>NC_091978.1:360058952-360358952 GCF_044704955.1 Pristiophorus japonicus
GAGTTGTGGGTGGCTTAGCCAGTCATGTGATGTTCACAAGACTCAATAAAACCCCAGCCAGTTGGGTTCAGGGGATCCATGATGAAGCAGGTGGTTGTGAGCCTGGTGGATGAACTGGTAATGTATAGTGTGATTGTTAATAAACCAACTAGTTCTTAATAGCAATGTGTTGCTGTGAATTCTTAAGCAAAGAACCCATGAAGCAAATACATTACAGTAGCCAATTGGTTTGGAACAGCAGTGCACAAATTCACAAACTAGTCCAATTCCTTCAACTCTGCCGGGTTCCTGATTGGGAAGGGTTAAAATTAGAGGGAAGATCCTTCTAATTTTGCCTCAGTGAGCCTCCTATCAGCTGCCAAAGCGATTGCATTGCAGAGGCCAAGGAGAAATCCTGCCTCTTGGTTGCAGCAAGTGCATGGACAAACAAAACCGAGGGAGAACTGAGGGGAAAGAATCACTGTCTGCACTGATACAGGCATAGAATCATCGAATCTTACAGCACAGGAGGCTATTCGGCCCATCGTGCCTGTGCCGGCTCTTTGAAGAGCTATCCAATTAGTCCCACACTTTCCCCATAGCCCTTTAATATTCTCCCCTTCAAGTCTATATCAATTACCGTTTCAAAGTTACAGTTGAATCTACTTCCATCCACCTTTCAGGTCAATTAAGTAATTAGTTAATGAATTATATTATAATTGAAATAAAAATGTTAAAAGTTTAAAAAAAAATGTTAAACGCAGTTATCTGAAAGGTTATTCAGCCCCAATGAACTTCCATTCCCATTGTGTGGCCTTGCACCACCAATATCTCCTCATTGTGCTCTGCAAGAAACACCACCACAAGGTCTTAAAATGTACTTATCATCTTACCACTTCATCATGGCACTCTGCAAAGCTTTGGTTGCCTCCTGCAAAAATCCTTCTGACAGCTAGTTTGGTTGTACGGCCTGTGAAATTACAGGAATATAGATTAACTGGACAAGAATGTCACTTAAAGCTATTTGTTCATCTCTCTGTAATATATTGGCCCTGAAATTCCGGCCTCACCCCCGGGAAGGCATCGGAAAAGCCGGTTTTCGGTGCGCAATGCAATGCGCATGCACTGAAAACCGGCTTTTCCGAGCTGTCAAGTTTCTGGCTTGACAGGTCTCCCGGATCTTGGGAGCGAGGACACTCCCGCGCCAGAGATTGTGCTAATTGCCCATCTCTTGCCCTGCGAATGTCCTT
The DNA here is from genome assembly GCF_044704955.1 of Pristiophorus japonicus. Taxonomy (NCBI): domain Eukaryota; kingdom Metazoa; phylum Chordata; class Chondrichthyes; family Pristiophoridae; genus Pristiophorus; species Pristiophorus japonicus. The sequence goes on from NC_091978.1 coordinate 360,060,182, forward strand.
AAAACTCTTGCGCCTAGTAAAAGCAGGCGCATAATCTACTTTTACCAGCATAAGATTTAAAAACATATGAAAAACATATTAAAATAAAATTTTAAAATACATATTTAAGCTAAAAACCCTGCCCACTCAGGTAATTTTATTTTAAACCATAATTAAAACTTTTTTAAAAATCGGCAAATTTTGTTTTCCAAAAAATATTTCTAGCAACTTTAATTTCTATAATGTATTTATGTGAAGTGTTTTTTTAATGATTTATGTAGTGTTTGGGGGTATTTCTCATTCATAGTAATAGGAATTTCAGACTTACAAAACTCCTATTAATATGAATGAGAAAATACTTTACCATGATTGGGTGTCCAGGCCCACGTGATTCCTCCTAACGTGAACGCACAAGAAGAGGAGGCCTCAAGTTCAGGATCTCTGGCAAGCATTCGACCAAAAGGTAAAGGCGCATCTTTTCTCCTATTTTTAGTCGAACACCCGCGGGAAGAAGAAACTGGGATTTCAGGGCCATTAATTTTACATCTGTGTGCATGTAATGTCATATTCTTCTGTTACAAATTCCTATGTCCAAATGTGTAATGGAAAGATCCTATGTAAGCTTGTCATGTTGGAACTACAACTCCCCACCTCCTTTCCCCCCCCCCACCCCTGACTGGATACGTTGCAGCGCCATCACTGGGGGAGGGTGACAAGTGTGACAAGTTTACATAGGATGTTTCCATTATAAATATAGACATCGGAATTTATATGGGAAATATAAATAAAAATAAGGACCGAATGTATGACTTCAAAACAGGGACTGAATTATTTCTAGCACACACCGGTTCAGTTATTCCTAGCCTCGAACTCTGCTTCACCTGAACACTGCGTTTAATTCCCTATGTGTAATGCCATGAGGTTGACTAGTTTTATTTACATTATATGTAACATCAAAAGTCTTGCTGAAATTGCAATATATCTGCTTCTCCACCTCTCTTTCGTCCTTTAAAACACCCCTTAACATTTACCTCTTTGACCAAGCTTTTGGTCATCTTCCGTAATTTCTTCTTATGTGGCTTGGTGTCAAATGTATTTGTTTTGTCTTATAACACTGCTGTGAAGCGCCTTGGGACGTTTTACTACGTTAAAGGTGCTATATAAATACAAGTTGTTGTTGTAATGTCGCATTCACAGATTAAATATCACTCCTATTCCAATTTTTTTCCGTACGATGGGGCTATAAAAGTAAAGAACTCTACACGGCTTACCATTTTCAGGTCCTTTATTGCCAGACGTGTCCATCAGGTTGACAGGGAGAGGCACTAACTGATCACTGGTCTGTCCATTTCCCAGCTGCCCTTTGTCTCCACGACCAAAAGAGTAGATCTTGCCAGATGATGGAACGAAGACTAGTGTGTGATAGCTGTGTAAAATATACATATATATATATGCGCGTAAATTGACATGCCCTTTGCCCAGTTCTATGCTGTTGTTCAGCTGTGTCCCTCTGAACATCTTGGATACTTAACTCTGATTAGTGCCTCGAGATAGAAAGTGGGTGTGGGGGCGGGCGTTAACTCTCCCCGATCGGTGGGAAAGCAATTGTTAACATGCAGCGGCTTAACTTCCCGCCATTTTAACAGAGCTAGTTTTGGTGGCGGATCGCGCTCTCACTGGACTCTGGCGGGAGCCTCAATAATAAATGGAAATCGGGGTTCCATGATGTAAATGGGAACCCCCCCCCACCCCAATGGGATGTTAACCCGCTCTCGAGTGGCGTGCCCGCTGTGAGCTGCCCGCCTGGCAAAACTGTCAGGAAGCCAACAAAACTTTCTGAGGTAAGTTAAGAAAACATTCCTTATTGGGGCCAGGTCAGACAAGGATTGCCCCTCACGAGGAAAGTCCAGGCCTCTGCTCCCCCCTCCCCCCATCATCCCAAGCCACAAAACCCTCGCAACACCACCCAGCCCGCCCCTTCCCTCCCCCCCGCCCCCAACAGTTATCTTGCTGCCAGCAGCCTTATCTTCGTACCAGCCCCAGTGACCTTGTACACGAATCACTGAAAGTTAACATGCAGGTACAGCAAGCAATTGAGAAAGCAAATGGTATGTTGGCCTTTATTACAAGAGGATTTGAGTAAAGATGTCTTCCTGCAATTATATAGGGCCCTGGTGAGACCACACCTGGAGTACTGTGTACAGTTTTGGTCTCCTTACCTAAGGAAGGCTATACTTGCCATAGAGGGAGTGCAACGAAGGTTCACCTATAGTTCTCTATAGTTTAGAAGAATGAGAGGTGATCTCATTACAACTTACAAGATTCTTACAGGGCTTGACAGGGTAGATGCAGGGAAGATGTTTCCTCAGGCTGGGGAGTCTAGAACCAGGGGTCACAGTCTCAGAATAAGGGGTCGGCCATTTAGGACTGAGATGAGGAGTAATTTCTTCACTGAGGGCGGTGAATCTTTGGAATTCTCTGCCCCAGAGGGCTGTAGAGGCTCTGTCTTTCAGTATATTCAAGACAGAGATCGATAGATTTTTGGATATTAAGGGAATCAAGGGATATGGGGACAGTGCAGGAAAGTGGAGTTGAGGTAGAAGATCAGCCATGGTCTTATTTAAAGGCGGAGCAGGCTTGAGGGACCGAATGGCCTACTCCTGCTCCTGATTCTTATGTTCTTATGTCTATTCAAGACTCCTGGTTCTCACGCTCATACCATGCAATGAGCCATTATTTATTTCCAAGTGAAGATTAAGAATCTTTTAGCAGAGATCTCAAGGTCTAAAAATGTCACTGAACTCTATAGATAATACAATAGTTGACCAGACAGATTCACACTGCAAATGGCCATCAATGTTAAGTAGCTAACAAGTATAATTCAAATCTTCTTCTGGTTTAGATGGAGTGAAACCGTGTATGTTCATGTCTTACTACCTCACCTCCCACATGCTATCTGAGAGACTTTGCTTCCAAATAACAGGTCGCTGAGCAGACGAGGTTTGATCTCATCCTTTGTCGAGTTGTGTCCAAGTTGCCCGTAACTCCCAGCTCCGAAGGTGAAAACAAGTCCATCCTAGAGGAGAAGACAATGAATTAAGGGCGTCATCACAAGGCAAGTCTTTGGTACTGAAGTAGCATTGGTCTAGTGCACATTATGACAATTAGTGTAGTATTAGGCGGTCCCTCGGATTGAGGATAACCCGATTCCACCCCAACGGGTGTTTCAATGAGGGACATGACATTCTAGATCCCAAACTACATCCTGAAGGGTGGAAGATGCCTGTGTGTGGATTCTTTTAACGTGTGGTGACCGTTGCACACCAGCCACCACACGGGCTTGACAGAGCTTGGTCTTGGTCCAGTGGCAAGGGTTAACCAGGACAACTGGAGACCAGCTCTGCTGCACGGACCTGGTGCGCTCACATATCACAGTGTGGGCTGGTCCGTGCTGCCCCTGGGCCCTCGCCTCTCCTCCGCCCCGATCTCTCACTGCTCCTCCGCCCCGATCTCTCACCGCTCCTCCGCCCCGATCTCTCACCGCTCCTCCGCCCCGATCAAAATTCACTAAATATATTCAAAAAGGAATTAGATGAAGTCCTTACTACTAGGGGGATCAAGGGGTATGGCGAGAAAGCAGGAATGGGGTACTGAAGTTGCATGTTCAGCCATGAACTCATTGAATGGCGGTGCAGGCTCGAAGGGCCGAATGGCCTACTCCTGCACTTATTTTCTATGTTTCTATGTAAAAATGGAGCAGTCAGTAACAGGACATCAATTAGTCTCCTCTTAGCTTGGAGACATCAAATATCGACACACTGTTATTTGAAATTATTATGACAATTACCAAACACGACGATGACATCTAGTGACGGATAATTGTTACTTCAACGGAATCAATCTTGTATAAGCTGATACTTTCCAAACGCTTAATATGTTCATACTAATCTCTCAGAGAGATTTAGTGTGAGTGCTTTAAATATTCGTACAGGAAACAGTACAGTCGGAAAATATATCCTCAAAAGCCTGTAATCATAACTCAAATATTGCGTATATTTGACCCACGGCAGCAGATTGAAGTTCTATCTTTGTGCGAACCCATGAGTAATAAGTACTGGATAGTCTATCCGTTGTGTTGTGCCCTAGGGCAGACCTCAACTCAAGTCTCAGACATGAGATTCTGGAGCCAGGGAAGAGGAGCTGAGGTGGTTTTCCCATTGCCTTCCTCACGGTTTTTATCATCGGAGCAGCTTCTCCTTGGTGGGCTGTAACCGAGGCTAAAGGGCCCCATCTACCCTTTACAATGGGAGACCCTGCACCCCTCCGCCACCCAATGAGGATCAAATCATGGTTTAAATTTTAAATTCTTTCCGAACAAACCTTTGTCAGAACAGCAGTGTGCTCTTCTCCACAAGAGACATGGATGGTTTTCTTACATTCCAACAGCTTCACGTAGTTGGGCTTGTATCTATCTGCAAGAAGGATTGAAAGAGCAATTAACTCACATTCCTCATCCTCTGATTTCCACAGTAAAAACCCCTTTTAAGGTATTTTGAAGAGAAGGTATGTATGTGACTGGATCAACTGTGAAGGTTCCAAATAAAAACTATGAAATAAGTGAGAATAAAATGATTGCACAAACCCTGAGTGCAATTGCTGTAGACTTTTGGCACGAAGATCTATGAACTGTCATACAGGCCTCCTGAGTTCAGGAATGCTTTTCCAGAAGAAGGTGTAACCACACTCGACCAGCTCCATTGGGCAGGCCACATTGTTCACATGCCTGACACAAGACTCCCAAAGCAAGTGCTCTGCTCGGAACTCCTACACAGCAAGCGAGCCCCAGGTAGGCAGAGGAAACATTTCAAGGACACCCTCAAAGCCTCCTTGATAAAAGGCAACATCCCCACCGACACCTGGGAGTCCCTGGCCAAAGACTGCCCTAAGTGGAGGAAGAGCATCCGGGAGGGCACTGAGCACCTCGAGTCTCGTCGCCGAGAGCATGCAGAAATCAAGCGCAGGCAGCGGAAGGAGCGTGTGGCAAACCAGACTCCCCACCCACCCTTTCCTTCAACCACTGTCTGTCCCACCTGTGACAGAGACTGTAATTCCCGTATTGGACTGTTCAGTCACCTGAGAACTCACTTTTAGAGTGGAAGCAAGTCTTCCTCGATTTCGAGGGACTGCCTATGATGATGATGTTCAGGAATGATGTGGGGAAATCATATTTATTCTATTGTAAAATGCCTGTGTTATGAGTTCCTTCCAGTCAGGAATTTGAAAATAGCATGGTGAGGATAAATGGATGGTTTGCACCTGACTTTAAAACTTAAAGGAAAGCAACGAGATGTGAACGGGCGAGTCGGGGTCAAATGGAGAGACAACTAAGCTCAGATTTGAGGATAAGGTTCAGAGCAGGAGGAGGAGCCCAGCAGGAAGATGGAAGCTTATGTTGGGACTGGGTTGGAGCAGTGCAGAGAGCCTAAAGTGAGCAATCAGAGTGAGAATGGTTGGAGGAATTAAAGTGACAACCCACAGAGAGCTCAGAATCATACTGTGGTTCTCGTATTGGACTGTTCAGCCACCCAACACGTAACCTCGAAGCTCAAGGACACACCGTGTTGGGGAATGAGGATTCAGCACATTGGAGTTCAGAGCAGTCACACGGAGCTGAAGTGTTGACTGTTGCCCGTTGGGAGATTTGAGCCCAATTGCTGAGCCCTACTCCATATGTTAATCCATCCTCTGTTAGGAAGGACTGAAAGATGCCTGAAAGAGGCTGGAGCAGACTCATCGGTTGTGGGCTATGACTCCATAGGACAAAATCTCTTTATCAATGTTTTCAAACCACTGCTTGCAGGGACAAGCCGCCTTGTTCTATTAAGTTGTCCAACCAAAATGGGACGTATAACATTCCACAAAAGTTACAAACTACAGGACCAAAAGAGGACAACTTGCCTTCATGATCCTTCCCATCAACTCAATCTTCACACCCATTTCTTGAAGAATCAAATCATTGCTGTCAGTCCCACCCCAGGGACTTGAGCACAAAAAAATCTAGGCTGCTGCTCCAGTGCAGTGCTGAGGGAGTGCAGTGCTGAGGGAGCACTGCTCTGTCGGAGGTGCTCTCAACCAAATCGTGCTCACCATCAATTTGTCAACATGCTTTGATTTACCACCAACACCCACTTCTATGATTTTAGTCGCCTTAATAACAGAATTAAGAGGTTTCTCATCGTGCTCCCCCATTATGTTCGAAGCCACCTACTCATTTTCTGCTTCAGTCCTGTCGATCGAACTTTAATCGATGACTTAAGGAGATTAAGGGCTTTTCGGTCTCAGTGCCCACTTAACTGGTGACATTGAAAAACATATTGTCAAGCAACGATTCTCTGGTTTTGAACAGGCTACTGAGCTTTGTTTCAGAAATGGAAGCAACAGAAAGCAAAAGGAGGGACAATATTTTTTGTAAATGCTCTTACCCTGTGTGTCCTTGAGCCCCAGCTGTCCGTGATTGTTTCTTCCCCAACCGAACACCGCCCCTGAGAGAGACAGGGCGAAGCTGTGCTCTCCTCCTGCGCTGATCTGAGCCACTGGGATCCCCGGGAGAGATTCCACACACTGAGGCTTGCACGGAGAGGCCTCTTCCGTACCAAGACCCAGCTGTCCATAAGTGTTCTGTCCCCAGGCAAAGAGTCGGCCATCTTGCAACAGAAGTCAAAATAGAAAAAGTATCACCTTTTGGGTTCCAGTGGTGTGCTCCAAGTTTAAAATGATTATTTTTAACAAGAAAGCAGATAGACAGGAACACTGGTTCTTACTTTAGCCCAATTTCTATAAACTGCAGAATATGAATAACGTTCAGGGCATTAAACGTTCGGTTAGCCAACGAACCACTACTCCTGCAGTGATTGGAGTGTGGGCAGGTACAGCAGGAGCGGTGAGGTCGGGGCGAAGGAGCGGCGAGAGATTGTAGAGGGACGTGATCGGGGCTCGGGAGAGGCGTGAGTTCGGGGCCCAGAAGTGGCGAGGGCCCAGGGGCAGTACGGGCCAGCCCACACTGCGATATTTGCGTGGTCCCGGCCTGCAAGACCATCAGCAGGCCGGGGCCATTGGAGGGAGCAACGCACGGCGGTATACCACTGCAGGGAGCAGCGCGTGCTGCTGCAGGAGGGCGACAGCTGGAGAAGCCAGGGTCGCTGATGGCAGTGCGGGCAGGCACAGCAGGAGGGGCGAAGGAGCGGCAAGACTCCGTAGAGGGAAGTGACCGGGGCCCAGGAGAGGCGTGAGTTCGGGGGGCCCAGAAGAGGCGAGGGCCCCGGGGCAGCGCGGGCCGGGCCACACTGCGATATGTGTGCGCGCTCGGTCTGTGCAGCAGAGCAAGTCTCCAGTCGTCTTGGGTAATCCTTGCTACTGGGCCAAGACCTAGCTCCGTCAAGCCCGTGTGGTGGCTGGTGTGCAACGGCCACCACACGTTAAAAAATCCACGCACAGGCATCCTGCACCCTTCAGGGTATAGTTCAGGACCTGGAATATTAGGTCCTTCATTGAAACACCTGTGAACTCATCCCTTTTTGGCGTGGAAGCAAGTCATCCTTGCTTCGAGGGACTGCCTATGATGATGATGACTCCTGCAGTATAAATACCTCAATATACATTGTTCAACTCAAAGGTGTTCGACCCACCTCTGAGTTAGAAGGTGAAGGGTTCGAGCCCCACTCCAGGCAGTCCCGGTAAATGGAGACTAGAATCTGGTCTCTAAATACTGGGTTGACTTCCAGCGGGCTACTCGTGTCCAGATATAGTGATCACTGGCCCAGTGGTGGTATTCTCACCTCTAAGTCAGAAGGGCATGAGTTTGGACCCACTCCAGAGAGCCCTGACAGGCAGAGACGGGAGCATCAGCTCTCATTACTGGGTTGATGTCCAGTGGAGGTACTAGTTTCTGATGGCTGCAGGCGGCTCCCTCCGACAATGAGGGCGTTGCCTTATGAAGGAAGGTTGAGCAGGTTGGGCCTCGGCTCATTGGAGCTTAGAAGAATGAGAGGTGATCTTATTGAAACATATAACATTCTGAGGGGGCTAGACAAGGTAGATGCAGAGAGGATGCTTCCCCTCGTGGCGGGGGGGGGGGGGGGAGGAATCTATAACTCGGGGGCATAGTCTCAGAATAAGGGGCCGCCCATTTAAAACGGAGCTGAGGAGGAATTTCTTCTCTCAGAGGGTCGTGAATCTGTGGAATGTGTGGAATGCCTCAGAGAGCTGTGGAGGCTGGGTCATTGAATATATTTAAGGTGGAGATAAACAGATTTTTGAACGACAAGGGAGTCGAGGGTTATGGGGAACAGGCAGGGAAGTGGAGCTGAGACCAAGATCAGATCAGCCATGATCTTACTGAATGACGGAGCAGGCTCGAGGGGCCGTATGGCTGACTCCTGCTCCTATTTCTTATGTTCTTATGAAGGGTAGAAGAGGCTTTTTGGCCTCGGTTGCAGGACAGCATGGAGAAGGTGCTCCGATAATAAAATCCGTGGGGGAGGCAATGGGAAACCACCTCAGTTACTCTTCCCTAGTAAGCGGCTCTGGGAGACTTGAGTTAGGACCTGCCCTGGGTCGCAACACAACAGACAGACGGACACACACTGTTTCTGACTATCTCCTTTTAAATCATTTTGGTATTAAGAGTAATAGCGGTCCTTTTTCAAACTGCGGCTTCAAATCCCAACATAGCAGTTTGAGAATTTGAATTCAGTTTAAAAACAAATATCTGGAACTGGAAAGTTGTCTGCTAACTGCCCTCTGAAGTGGCCCAGCAAGCCACACAGATGTGTCAAACGACGACATCGGGGCAACTAAGGTTGGGTAATAAATGCCAGACTTGCCAGCAACACATATATCCCGAGAATGGAAAGAAAAGTCGATTGGGCCTTCTCAAATTGAAGGTACAAAAAGCAAAGTGATTGGGTACATGGTTTTGAGTGATCTACTTGATCACGTAAAGGAATTACCTAGTGAAGGGCACTACCAACAAATGGCAAAAGATTCCCGCTGCTTCACAGTCTCTCTCGATAAGGCAAATTAACTTGCTATTAAACTGAATATTTTTATGTCAGACACACGCCTGTCACTTTAATTCCCCGCTCCACTCCCACTCTGACCTCTCTGTCCTCGGCCTCCTACACTGTTCCAATGAAGCTCGAGGAACAGCACCTCATCTTTCGAGTAGGCGCTTTACAGCCTTCCGGGCTCAGCATCGAGTTCAACAATTTCACACCATAACCTCCGCCCCTATTTTTTCAGATGCCAGCTGATGATGATTCTGCCATCCCCATTCGCAGCATTTAACAATTCCCGCCTTGCACCCGATCGCAGACCGTCGCTTGTGTTCTTTTCTCCCCTTCCCCACGTTCCCTGCCTCTGCACCTGGTTAAAATCTGTTGCATCTCTAACTTTTTCCAGTTCTGACAAAGGGTCACAGACCCGAAACGTTAGCTCTGTTTCTCTCTCCACAGATGCTGCCCAACCTGCTGAGTGTTTCCAGCATGACCTGTTTTTATTACATCGATTGGCTTGACTTTTGCTACACCCGGTGTCATTTTGACATTTCACTAAACAGAAACACGGCAATATTAACCATACGGCTAAAGGGATCGGGGGTATGGAGAGAAGGCTGGGGTGGGGTACTGAGGTTGAATGATCAGCCATGATCATATTGAACGGTGGTGCAGGCTCGATGGGCCAAATGGCTGCTCCTGCACCTATTTTCTATGTTTCGATGTTTCTATCAATATGCCAGTAATGTGCCATATGGTTCTAAGCTCAGGCCTGGTTCACAACTGGACTAGGTGGCACAGCTTCTTAATCTTATTCCGCTTCTGGTTAAGTTACAGCAAGTTAGTTTTAGTTTTTACCTTTCGACAGCACCAGTGAGTGATTGTTTCCACAGGCCACTTGAATTACATTTACTTCATTCAAACTCTTAAATGACCTAAACATTAAAAAAACACACAAACATAATGATGCACAATATCCACAATATCTTTCTCAGAAATATATTTGACCTATTTCATTTCATAAGAGACAAGTTTTAATGTTTTTTTTCGATTGAAAGTTATAGAGTGTCAACCCATTTCAAAATGCAACTGCACGCTGGGAGTTTCTATTGACCTTGTGTATCGACACGGGACAGGTGAGCAAACACAAAGGCGACAGCACAACACAGCTTATCAGAGATATATCTCTGGGTAAACAGAGGCCAAATCCACCCAAGTGAGTCAGCGTGGCTCAGTGGATAGCACTTTTGCCTCCTGACTTCGAAGGTTGTAGGTTCAAGCCCCCCTCCAGAGACTAGAGCACATTATCTTGGCTGACACTCCAGTGCAGCACTCAGGGAGTGCTGCCCTGTTGTTTGGATGAGATATTAAAATGTAGACAACTTTTTCCTTGCACCTGTTGGCAGTCTAAGGGCCAAATTCTATCACTACCCTGCCACCTTGTAACATTTGGACAACATAATGGTGCAGAACTAACCAACAGCACCGTTTTTGTTAAAGAAAACTTAACAGCCACCAGGAATAAAATAATTCTTACTCTGGTTTCATTATGGAGAATTCTTTTATTTTTTCTGCCGATTTCTTTGATTTAACTTGACTCTGAAAAACACGTCCTGCTTTAGAAAGGAACAGGATCTGGGATGTTCCACTGTCCGCAAAGTGCATCTTCTGATCCTTGATCTGAAGCAGTGCTACACAGAGAGAATGGAAACAAAATGTTTATATTAAGGGGTATAGTCGTGTAGTGATTCTGTTACTGGACTAACAATCCAGAGAATGTGAGTTCAAATCCCACCATGGCATTTGGAGATTTTGAATTCAGTTTTAAAATATCAGTTACCATGAAGCTGTCGGATTGTCATAAAAACCCAACTGATTCACTTACATCCTTCAGGGAACGATCCCTGCCAATCTGGCCTATTTGTGACTCCAATCCCACACCAATGTGGTTGACTCTTAACTGCCCTCTGAAGTGACCCAGCAAGCCATTCATTGTCATGAAATCACAACAGTAGTTCACTAGTAAGGCCCACCATCAATGTAGTGTCAGCCGTAGCTCAGTCGGTAGCATTTGACTTGCCTCTGAGTCAGAAGGTTGTGGGTTCAAGTCCCGCTCCAGAAACTTGAACACAATAATCTAAGCTGACACTTTAGTTGAGGGAGCGCTGCACTGTCGGAGGTGCTGTCTTTTGGATGAGACGTTAAACCGTCTGCTCTCTCAGGTGGACTCAAAAGATCCCAGGGCACTATTTCGAAGAACAACAGGGGAGTTATCCCCGGTGGCCTGGCCAATATTTATTCCTCGATCAACATAACAAAAAAAACAGTTTATCTGGTCATTATCACATTGCTGTTTGTGGGAGCTTGCTGTACGCATATCTCCCACATTACAACAGTGACTGCACTCCAAAAGTATTTCATTGGCTGTAAAGCGCTTTGGGATGTCTGGTGGACGTGAAGGGCGCTATAGATATGCAAGTCTTTCTTTCAATGAGACCGGCGATGCAGGGAGGCTCTGTGAAAGCAACATTGTAAAGAAGAGACATTTTTTATCAATTAAAAATTACATTAAAAAAATTCAGATGAAATCTAAGGTCAAGCATTAAATTATTCGCTTTTCTGGTTAGCTTGTCCCTCTCCGGCTGCAATAAAATGCTAAACCTGTATCGAACTTTGGTTAGACCACACTGAGAGTACTGCGTACAATTCTGGTCGCCATATTATAAAAAGGATATAGAGGCACTGGAGAAGATGCAGAGAGGATTTACAAGGACGATACCAGAAATGTGAGGGTATACCTATCAGGAAAGGATGAACAGTCTGGGTCTTCTTTCTCTTGAAAAGAGAAGACTGAGGGGTGACCTAATTGAGATCTTTAAAATGATGAAAGGTTTTGATAGAGTGGATACAGAAGCGGGAGAATTTCGGCTGTGCTGCATTTGGAGCGGTAACCAAGGCAGAGCGGTAATTTTACCGGCCAGAAATTCGTCAGGATCGGTCAAAGAGCTGACATGGGCGCTAAATCAGCCATTACACACTTGACCTGAGGAGGGCGCTAACGAAAATGCCGGCGCTAACCGACTCATTGCGCATTCGCCGAGCTCTGAGTCAGATCCCGGGAAAAGCCGAGTCTTAAAGGCGCGGCCTAGTAATGCACCCATTAAAGTTTTCAAAATCACTTGTTTTCAGGCTGTACTGTTATGTCTGTCTGCCGCTGCAAACTGGGAGGCTCACGCACTGAGCTGTGTGTAAACGTTGCCCTGACTGTGACCTCCGAGGGAAGCGCTTCCTCATCCCCTTAACTAGCCACCGGTTAACGACTCTGCAAGCCTGGACCGCCTGTTCTTCCAGATGTTGTTCTTGGTGGGCACGCAATGAGGCGGCCGCACCTAATTTTCCAACCGGGGCACAAGCGTGGGCGTTGCATCAGGAATACGCCATGATCACACTGATCATCAGCAGCCAAGCGCTACTGGTTTGTGCCCCCGGTGAGCCTCTTACGAATTTTCGGTCGGGACGCTAAACGCTGCACGCCCAGTCGGTAATCTCTTATGCTCCCATTAATGACCCCTCTGGCCGCTAACTGAGGCGTTAAGACAGCCAAAAAGCCAGCTGCGGGGAAGAGCAAAACTAGAGGCCATCAATATAAGACAGTCACCAAGAAATCAAATAGGGAATTCAGAAGAAACTTCTTTACCAGAGAATGGTGAGAATGTGGAACTCGCTACCACAGGGAGTGGTTGAAGCGAATAGTACGGATGCATTAAAGAGGAGCTTAGACAAGCTTATGAGGGAGAAGGGAATAGAGGGTGATGCTGATAGATTTAGAAGACGAAAGACGGGAGGAGGCTCGAGTGGAGCATAAACGCCGGCATGGACTGGTTGGACCGAATGGCCTGTTTGTGTGCTGTATATCCGATGTAAACACAAAAGCAAAATACTGTGGATGCTGGAATCTGAAATAAAAACAGAAAATGCTGGAAATCTCAGCGGGTCAGGCAGCATCTGTGGAGAGAGAAACAGAGTTAATGTTTTGGGTCGATGACCCGTTGTCAGAATTGCTACACAATCCCAGATAAATGGCGGCATGGACTGGTTGGGCCGAATTGACTGTTCCTGTGCTGCATAGGGATGGCAGGACTGTTGTATGAGGAGAGATTGGGTCGACCAGGCCTGTATTCACTAGAGTTTAAAAGAATGAGAGGGGATCTCATTGAAACGTATAAAATTCTGACTGGGTTGGATAGCCTGGATGCAGGGAGGATGTTTCCCCCGGGCTGGGAAGTCTAGAACAAAGGGTCACAGTCTCAGGATACGGGGTAGGAAATTCAGGACCGAGATGAGAAGAAATTTCTTCACTCAGAGGGTGGTGAACCTGTGGAACTCTCTACCACAGAAGGCTGCGGAGGCGGAGTCACTGAATATATTTAAAAGGGAGATAGATAGATTTCTAGAAACAAAAGGCATCAAGGGGTATGGGTAAAAAGCGGGAATATGGTGTTGAGATAGAGGTTCAGCCATGATCATATTGAATGGCGGTGCAGACTCGAAGGGCCGAATGGCCTACTACTGCTCCTATTTTCTAGGAGTCTATGTAACCCGATGCAAAAATGGTCGATTTAGTGAATTGGAACTCTGAGCAAAAACCCTGTCGGTGAAGCTCCAACTAGTGGCGTGTTATAAGAATGCTGGGTTAATGGGCTGACGGTCTGTTTGTATTCAGAGCCGGGTTCTTTGTTGCTGTTGCGTCAGTCTGTGAGAGAAACGAAACTGAAAGTGATCCAAAGCAAATTTAAAAAAAAACAGGTTACGTTGGGAAAACAGAGAGTTTAAGGGAAACGAAACCGCACCACCCGGGGTGGGTCTGGTACTTAACACGCAGACAGACATTGTACATCCCCGGCACTGCAAACAATACCCAAATTATAATCAATTCCCAAACTATGAATAATTCCCAAACTATAATCGATTCCCAACCGGTAACCAATACCCAAATTATAATCGATATCCAACCTATAATCGATATCTAAAGGCGATTGCAATGCGATGGGGAGGCGGCACATTAAATTCAACAGTAAATGCAATTCCTGGCGGAATTTTGTTTGAATTAACGTAACACTTTTTTAAAAAGTCTCTCAATTCTCGGCAAGAAGCTTAGATTCATAATTCCAGGATCTCTATCAAGTATGCAGTTTGCTACAATCCCTCAACACTGCAGCATGTCTATATTAATACAATTTTAGTATGTCTATATTAATACATGATTTTTAAAATGATTTCAGTTGCATGCCAATTTTATATTTAGTAAATACATTTTTTTTTTAAAAGGTCTGTTTTCCTATCTCAGACAGAATTTGAATATTGTATTTCCTTACCAAGTTGTGTTTTCTGCCTCCGCAGGGTATAAACTTTGCCGTTTTCAAAGACAAACACGGCGAAACCGTCCCGGCTGCAAAAGTGTTGAACCTTCTCCCCATGGAGAACTTGTCCTGCTTGTGAGCCGGGCTCCAAGCTCAACTCCCCCCAAACCAACATGCTCCCTTCTCTCACACACACTTTGGGCTGGCTCCTTCTCTGTATTATTCCTGCTTCCAGCAATCGGGAACAGAGAGAGAGAGAGCAGAAATGAATTCACTCGAGAGATTGCTAGTGCAGCAACCGTTCAACCCAATTACTTGTGAATATCTCTCACACACACAGGCACACAATATATACATATTTTATGGGGAATTCCCTTTCTCTGGCTCCGCCTCTGAAGCAACATTGCCAGCCAATGGACTGAGCAATAAGAATCGAATTGTTAACCTTCCCATTGTGTTTACCCACTGATTCACGGCCAGTTATTTTATGATTTAAGTTTCATTTCCTTTCATCATCTGTGGTGAGAATATTACTCTATTTCCAACACAGTGTCCCTTCCCCCCTCAAAGAACATCATCATCATCATAGGCCACCCCTGGAATCGAGGATGACTTGCTTCCACGTCAAAAAGTTCACAGGTGTTTCAATGTTGGACCTAAAATTCCAGGTCCGAACCAAATCTTGAAGGGTGGAAGATGCCTGTGCGTGGTTTATTCCCAACGTGTGGTGACCGTTGCACACCAGCCACCACACGGGCTTGACAGAGCTAGGTCTTGGTCCAGTGGCAAGGATTACCCAAGACGACTGGAGACCTGCTCTGCTGCACGGACCTAGTGCGCGCACATATCGCACAGTGTGGGCTGGGCCCGTGCTGCCCCTGGGCCCTCGCCCCTTCTGGGCCCCGAACTCGCGCCTCTCCTGGGCCCCGATCACGTCCCTCAAAGAACAAGGTTCTGGGTGAATGGTATGTCAGCCCACTGAGTAAATTGACTGGATAATGGGCCAGGATTTTGCGGTGGGTAATGATGGCGAATTGTCAGCGTTCGCTGTCATTACCACTCTGAAACCGACTGTAAGCTCAGGATTTAGCGCGAGCGCAGGTAAATACAGAAGTCCTGAGGTTGCAGAAGTCGTTCACTGCTGGCTGTGCTGTGTTCACCCCCCACTCCCCTTGCACCAATCAGAGAAATCAATGGAACTGAGCCTTTCTGCCCTAATATCACTGTTAAACTCCATTAAATGGGGGCAGAAATTCCTCTCCTGGACTTCCTGCGGGCAAAGCACTAAATAATAGACATAAAATGCACACTTACCTGGAGCTGCTGCGCCTGCTCGAAATCCCAGCGCGTGCTCGTAGGGACGTGAACAGGGGTCATGTGCGCCTGGACACCCAATCACAGCTAAGTATTTTCTCATTCATAGTAATAGGAGATTCGTAACATAGAAACATAGAAAATAGGTGCAGGAGTAGGCCATTCGGCCCTTCTAGCCTGCACCGCCATTCAATGAGTTCATGGCTGAACATTCAACTTCAGTACCCCATTCCTGCTTTCTCGCCATACCCCTTGATCCCCCGAGTAGTAAGGACCTCATCTCACTCCTTTTTGAATATATTTAGTGAATTGGCCTCAACAACTTTCTGTGGTAGAGAATTCCACAGGTTCACCACTCTCTGGGTGAAGAAGTTCCTCCGCATCTCGGTCCTAAATGGCTTACCCCTTATCCTTAGACTGTGACCTCTGGTTCTGGACTTCCCCAACATTGGGAACATTCTTCCTGCATCTAACCTGTCTAACCCCGTCAGAATTTTAAATGTTTCTATGAGGTCCCCTCTCATTCTTCTGAACTCCAGTGAATACAAGCCCAGTTGATCCAGTCTTTCTTGATAGGTCAGTCCCGCCACCCCGGGAATCAGTCTGGTGAACCTTCGCTGCACTCCCTCAATAGCAAGAATGTCCTTCCTCAGGTTAGGAGACCAAAACTGTACACAATACTCCAGGTGTGGCCTCACCAATGCCCTGTACAACTGTAGCAACACCTCCCTGCCCCTGTACTCAAATCCCCTTGCTATGAAGGCCAACATGCCATTTGCTTTCTTAACTGCCTGCTGCACCTGCATGCCAACCTTCAATGACTGATGTACCATGACACCCAGGTCTCTTTGCACCTCCCCTTTTCCTAATCTGTCACCATTCAGATAATAGTCTGTCTCTCTGTTTTTACCACCAAAGTGGATAACCTCACATTTATCCACATTATACTTCATCTGCCATGCATTTGGCCACTCACCTAACCTATCCAAGTCGCTCTGCAGCCTCACAGCATCCTCCTCGCAGCTCACACTGCCACCCAACTTAGTGTCATCCGCAAATTTGGAGATACTACATTTAATCCCCTCATCTAAATCATTAATGTACAGTGTAAACAGCTGGGGCCCCAGCACAGAACCTTGCGATACCCCACTAGTCACTGCCTGCCATTCTGAAAAGTCCCCATTTACTCCTACTCTTTGCTTCCTGTCTGACAACCAGTTCTCAATCCATGTCAGTACACTACCCCCAATCCCATGTGCTCTAACTTTGCACATCAATCTCTTGTGTGGGACCTTGTCGAACGCCTTCTGAAAGTCCAAATATACCACATCAACTGGTTCTCCCTTATCCACTCTACTGGAAACATCCTCAAAAAATTCCAGAAGATTTGTCAAGCATGATTTCCCTTTCACAAATCCATGCTGACTTGGACCTATCATGTCACCTCTTTCCAAATGCACTGCTATGACATCCTTAATAATTGATTCCATCATTTTACCCACTACCGATGTCAGGCTGACCGGTCTATAATTCCCTGTTTTCTCTCTCCCTCCTTTTTTAAAAAGTGGGGTTACATTGGCTACCCTCCATTCCATAGGAACTGATCCAGAGTCAATGGAATGTTGGAAAATGACTGTCAACGCATCCACTATTTCAAAGGCCACCTCCTTAAGTACTCTGGGATGCAGTCCATCAGGCCCTGGGGATTTATCGGCCTTCAATCCCATCAATTTCCCCAACACAATTTCCCGGCTAATAAGGATTTCCCTCAGTTCCTCCTCCTTACTAGACCCCCCGACCCCTTTTATAACCGGAAGGTTGTTCGTGTCCTCCTTCGTGAATACCGAACCAAAGTACTTGTTCAATTGGTCCGCCATTTCTTTGTTCCCCGTTATGACTTCCCCTGATTCTGACTGCAGGGGACCTACGTTTGTCTTTACTAACCTTTTTCTCTTTACATATCTATAGAAACTTTTGCAATCCGTCTTAATGTTCCCTGCAAGCTTCTTCTCATACTCCATTTTCCCTGCCCTAATCAAACCCTTTGTCCTCCTCTGCTGAGTTCTAAATTTCTCCCAGTCCCCAGGTTCACTGCTATTTCTGGCCAATTTGTATGCCACTTCCTTGGCTTTAATACTATCCCTGATTTCCCTTGATAGCCACGGTTGAGCCACCTTCCCTTTTTTATTTCTATGCCAGACAGGAATGTACAATAGTTGTAGTTCATCCATGCGGTCTCTAAATGTCTGCCATTGCCCATCCACAGTCAACCCCTTAAGTATCATTCGCCAATCCATCCCAGCCAATTCACGCCTCATACCTTCAAAGTTACCCTTCTTTAAGTTCTGGACCATGGTCTCTGAATTAACTGTTTCATTCTCCATCCCAATGCAGAATTCCACCATATTATCTCTCTCGACGCTCCCCGGACTGCTGAGCCTTTTATAGGCCGCTGCCTCTCTCGACGCTCCCCGGACTGCTGAGCCTTTTATAGGCCGCTGCCTCTCTCGACTCCCGCCTCTCTCGACTCTCCCCGGACTGCTGAGCCTTTTATAGGCCGCTGCCTCTCTCGACTCCCGCCTCTCTCGACTCTCCCCGGACTGCTGAGCCTTTTATAGGCCGCTGCCTCTCTCGCCTCTCGCCTCTCGCCTCTCTCCTCTCTCCTCTCTCCTCTCTCCTCTCTCCTCTCTCGACGCTCCCCGGACTGCTGAGCCTTTTATAGGCCGCTGCCTCTCTCGACGCTCCCCGGACTGCTGAGCCTTTTATAGGCCGCTGCCTCTCTCGACTCTCGCCTCTCTCGACTCTCCCCGGACTGCTGAGCCTTTTATAGGCCGCTGCCTCTCTCGACTCCCGCCTCTCTCCTTCGTAAGTTACGAAGCTCCCATTACAATGAATGATAAAAACCCCAAAACGCACAAACATTACACAAAACATTTAAAATCACCTCACATGATACACTAATAGAAATTAAAGTTGTTATACATGCTTTTTAAAGAAAAAACATTGCCGATTTAAAAAAAATAGTTAGGTTTAGGGTTTAAAATAACATTACCTGAGTGGGCAGGGTTTTAACATAAATATGTTTTTTAAATTTTTATTTAATCATGTTTTTTATAGGTTTTTAAACTCTTACACCTTAAAAGTAGGCTATGCGCCAGCTTTTTCAGGCACAAGATTTTTGAGGACATTTGCCGGGCAAGTTATGGGTAAATCCCGCAATCCTACCCATACAAATGTCCTCACTCCCAAGATGCGGTTTTCAGCGCATGCGCATTGTGAGCTGAAAACCAGCTTTTCCGATGCCTTCCCATAGAAACTTCGTACGGGCCCGGGACGTCGGAATTTCAACCCGATATTTCAGCTTCTACCTTGACCAATCTTTATTTTGCTATGAGCGATAAGGGAGCAAAGGGTTATGGGGAGCGGGCAGGGAAGTGGAGCTGAGTCCATGATCAGATCAGCCACGATTTTATTAAATGGTGGAGCAGGCTCGAGGGGCCAGGGGGCCTACTCCTGCTCCTATTTCTTATGTTCTTGTGTTCTATCTTTAATATTTTTTAAATGTGCAAATAATGAGTGATTTTCATTTCTTGGTTTGCTGTCTCTGAGAATTCTTCAATGTGATTTGCTGCTTTGACAGCTCGATGACATCACTGCTGCATCGCGGCAGGAAAACTCCTATTCACAGCGTGACAATCAATCACTCGGCGAGAAAGCTACAGTGTTCGCCACAGAACTCTCTGTGGGCAGCCACTGATCCCAAACTACCAGCCCTCTGGTTCCCCCTCCCCCAGGCCTCTGGTTCCCCCTCCCCCAGGCCTCCGATGCCCCACTCCCAGGCCTCTGGTTCCCCCTCCCCCAGGCCTCCGATGCCCCACTCCCAGGCCTCTGGTTCCCCCTCCCCCAGGCCTCCGATGCCCCACTCCCAGGCCTCTGGTTCCCCCTCCCCCAGGCCTCTGATGCTCTACCCCCAGGCGTCCAATTTCCATCACGAGACCTCCCTGCCACCCCGCTCCTGCGGCTGCGATCTATAATACGCCCCCTCCTGCTCCTTTGGCCCGTGATATCTTCACAAACTTCCCACCCATGCTCCTCCGTTTCTCCCCCCTGGCCTCCCCCTCCCATGATCCCTCCCTCTATCCTCTCTGCGACCTAGTGTCGTATGCCTACCCACCCAGAGCCTCTCCATCTGGCTGGCTGCGGGTGGACAATAGGGGATTCCCATTCAACTTGGGCCCTGCCATTACATTCGTCAGGGCCTGCGGGAAATCCCTTCTCTCGGGTTACCCAACCGTCTCCCCCCCCCCTCCGCCCCAAACCCACCTTCCCCATTAGAATCCAGCCCAATATTTCAGTGAGAGAGTGGTCAATCTATGGAACAGTATCCATAGGGAGACGCTGGAAGCAGCAAGCGTTGGTTAATTCAAATGCAAATTAGATTGAATTTTTTTAAGTAAGTATAATTTTGGGATACAGTATATGGTAATTTGAGGTATGGTAAGTGTAATAAACTTGGGAGGAACAGTAAACTTTGGACCTATGGTTCCCAAAACTCTCCACCACTGGGGTTTTTCTTGTGTTATGTCTGGGTCTGTTGGCCCAGCTGTTCCTCTAGGTGAAAATCTTCATGACCACAATATGTTGATATGGCTCTAGTGTCAGCTGTGGCTCAGTGGGTAGCGCACTTGCCTCTGAGTCAGAAGGTTGTGGGTTCAAGTCCGACTCCAGGGACTTAAGCACATAAATCTGGGCTGACACTCCAGTGCAGTGCTGAGAGAGTGCAGCACTGTCAGAGGTGCTGTTTTTTTGGATGAGATGTTAAACCGAGGCCCCGTCTGCTCTCTCAGGCGGATGTCAAGGATCCCATGGCACTATTTCAAAGAAGAACAGGGGAGTTATTCCTGGTGTCCTGGCCAACATTCATCCCTCAATCAACATCACTAAAACAGATTATCTGGTCATTATCACATTGCTGTTTGTGGGAGCTTGTTGTGCGCATATTGGCTGCTGCATTTCCCACATTACAACAGTGATTATGTTTCAAAAAGTACTTCATTGGCTGTAAAGTGCTTTGAGATGTCCGGTGATGGTGAAAAGGCGCTATATAAATGTAAATCTTTTTCTTTTCTTTTTAGGTGCACCTCAAGAGACTAAATCAAAATTGAGAGAAAAAAATACTGTGGTAAAATTAAATGGCGTAGCTTGATTGGGGGTAGTGAGGGGGCGTTAGTCATATTCTCCCTTGCTTGTGAATGCGAGTAAATAATAGATGTACTTAAAGGACACTACTGTATC
Source organism: Pristiophorus japonicus (assembly GCF_044704955.1). Taxonomy (NCBI): domain Eukaryota; kingdom Metazoa; phylum Chordata; class Chondrichthyes; family Pristiophoridae; genus Pristiophorus; species Pristiophorus japonicus. The sequence continues at coordinate 360,081,183 of NC_091978.1, forward strand.
CGTGCACTATCGCCCCCTGTGCTCGCTGACCTACATTGGCACCCAATTCACCAACGTGTCGATTTTAAAATTATCATCCTTGCGTTCAAATCCTACCACTATCTCTGCCACCTCCTCCAGCCCTACAGCCCTCCCGAGAACTCTGTGTTCCTCCAACTCTGGCCTTTTGTGCATCCCCCAGTCCCTTCGCCCACTTTTGGCCTTCATCTGTACAGGTCCTAAGCTTTGGAATTCCCTTCCTAAACCTCTCTTTCCTTCTTTAGGACAGTCCTTAAAACCCACCTTTGTTTTATTCATTCACGGGACAAGGACGAAGCCGGCAAGGCCGGCATTTATTGTCCATTCCAAATCGCCCTCAAGTAGCTGGTGGTCTTCTTGAATGCAACTGAGTGGCTCGCTAGGCCATTTCAGAGGGCTGCTAATAGTCAACCACATTGCTGTGGGTTTGGAGTCACATATCGGCCAGACCGGGTACGGACGGCAGATTTCCTTCCCTAAAGGATATTAGTGAACCAGATGGGTTTTTACGATAATACAGTAGTTTCAAGGTCCCCATCACTGATACTAGCTTTTTAGACCAGATTTATTTAATTAATTTAATTTTAAGTTCCCCAGACCTCTGGATTACTAGTCCAGTAACATAACCACTATGCTACCATACCTCTTTGACCAATCTTTTAGTCACCCACCTTAAGATCTCCTTCTTTGGCTCAGTGTCAATATCTGCCTGCTTACACTACTGTGAAGCGCCTTGGAACATTGTACTGCGCAGAAGGTGCTATATAAATTCAAATGTTAATGGAGCGTTTGTCTGTGTTCAGAGCAGCATTGAATAGTGATAACCCTCCAAAGTAGATCAATGAACAGTAGCAAAAAATGAATGAAATGGCGATTTGACCTTATTTAGATCATTAATCATGAAGGTGTGGATAAATACTTGAAAAAGGAAAGTGTGCAGGGCTATGTGGAAAGAGTAGAGGGAGTGGGACTAACTGGAGAGCTCTTTCAAAGAGCCGGCACAGGCACGATGGGCTGAATGGTCTCCTCCTGTGCTGTACAATTCTATGGCCTAGAAATTCGGACCATTTGTGCCTCCTGGGGGCGCCAACGAGGCGCAAACAACTTTGTGCCTGGGCACGGCGCCACTAACGACTCCCGCTAAATTCCGCGGGAGTTTAGCAGCGGCGGTAACCCGTAGCGTCCCGCTGCCCCGGCAATGACGATGCCATCACAGTACGCGGTGCCCCGGACCCTAATTTGGGTATCGTCCCCTGAAGCTGCGACAGGCAATGCCAGCAACAGTTTCAGGGGGCGTGAACCGGGCGGAGGCCGCTCACGGGCCAATAATTAAAGGGGACGTGCGTTGGTTGTAAAAAAATAATTACCCGATGGTTTGGTGCGCCCCCTGATGGGCGCTTTGACTGTGGGGTCCGCGTCACGATTGGTCAGCCCGGCCCTCTGCTGGAGAGCCGGTCTGTTGGCATGGCAACCCCACTCCCCGCTGGTCCAGGTAGGCCCATTTTTATCATCATAGGCAGTCCCTCGAAATCGAGGAAGACTTGCTTCCACTCTAAAAGTGAGTTCTCAGGTGGCTGAACAGTCCAATACGGGAATTACAGTCTCTCACAGTTGGGACAGAGAGTGGTTGAAGTGCTTCGATGCTGGGGATGTTGGCCTGGTCGAGGACGCCAAAGTTGGTACGTCTGTCCTCCCAGGGGATTTGCAGGATCTTGCCGAGACAGCGTTGGTGGTATTTCTCCAGCGATTTGAGGCGTCTACTCTATACGGTCCGTGTCTCTGAGCCATACAGGAGGGCGGGTATCACTGCAGCCCTGCAGACCATGAGCTTGGTGGCAGATTTGAGGGCCCATTTTCATACTGCAGCGTTGGCAGCTTGGGTCGTTCCCTTTAATGAAGGGAAGATCCCTCTCTACGCAGCAGCGCTACGCGACCCGCTCCCAACGCGTCTGCCCCGCTAGCGCCCCAGAAAGCACGTTACTTTGCGCTTCCCTTCCTTTCGGGGGCGGCAACCCCAATTTGTCGCGAGAGGCGAGACTTATGTGCCTGGCGCAAAGTCTCGTGTCTTGCGATGCTACTGCCCCCAAACGGGCACAACGGAATTTTCCCCCGTAGGGTTCTACGTTCCAAACACCAGCGGGTCCAGGCCCTGTACAAACAAAGTACATTGGGCTCAATTTTCCTCGGTGATTTGCGCCGTTATTTTGGCGCGCGCCGCTTTTTTTTGGTGTAAGTTTTTAAATTAAAGTTTTCCCCAAGGAATCTGCACTGGTGTAACTGAGTTAGTTACAATATTTTTAGGTTTTTTTTGTCATAGGGGGCGTAACCCGATGTCTGCGCCAGTTTTTGTCAATTATGGAAGTTTGCCCCTCCAAAAATTTCTCGCGTATGTGACCACTCCCGAAAAACCTTCTGATGAGTTAAGAAAAAGCAGCGCACATTGAAAAATCGACGTAGAAATGCGCCATTGTTTTGGGGTAAAATTGAGCCCAATATTAAAGCTGAGTCATAGCTCTGCTGCTCCTTAATGTTAACAGAGTGGATCCCTTCTGCTGCAGTGTTTCCTCGTCAGTAATCTGGTTTCAGATTCAGTTTCACTTTCAGTTACCTTTTATCATTCTGACAGCACTCCAGTAATATGTTAGTTGGAAACTGGAAACTGAGCTTACACATCCAAGAGGGAATAGTCATAAACTGTTGCAGATCTTGTGCCTCTGAGTCAGAAGGTCTTGGGGGTCAAGTCACAGTCCAGAGCATTGAGCACAAAAATCCAGGCTGACATTTCAGTGCGGTACTGAGGGAGTGCTGCACTGCTGGAGGTGCCGTCTTTCAGACGAGACATTTAATCTGCCCCCTCGGATGGACGTAAAAGGTCCCACAGCATTATTTCAAAGAAGAGCAGGGGAGTTCACCCAGATGCTAGACAATATTCAGCGCTCAACCAACATCACTAAAAAAACAAATTGATGATGTTGCAGCAGGTTGTGCAAGTTGGGTCCCATGCTGCCCCGGGGGCACTGGATAATTGGAAGAGGTGGGGGGGGGGGGAGCAGTCCGAAGGGACATCCAATGGACAGAGAAGAATTCGGACAGCCTGCGGGGTGCTGTGACAAATCAGCATTCTGTCCAAAAAAACAAATTATCCGGTCATTATCACATTGCCAGTTGTCTGAAGCTTGCTGTGCGCAAATTGGTTGCCGTGTTTCCCACATTACAACAGTGACTACGCTTCAGAAAGTACTTGATTGGCTGTTGACCACTTAGGGATATCCTGAGGTTGCGAAAGGCGCCCTATAAATGAAAGTTCTTTCTTTTGCTTCCTGTGTGTGCTAGAGATGTACTTTTAAGAGCTTTACAAGCAGTCGAGAATAGAATACCTTCCTTGCAAAGCAATGGGCCGGCACTTGGTGAAAAACCAAGTAGGTCATTCATAACTGTGTATGAGTGACACCCGCTGTTATTGATGTGGAATTCGACCAGCAAATTCAGGGGATTTAGAGATCGACAGTGAGTACAAATAAAGACAGTTTGGATTTATATAGCATCTTTCATGACCACCAGTCGTCTCAAAGCACTTTACAGCCAATGAAGTAAGTTGAAGTGTAGTCACTGTTGTAATGTGGGAGACGCAGCAGCCAATTTGCGCACTGCAAGCTCCCACAAACAGCAATGTGAAAATGACCAGATCATCTGTTTTGGTGATGTTGATTGCGGGATAAATATTGGCCAGGACACCGGGGATAATTCTCCTGCTCTTCTTCGAAACAGTGCCACGGGATCTTTTACGTCCACTTGAGAGGGCAGACGGGGCCTCGGTTTAACGTCTCATCTGAAAGACAGCACCTCCGACAGTGCAGCACTCCCTCAGCACTGCACTGGGAGTGTCAGCCTAGATTTTGGGGGGGGCTCAAGTCCCTGGAGGAACCCATAACTTTATGACTCAGAGGTGAGAGCTGACACTAAAATCTCTGGAACTTTCTGGTCGATTTGTGCCGCTCCGCCGTTTCCTTCACACAAACAGCATCTCGCCCACAGCCTCCCTGTTATTTTTAAGAACTTGATGGATTTGCGCATTGATTGTTCATTAAACTCGGCACAGAAAGTCTAACAATTAATAGCGTACGGACCCTTTTAACAAGGTGATAATTGTTAATGACTGCCAATCAACACCTCTGGCCCATAAAATGAACAATTTAAACTGTGGAGTCTCATTCCTTCAGGTAGTGAATTGTTGTAGGGGATTTTAAAAATGTCAAATTTTAACTTTTTTCCTTCTTTTTCCTTTCTATCTCTTTTCTTCTTCTCTCTCTTAATCCGGTCTTTCTTCCCCTCTCTTTATTTCTCTTTCTGTTCCTGATTCTAATTCACCCTCCTTTGAGTGGGGCCTCTGTTTATTTCTCAACCGTTAACTTGAATTGGTTCAGGAGATGCACTATTGATCCCACCAATCACAGGGGCCCCAGATGTCCCTTTGCACTCACAGCAATTTCGGGCGCAAACATTTTTGAGCTTATGGGTGCAGAAAAAGTCTAACTAACGTCATACGTCATGGGATTCCCTGCTCCAGCAAGATAATGAAGGGAATAGATGGTGTTCCAGCTGACAGTTTTATTTCAATTAAATAGGTTAGGCCGGACCAGGGGTCACACATTTAAGTTGTATAGGCCTAGATCTAGGTTAGACGTCAGGAAGTGGTTCTTTTCCCAGCAAATAGCAGACCTCTGGAGCAAGTTGCCATTTCATGTGGTGAATGCAGACTCGCTGAATTCCTTCAAGTAAAAGCTGGATTGGTTTCTGGCTGCGGCAGAGATTACCTCTTAAGGTAGCTACTGCAGGGAATTCAAGGCCAGAGTGATCTCCAGGACTTGTTTCGATCGCCTAGATGGGTTGGAGAGTTCCCAGATTTTTTTTCCCAAATTGGCTTGGTTTTTTTTTAATCTGTTTTTTTCCCTCTCCTAGGAGATCACATGGTTTGGGGATGGGGTGGAGTATGTATGTTGTGATACACAAATTATCGCAATTGTGTGGGACTGGCTCGACGGACCAGAGGGTCTTTGCCTGTCCGCGTTATTCATCACGAATATGAATAACCTTCCTCTTAATTATTTCGATGGCACGTTGGCGGCCTCGTACTTTACGTAGAACTGAAGGAAAGAGAACAGAGGGTTTTAAACTTTATTTGTGTCACATGGATTCTCAGCAGTTCTGTGCTTCAAACCTATTATACCAGGTTGCAAAGTACATTAACTCTTAAACTAGTAATCACAGATATTTGCCTCATTTTTATTTTGACTACAGGTGCGATCCATAATCTATCGGGTTGTCAACTCTGATTGGGCGTTTTGCTGGAGGTTTCACCCCATGACCTCCCGTCTCCAAACCGCCTCACCCAGTCAAACAGCCTTTTTCCAATCAATATTTTTCTAACTAATGAACAAAAGTATTCAAAGAAAATGGACTAAAAAAACACACTATTTATTTTTAAAGCCCTCTAAGATTTTCCCCCTCCCCCCGCATCACCCCAGAGGTGTCCCGCAGATGAATCTTTTATTGCTCAGGAAGGGGTCCCTGGGGATTCAGTGGTCGCATTGCCGCCTCTTGAGTCGGGTGGGTTCCAGGTTCGAGCTCCACTCCAGACAGCCTCGGGGAGCAGGAGGCACTGATTACTGGGTTGGCATCCAGCGGGGGCGCTCGTGTCCGATGGGAGCAGAGTGGCAACCCCCTCCCCTCACCCCACCCGATGGTATCTCGCCGGTTGTTCTGTCACAGGGTTTTGGGTCAGGCGTAACGACCTGCCCACAGAGAAAATGACCTTCATGACGGAAACAACCTAGAGCGCCATCTCCTGGTTGTAAAAGGCAGTGGATGAAATAGGTCGCCTCGTGTGCCGCTCGGCATGGCAGAGGAGGGAGAAGACCTGCCTCGTGTCCAGCATTGCTCGGGGCAATGGGTGGGGTGGGCAAAGGGGAATTAAAAGATAAAACCACTGAAGGGAGGTGATTCAGTTGCGGGGTATTCCATTTACCTACTCGGCCCTGTGAATATGAACAATTCTAAATTGAAATTTTAGAGTGATAAAATGGAATCATAGAATGGTTACAGCACAGTAGGAGGCCATTCGGCCCGTCGTGCCCGTGCCGACTCTCAGCTAGTCCCATTCCCCCGTCCTTTCCCCCGTAGCCCTGGAAATATTGTTCCTTCAGATACTTATCCAATTCCCTTTTGAAAGCTACGATTGAGTCTCCACACCCTTTCAGGCAGTGCAGTCCAGATCCTAACCACTCGCTGAGTAAATTGGGACCCTTTTTGACTGCTGCACTGGTTGTTATATGGAGCCTACCAGAGACGACTTAATTGCATAGAATTGCATAGAAAGTATAGCACAGAGACGGGCCATTCGACCCATGATGATGTTAATGCTCCACACAAAATTTCTCCCATCCCTCTTCATCTAACCCTATCGGCATATCCTTCTATTCCTTTCTCCCTCATGTGTTTATCCAGCTTCCCCATTAAGTGCATCTATGAATTAGTAGGGATCGGGAGCGTAATGGCCAAATGGAAGATTCCAAAATAAAGCACGACCTCCATGATACTGAATACAGTCCCCACCACTTATACTGGGGGCATTGGTGTCAAAGCAATTTGCTCGCTGTACACGGAGGCTGTTGTAACAAAGACATCTTTTTAAAAACACGGAGGGAATTTCATGTCAATTTCATGGTCAGCCCTGTTGATACACCAGTCTGCTGTTTGTATTAACAATTTCTCAAAAAAACATGTAGGGAACCTTCATGCTCCGGCTCTCCGCTACACAATGATGATCCAAACGCGAGAGAGAGAGATAGCGGCCTGGTCAGTGTCACCTGTAGTGTTGGAGAGTTGTACAGGGCTGATTTACTCAGGGGTCCGGTCAGTTCCAGCTGAAGGGGGCGGGACGTAATGACAGGAAACGCATTTTAACGAAGTGCCAACAGCTGCTTGAACTTTCCGAAATAGCTGACGGGCTTAATACGGTTTAAGCACCGCCTCTGTAACTGACGACTGTGGTAATGGCAAATGGTTAGCGCCATTTGTCCGATACGGGCGGGTATCCGTGATCAGCGGGGATGGTACAAGTGGTGGGCACTGCAGCGTTGAAAGTTGAAACTGGCTCCAGATGACATGCACTGCCCTTTTCCTCTGACTGTCAGCGTGCTTCACAATTTGTCAAATCTTCGCTTCGAGTTAATAGCTCTCACCAGTTTGGTTTTGAGAGATTCAGCGTTGGTGTACTCTGGGAGATTCAGGAGGGAAAAGCATACATTTGCCTCCGGGTAATCGTCTTCAGTCAGATGGCACGGGAAAATCTTTATCTTCACGCTCTGCATTCCCATCACCGGAATACGATCCGTTCCAATGAGAAACGCTGGAAAAAAAGAGAAGTTCAGAGAAGGTTCACGAGGATGATTCCTGAGATGGAGGGGTTGTCTTTTGATGAAATGTTGAGCAGGTTGGGCCTATACTCATTGGAATTTAGAAGAAAGATCTTATTGAAACGTATAAGATTCTGAAGGGGCTTGACAGGGTAGATGCTGAGAGGATGTTGTTCCTCGTGGGGGAATCTAGAACTCGGGGGCATAGTTTCAGAATAAGGGGTCGCCCATTTAAAACGGAGATGAGGAGGAATTTCTTCTCTCAGAGGGTCGTGAATCTGTGGAATTCTCTGCCCCAGAGAGCTGTGGAGGCTGGGTCATTGAATATATTTAAGGTGGAGATAGACAGATTTTTGAGCGATAAGGGAGTCAAGGGTTATGGGGAGCGGGCAGGGAAGTGGAGTTGAGGCCAAGATCAGATCAGCCATGATCTTATTGAATGATAGAACAGGCTCGAGGGGTCAGATGGCTTACTCCTGCTCCTATTTCTTATGTTCTTATGTAAGAGCTTTGAGTGCTTACACGGCACTCTCTGTACAACCGAATCAGTGACGTTACATATTCCACATATGTAGTTGTTTCTAAATACACACATACAAAATTGAAGGGCAGGAAAAGACTAGCCGATCCATCAGACCTGCCCCACACCATGATGACTGATGCATCAGGATTAAAGACTTCCTAACCTGCCCCTTCACCCTCATCCCCCGACCCCCACAGCAATGTAATCTCTGGCCAAAAAACAGAGATAAAACCCAGGGTCAGTCAGGGAAAAAATAAACTGGATAAGTATTCTCCGACCCCCTCAGGTAATTAAAACCAGTCTAGGAGATCACATGGACCAAATGTTCTCTATAAAGATAATTATAAAGGCATATAATACAAGAGCTGTATAAAATACTTGTAAGGCCACAACTAGAGTACTGCGTGCAGTTCTGATCACCACATTACAGGAAAGATCTGATTGCACTAGAGAAGGTACAGAGGAGATTTACGAGGATGTTGCCTGGACTGGAGAATTTTAACTATGAGGAAAGATTGGATAAGCTGGGCTTGTTTTCTTTGGAACAGAGGAGGCTGAGGGGAGACCTGATTGAGGTGTATAAAATTATGAGCAGCCTAGATAGAGTGGATAGGACGGACCTATTTCCCTTAGCAGAGGAGTCAATACCAGGGGGTATAGATTTAAAGTAATTGGTAGAAGGTTTAGAGGGGAATTGAGGGAAAATTTCTTCACCTGGAGGATGGTGAGGGTCTGGAACTCACGGCCTGAAAGGGAGGTCGAGGCAGAAACCCTCAACACATTTAAAAAGTACTTGGATGTGCACTTGAGGTGCCGTAACGTACAGGGCTACGGACCTGGAGCTGGAAAGTGAGATTAGGCTGGGTAGCTCTTGGTCGGCTGGCTTGGACACGATGGGCCGAAAGGGCCTTCTTCCGTGCTGTGAATTTCTATGATTCTTACCTTCTATATAATGCAATCGCTGCCCCAGTCAAGAGCCGGTCCAGCTCCCTCTTGGAGGCATGAGAGAGAGTAGAGGATAGGGGAGGAAGGAAACACGCTGATGCAGTACTACAATATGTAGACCTCTAGGGGCCTAAATGGCCTGGCTCTCATTATTAGATGGTGCCGCCTTGTTCTGAATTGGCTGAAATGGCTTCTCTGTATCTACCCTATCACATTGCTTCATGTAGGTCCAGGTTCTGTTCACAGGCAGGTGTAAAAGCTTTCTGCTCTGCTTCTCTTGGATAACTTAGAGGAATCTGGATAGAACTGCTGGGTAAGGGGCTTTCTTTTGAATGGCAGAGAGAGGCCTTGTGGGGGAAGTTCACTGAGGAAGTGCATATTGGAATTACATCTCAAGTCTGTGATGTAACCGTAGCTCAGTGAGGTACTTACTGAGGAAAAGTTTCTTCTCATCCAAAGTCAGCTCATGGAACACTGTCCAGAATATCTGAATGGTTGGATGTGTTCTGCTGTATATCCCTTCATATGTTGTGTTCTGTTGTATAAAACATCATTAGTATTTTACAGACACATAACGTAACATAGCACGATCAAGCATTCCAGGATATGCTTGTATGTTCGCAACCTTGGTGTCACATTTGACCCTGAAATGAGCTCCCTACCATATAATCCACACCATAACTAAGACCGCCTATTTCCACCTCCGTAACATCGCCCGTCTCCATCCCTTGCCTCAGCTCATCTGCTGCTGAAACATTCATCCCTTTCTTTGTTACCTCTAGACTTGACTATTCCAATGCACTCCTGGCTAGCCTCCCACATTCTACCCTACGTAAACTTGAGTTCATCCAAAACTCGGCTGCCTGTGTCCTAACTCGCACCAAATCCCATTCACCCATCACCCCTGTGCTCGCTGACCTACATTGACTTCCGGTTAAGTAATGACTCGATTTTAAAGTGCTCATCCTTGTTTTCAACTCCATCCATGGCCTTGACCCTCCCTATCTCAGTAATCTCCTCCAGTCCCATAACCCCCTCAAGGTATCTGCACTCCTCTAATTCTGGCCTCTTGAGCAACTCAGATATTAATCGCTCAACCATTGGTGGCCGTGCCTTCAGCTGCCAAGACGCAAAGCTCTTGAATTGCCTCTCCGCCTCAATACCTCTGTTTCCTCCTTCAAGACGCACCTTAAAACTTACTTCCTTGACCAAGCTTTTGGCCATCTGCCCCAATATCTCCTTATGTGGCTCGGTGTCAAATTTTGTTTCATAAAAATCTCTTGCGAAGCACCTTGGGACGTTTTAGTATGCTAAATGCACATATATTATTACAAGTTGTTGTTGTATTTCAAATCCTTATATTGTCACACTAATGCTTTTAAATTGTAGTAGTGGATCTCCCAGGGTGTTCATAGAATCACACAGCACAGAAGATCCTTCGGCATCTTACAAATATAAGCCTATCACGCTTCTCTGAGCACGCCTTGAGATGTTTTTCTACGTTTAAGGCGCTACATAAATGTTGCTATCTCACTGCTGTCAGTGGGACCTTGCTGTGCACAAAATGCCTGCCGCGTTTTCCGACATTACCACAGCGACTGCCCTCGAAAGGTAAGGTGAGGGGGAGCCATTCCTGATCACAGTGTAAATAGTTTTCAAACCTCTTCCAGAACATTCCAGTCATAGTCATCGCTTCCAATCAGTATGTCCATCAGCTCCTGAGGCTGGAAGAATTTTATTAGTTCCTTGTCGCAAACTTTGTAGAATCCTCTTCTAAACTCATCGAAGGGTTTCTTGACTGACGTTGTGAATATATACTTCACGTAAGCTTCCACAAATTCCTCCCTTTGATTGTAAGGTGAAAGCAGCATTAAAATGTAACCAGAAAATTCAATGCAAACAGACCGACCGTAAAGCAGTTCGATGATATTAAAGCTGTTGGTGGGGACGGGGGCCGACCTCTGACCTTCGCCGCAAATGGGCAGGAAGTCAGCCGTGCGGCTGTGCTGCCCGCTCGAAGCTGGCGCTGGGAGGCCCAAACCAGAACCGGGATCGGGCCTCCTTTAAATACAGACCCGCTGTAGCTCGTGGGAGGGCTTCTGCTCTGAGTAGGCTGGGTTGCTGGCAGAGGGGTGAGGGGGCGGGTTTCGGGCGTTGGAGGGTGTAATGTATTCACCTATGAGGATGCTCACAGGTTTGTTGAACTGTTGAGTTGGGAGTGGCTTAGCCAGTCACGTGATGTTCACAAGACTCAATAAAACCCCAGCCAGTTGGGTTTGGGGGATCCACAATGAGGCAGGTGGTTGTGAGCCTGTTGGATGAACTGATAATGTGTAATGTGATTGTTAAACCTTTGCTCATAAACCAACTAGTTCTTAAAAGCAATGTGTTGCTACGAATTCTTAAGCAAAGAACCCACGAAGCAAATACATTACAGAGGGGCGCAGCATCCCCGGATGACTGGAGCAGACCTCAGAAGGGCTGGCAGAAGGCTGGGGTTATTTGGCTGGTTCGAGACCACTCAACGCCTGGTACACATGGGCAGCGTTACGAACATATGCACGAAAATGACTGGGGCGAAAAGACCAGTTGGCCCATCAAGCCTGCCCAACAGACATGATGCCTGCAGCGTTGTGGCTAGACACTTCCTAATTCCCCCGCTCTCCCACACCCCTCCCCGCTGACCCCCCCTCAATAGCCATGCAATCTTCTGGGAGAGGCAAAAAGAAATGCGGGACAAAAAACCCTTAGGGCTGATAAAGGGGGAAGAATTCCTCCCCGACCTCCTTAGGCCGATTGAAATCAGTCTCGACCACATTGACAGACGATGCAACATGTGCCAAGTTTAGAGGCCTATGTTTATCAGGCCTGAGAGCCTGAAAAACTGAGTGGGCAGAAAGACAAAGGACGGGGATAACAGATCTAAAACTCTAAATACTGACTCCATTGTAACTCCATTGTTTACTTCTAACTTACCTGTTCTCTTTAGTCACAGGCTGGTTATTGCTGTTTGGAATGAGTTCGACCTCCTGCCCGCCCCAGGAAATCTACGTTAAAAAGCGTCAGTTAATATCCTTTCGCGCTCTCGGTCCTAATCATTATTGTGTTTCCTTCAATACGTTCAGCTGACGAAAATCGCTTCTGATAGTGCACAGATTCATTGTGATAGGAAGAATGGGGAGAGGCAAGTTAAACCAAATGGTACAATGTTAAGGGGCGGGGGGAGTTTCAGGAACCAAGACAGCTGGAAGTGTACGTTCTTGCTATTGAGGGAGTGCAGCGAAGGTTCACCAGACTGATTCCCGGGATGGCGGGACTGACATATTAAGAAAGACTGGATCAACTGGGCTTGTATTCACTGGAGTTCAGAAGAATGAGAGGGGACCTCATAGAAACATTTAAAATTCTGACGGGTTTAGACAGGTTAGATGCAGGAAGAATGTTCCCAATGTTGGGGAAGTCCAGAACCAGGGGTCACAGTCTAAGGATAAGGGGTAAGCCATTTAGGACCGAGATGAGGAGAAACTTCTTCACCCAGAGAGTGGTGAACCTGTGGAATTCTCTACCACAGAAAGTTGTTGAGGAAAATTCACTAAATATATTCAAAAAGGAGTTAGATGTGGTCCTAACTACTAGGAGGGTCAAGGGATATGGTGAGAAAGCAGGAATGGGGTACTGAAGTTGCTTGTTCAGCCATGAACTCATTGAATGATGGTGCAGGCTCGAAGGGCCGAATGGCCTACTCCTGCACCTATTTTCTATGTTTCTATGTTTCACAAGTCTTTAAAGCTGGCAGGTCAAGTTAAAGGCATACGGAGTCTTTGGCTTTACAACCAGAGGCATAGACTGCATAAGCAAGGAAGTTATGCTGAACCTTTCTAAAACACTGGTTAGGCCCCAGCTGCAGTATTGTGGTCAATTCCGGGCGCCGCACTTTAGGAAGGATGTCAAGGCCTTCGAGAGGGAGCAGAGGAGATTTACTAGAATAGTACCTGGGATAAAAGACTTCAGTCATGTGGAGAGGCTGGGGTTGTTCTCCTTAGAGCAGAGAAGGCTAAGGGGAGATTTGACAGAGGTGTTCAAAATCAGGAGGAACTGTTTCCAGTGGCAGAATGATCAGTAACCGGGGGACACAAATTTAAGGTAATTGACAAAAGAATTCGAGGCGAGATGAGGAAAAAAAAGATGCACGCCGCAAATTGTTATGATCTGGAATGCGCTGCCTGAAGGTTGGTGGATTCGATACCAACTTTTAAAAGAGAATAGGATAAATATTTGAAAAAGAAAATGTGCAGGGCTATGGGGAAAGAGCGGGGCAGTGGGACTAATTGGATCGCTCTTTCAAAGAGCCGGCACAGGCACGATGGGCCGAATGGCCTCCTTCTGTACTGCATCATTCATTGATTCTATGATCCCATGCTACTATTTTGACAAGGATTTAACTTTATTGATTGGAGAACTTTTGACGTGGAAAGTGTTATAGAAGTATAATCTGTCTAAACTGATTGAGACTGCAAATTGGATTTTATCAATGCATCTTTTACTGATACGAAGTAAATAATTTATTCATTCGTGGGATGTGGGCGTCGCTGGCAAGGTCAGCATTTATTGCCCATTCCTAATTGCCCTTGAGAAGGTGGTGGTGAGCCGCCTTCTTGATCCGCTGCAGTCCGTGTGGTGAAGGTGCTCTCACAGTGCCGATGAGGAGGGAGTTCCATGATTTTGACCCAGCGACGATGAAGGAACGGTGATATATTTCCAAGTCAGGGTGGTGCGTGACTTGGAGGGGAACTTGCAGGTGATGTTGTTCCCATGCGCCTGCTGCCCTTGTTCTTCTAAGTGGTAGAGGTCACGGGTCTGGGAGGTGCTGCTGAAGAAGCCTTGGCGAGTTGCTGCAGTGCATCTTGTAGATGGTACACACTGCAGCCACGGTGCGCCGGTGGTGGAGGGAATGAATATTTAAGGTGCATGATTCAAAAATAAGGCGGGGGGGGGGGGGGAAATTGCAGTCAGAAGCTTCCTTCGGATAAACGCCTCCGACCTGAAAATATTTTACGGAAATACCTGGTAGTCCTGGAGTAACGTAGGATTCCAGTCGGAGGCCTAGTTTCGCAGTCCAGTGTACATGTCTACCAGGTACGTATGTGTATCCTGGAATCACATGCGCCTGGACCATGGACTATGTAGTATTCTCATTGATAATAATTGGAACTCCATTTGTACGAACTCCCATTACTATCAATGTGAATACCCCCCAAAAACAAGAAACATAACCCAATAAATAAACACCTCACATATTTAAAATTAATTGAAATCAAATGTTTTAGAAAAAAAACATTTTGGATTTTTTTTTAGTGTGTTTTAATTGGGTTACAAATTAACTTACCTTGATGGACAGAGTTTTAAATATAAAAATTACAAATTATTAAATTACATTTTTCTATGTTTTAAAACTCTTACGCTGGTAAAAGTAGACTATGCGCCTGCTTTTACCAGGCGTAAGATTTTGAAGGACATTCGCTGGGCAAATAGCCCAATCTATGCCACGAGGATGTCCTTCCTGTGGGGATGTATTGGATCTGTCCAAAGAAATTTTAGAAGATCTCAAAAGCCAGTTCTCGGCGCATGTGCGTTGCGCACCAAGAACCGGCATTCGATAAGGTGCCACATGAAAGGTTCCTGCACAAGATAAAAGTTCACAGGGTTGGGGGTAATATATTAGCATGGATAGAGGATTGGCTAACTAACAGAAAACAGAGAGTCGAGATAAATGGGTCATTTTCCAGTTGGCAATCAGTAACTGGTGGGGTGCCGCAGGGATCAGTGCTGGGGCCTCAACTATTTACAATCTATATTAATGACTTGGATGAAGGCACTGAGTGTAATGTAGCCAAGTTTGCTGATGATACAAAGATGGGTGGGAAAGCAAATTGTGAGGAGGACACAAAAAATCTGCAAAAGGATATAGACAGGCTAAGTGAGTGGGCAAAAAATTGGCAGATGGAGTATAATGTGGGAAAATGTGAGGTTATCCACTTTGGCAGAAAAATTAGAAAAGCAAATGATAATTTAAATGGAGAAAAATTGGAAAGTACTGCAGTACAGAGGGACCTTGTGCATGAAACACAAAAGGTTAGTGTGCAGGTACAGCAAGTAATCAGGAAGGCAAATGGAATGTTGGCCTTTATTGCAAGGGGGATAGAGTATAAAAGCAGAGAAGACCTGCTACAACTCTACAGGGTATTGGTGAGGCCACACCTGGAGTACTGCGTACAGTTTTGGTCTCCGTATTTAAGGAAGGATATACTTGCATCTGTGGAATTCTCTGCCCCAGAGAGCAGTGGAGGCTGGGTCATTGAATATATTTAAGGCGGAGATAGACAGATTTGTGAGTGATAAGGGAGTAAAGGGTTATGGGGAGCGGGCAGAGAAGTGAAGCTGAGCCCATGATCCGATCAGCCATGATCTTATTAAATGGTGGAACAGGCTCGAGGGGCCAAATGGCTGACTCCTGCTCCTATTTCTTATGTTCTTATTTGAAAGAAAGAAAGGCTTGCATTTATGCAACCTCAGGACATCCCAAAATCCCGCAGTGTCAGCTGTGGCTCAGTGGGTAGCACACTCGCATCTGAGTCAGAATGTTGTGGGTTTAAGTCCCACTCCCGGGACTTGAGCCCATAAATCTAGACTGACACTCCAGTGCAGTGCTGAGGGAGTGCTGCACTGCCAGAGGTGCCCTCTTTTAGATGAGACGTTAAACTGAGGTTCTCTCAGGTGGACGTGAAAGATCCCATGGCACTAATTCGGAGAAGAGCAGGGGAGTTCTCCCCGGTGTCCTGGCCAATATTTATCCCTCAATTGATATTGTAAGCACCCGGTGAGGCTGCAATTATTAGCCCATAGTTTTCGCATTTGTGTGTAAGTTGAATCGAGCTGTTCCATTGCGGTCTGGCTTAAAGAAATTATTTTGTACTCACAGCAAAGTCTATGCCCAGATCTTGGTCCTCGTCACCGTCTAGAATGCACTGCAGGGTGCTGGAAACAACCAGGAATGTAAAGAAGGTCCCTGAATAGGTTCACTAAAAACACCACAAACTACAGTAAAACCGATTAGACTGGTAAAAGTATTGTGGGATATTTCCTATATTATAACAGTGACTGCACTTCAAAAGTACTTCATTGGTTGTAAAGCAGTTTGGGACGTTCTGAGGTTGTGAAAGGCGCTATATAAATGCAAGTCTTTCTTTCTTTCTTTAGACAGAAATAAAATGCTGGATTATTTATTGGCTTCTTTTCTGCTGAGGGTAGCTCGGCTAAAACTGGTCACTGCCGAGTATTTCCGCAAACTGCCGAGAATACGTATCCCCAGCTGACTGACATATGTAGCTCAGGACATGGCGGAGACTGTACCAGGAAGGGCTTAATGGGCCGGATCTTGCAGGAAAAATAACGGCGGGTTAATGACGCACGCCATTACTAATGCACAAGTCGTCCAGACAGTTCAGAGGATTTGGAGATCTCTCTTTGTGCAATCTTTCTATTCCTCTCTTTAGTTATCTTTCAGTACCTGACTTGACTTTACTTCACCCACCTTCTCTGTCGTTCCTCTGTTTCTTTCTTAATCCTAAAATATAATGGTTAAAGAAATACACTGCTGGTCCTGCCGTTCGCGAAGGATCCAGATTGCCCTTGCCGTGTCGTTATCAGTTTGCACGTCCAGAAAGTTACGGCGCAAATATTTTCGGGCTGAAAGTGCAAAAAAAAGTCGAACAAATGGCGCATGCCATGAGATGCCCTGCTCCATCAAGATTGGACGGGATTGGACAGGTTAGATGCAGGAAGAATGTTCCCGATGTTGGGGAAGTCCAGAACCAGGGGTCACAGTTTAAGGATAAGGGGTAAGCCATTTAGGACCGAGATGAGGAGAAACTTCTTCACTCAGAGAGTTGTTAACCTGTGGCATTCTCTACCACAGTAAGTTGTTGAGGCGAGTTTGTTAGATATATTTAAAAGGGAGTTAGATATGGCCCTTACGCTTAAAGGGATCAAGGGGTATGGAGAGAAAGCAGGAATGGGGTTCTGAAGTTGCATGATTATATTGAATGGTAGTGCAGGCTCGAATGGCCGAATGGCCTACTCCTGCTATTTTCTATGTTTTATGTTAAGATCCAGCCCAATGTGTGTAACTAATCATCCTTCTCTCAAAGTTACTGGCCCAGAAAACTGGATCAGTAAAAGTCAAAGATACAAACTATTGGAGTATCCTCGGAAAGGTCAGAGCAATAGCAGTTCAGGCAATAGAAGGTCAGAGGGAAAGGGTAACTATAAACTGGCCAGGTCTCCTACACCTGATCGTTATTCAGTGACCCCTTGCTTGATTTGCATGTGTGCAGATGCTGTAAGAAAAAGAAAGACTTGGATTTATATAGTGACTTTCACGACCATTGGACGTTTTAAAGCACTTTACAGCCAATTAAGTACTTTTGGAGTGTAGTCACTGTTGTATTGTAGGAAACGCAGCAGCCAATTTGTGCACAAGCAAGCTTCCACAAACAGCAATGTCATAATGACCAGATAATCTATTTGTTATGTTGATTGAGGGATAAATATTATCCAGGACATCAGGGATAACTCCCCCGCTCTTCTTTGAGATAATGCTATGGAATCTTTTACATCCACTTGAGGTAGCAGACGGGGCCTCGATTTAACGTCTCATCCGAAAAACGGCACCTCCGACAATGCAGCACTCTCTCAGTACTGCACTGGAGTGTCAGCCTAGATATTTTTGTGCTCGAGTCCCTGGAGTAGCACCTGAACCCACAACCTTCTGACTCAGAGGCGAGTGACAATGAAGACACTTCAGCTGTGAAGGTCCTTGTGAGCCTGCAGCTCAGCGAACTCACTGTCTTATTGTTGCACGTTAAAGAATGACCACTTGAAAGAGGCACTAGAGAAACAGACACTGCCATAGGGCTACTTCACCTGAGACAGGTGAACTAGGGCTAGTTCCTTGAGCAAAGGTTTGAGAACTTTATCGCCTAGACAACTGGAGGCAATAGCTTTTCTGGAGTCAAGCTTCTGTGGAAGATTTCTTGTGCCTGATTTAGCTGTTTAATTGCTACACTTCTATGGATTTGTGATAACTGTTCAGCAAAAATTATATTCAGCATCTTTGCAATATTTACAGACGAATGTAGAGAGCCCAACATTTAGAAAAATGTTTAGCTCTCCTCCAAAAGTCTTTGGACAAAGTATAAGGATCAACTGGTCTGCAGCTGATCTGGGACTTGTAAATCGATCGCAGTGTCCTTTCACCTTGGGACCTTGTCTTCCTCCTGTTTCTGTTACTCATTTCAACCTTGTGACTGGAAGGCTGTTTCCAGTGGGGTTCCGCAGGGCTCAGTACTGGGCCCCTTGCTTTTTGTGATATATATCAATGATTTAGACTTCAATGTAGGGGACATGATTAAAAAGTTTGCAGATGTATACAAAAATCGGCTGTGTGGTTGATAATGAAGAAGAAAGCTGTAGACTGCAGGAAGATATCAATGAACTGGTCAGGTGGGCAGAACAGTGGCAAATGGAATTCAATCCGGAGAAGTGTGAGGGCTAACAAGGAAAGGGAACACACATTAAATGGTAGGACACTGAGAAGTGTAGAGGAACAAAGGGACCTTGGAGTGCATGTTCACAGATCCCTGAAGGTAGCAGGCCAGGTAGATAAGGTGGTTAAGACGGCATTCAGAAAACTTGCCTTTTTTAGATGAGGCATAGAATACAAGAGTCGGGTGGTTATGTTGAACTGTATAAAACACTAGTTAGGCCACAGCTGGAGTACTGCGTGCAGTTCTGGTCACCACATTACAGGAAAGATGTGATTGCACTAGAGAGGATACGGATGAGATTTACAAGGATGTTGCCTGGACTGGAGAATTTTAGCTATGAGGAAAGATTGGATAGGCTGGGTTTGTTTTCTTTGGAACAGAGGAGGCTGAGAGGAGACCTAATTGAGGGGCCTAGATAGAGTGCACAGGATGGACGTATTTCCATTAGCAGGGGTCAACGACCAGGGGACATAGATTTAAAGTAATTGGTAGATGGCTAAGAGGGGATTTGAGGGGAAATATTTTCACACAGAGGGTGGTGGGGGTCTGGAACTCACTGCCTGAAAGGGTGGTAGAGGCAGAAACCCTCACCACCTTTAAAAAGAACTTGGATATGCACTTGAAGTGCCGTAACCTACAGGGCTACGGACCAAGAGCTGGAAAGTGGGATTAGGCTGGATAGCTCTTTGTCGGCCGACGTGGAGACAATGGGCCAAAATGGCCTCCTTCTGTGCTGTATATTTCTATGATTTCCTGTGGAGCAATGTTGTCCCACATTGTGCCCAATGCTGTACCGGATATTTCATTACAGAAAGAGGTGAACTGAAACAGCATGAAGACCTTTCTACAAACAACTTGCCGCAGACTTAGCAACTTACCTCTCCAACTCAGCGTCCAGTTCCTTCAGATCCTCCAAAGTGGGCTTTATGTTCAGTAACTTCTTAAAGAGTGCAAGTGGGAAGGGAATGTAGACCACACTGAAATTATACACAACAAGGCCACACAATATTCCAAGCAGGAAGTAGTTTTTAATGGGCACTGAGATCTATAATGAAGAAGACAACAGAATATAAGAACATAAGAAATAGGAACAGGAGTAGGCCATTTGGCCCCTTAAGCCTGCTCCGCCATTCAATAAGATCATGGCTGATCTGATCATGGACTCAGCTCCTCTTCACCACCTGCTCCCCATAACCCTTTACTCCCTTATCGCTCAAAAATCGGTTTATCTCCACCTTAAATACATTCAATGACCCAGCCTCCACAGTTCTCTGGGGCAGAGAATTCCACAGGTTTACAACCCTCTGAGAGAAGAAATTCCTCATCTCAGTTTTAAATGTGTGACCCCTTATTCTAAAACTATGCCCCCTTATTTTAAATTCCCCTATGAGTGGAAACATCCTCTCTGCACATACCTTGTCGAGCCCCCTCATTATCTTATACATCTCAATAAGATCACCTCTCATTCTTCTGAACTCTAATGAGTATAGGCCCAACCTACTCAACCTATCTTCATAAGTCAACCCCCTCATCTCAGGAATCAACCTAGTGAACCTTCTCTGAACTGCCTCCAATGCAAGTATAGCCCTCCTTAAATAAGGAGACCAAAACTGTACACACTACTTTACCCTGTACAGTTGTAGCAGGACTTATCTGCTTTTATATTCTATCCCCCTTGCAATAAATGGCAACATTCCATTTGCCTTCCTGATTACTTGCTGTACCTGCATACTAACTTTTTGTGTTTCATGCACAAGGACCCCCAGGTCTCTCTGTACTGCAGCATTTGTAATTTTTCTCCATTTCAATAATAATTTGCTTTTTTATTTTTTCTGCAAAAGTGGATAACCTCACATTTTCCCATTTTATCTGCCATCTGCCAAATTTTTGCCCACTCACTTAGCCTGTCTATATCCCTTTGCAGATTTTTTGTGTCCTCACAACTTGCTTTCCCACCCATCTTTGTATCATCAGCAAACTTGGCTAACAGTGCATCTGTTGATTGCTAAAGGGATAAAATAATGCCATTGTCAAACTGTAGGCTGCTCAGAGAGGTACTGACCCACCAATATAACATGGGAAAATGTGAGGTTATCCACTTTTGCAGAAAAAATAAAAAAGCAAATTATTATTGAAATGGAGAAAAATTACAAAATGCTGCAGTACAGAGCGAGCTGGGGGTCTTTTTGCATGAAACACAAAAAGTTAGTATGCAGGTACAGCAAGTAATCAGGAAGGCAAATGGAATGTTGCCCTTTATTGCAAGGGGGATAGAGTATAAAAGCAGAGCAGTCCTGCTACAAGTGTACAGGGTATTGGTGAGGCCTAGAGTAGTGTGTACAGTTTTGGTCTCCTTATTTAAGGAGGGCTATACTTGCATTGGAGGCAGTTCAGAGAAGGTAGACACATTTTAAACATATTAAATGCTACTTTTAATAATTATCTGATAATTATCTGATACATTTACTAATTTTATGCTATTGTTATGTTACAAACCTTGAGCCAGATTTTCGATCTTTTGTCGCCCCTTTTAACAATGGTGGCGGTAAGTACTTCCGGGCAGCCAGCTTCCAGCGTCGTGCTGGGACATTCGGTGCCGGTATCGATGGGGCGCGGAGCATTACCGCCCGGGAGAGGCGAGCCGGTGTGCCATGCCCTTGATTGTGACACCAGCTCGATACTTGGTTCGCGCCCGACCCTTTGCGCCATGCAGCGCCCCCTGGTGGATCGAGCTGTAGCTGCAGTGAGGTGAGTAATATTGACCTCAGATAAGTGTGATTGTTTTTTTTGGTTGCGATTTATGTTGTGGTGGCGTGAGTAATGTATTGGGAATGTTTTTGGTGTTTTTCCAGGTTTTTCTTGCCCCCAGGCCTCCTTTACGGTGCTCCGAAGCCGGCTGTTTAGCTCGGGATTTTCACTTGCTCAGCCGGCCTCGCGCCCTAAAAGAGGACCTCCCTCAGCACTCCACCCCACACTCAGGGCCCAGCTGATTAATTTTGCGGGTGCAAAATTTACCGCTCAGCCTGGTTTAACGCCGCACCAGAGGCGTGACCAAATTGACACCCCTATTCAGTTTCTTAGTTTAATGCAAACCCAAGATAGCAACTGAAAAGAACTTCAACAACAAAAAAATTGAAGTTCATCACTTCCTTTTTTAGTGGTAGGTCACTGTTGATTAGAAACTTTAATATGTTTTAGTAGTTCCTCATTTTTGGAAGTTGGTGAACATTGTTTTTCCGGATTTCGGTCGGTGCGTTCCTTATCCATTGAGTTGGCATTTTTTTTGTACCCATCCCTCTCTATCGACATTATCACATCCCCCTCTCACTAGCCACTCCTCACACTCACCCTCATCGTGCTGTGCCTTTCATCACATCCCCATCACTCTGTCTTCCCTACCCTACTCCTGCACATCCTTACTCACACCAACTTACCTTGCACCTCCACCCATCCCTCTCTATCTACATTATCACTTCCCCATCTAACTAGCCACCTCTAACACTCACCCTCATCCTGGTCCAATCATACCAACTAACAACACACAGGGTAGGCACTTGGGTTGTTTTATGCAATGTTCATGTAAAGCTTCTGTTAATGTGGTGTCAAACATTGAAACCTTTACTTTCAACACTTTGTATTCTTGGACAGATTTGTGTGCACCTTTGGAAGTGGCTTAGTGAGTTGCAGTGAATGGTGAGAAATCAGGATAAGCCCCCGCAATGGTGATGAATGTGAAAGGAATGGCTTGGGCATTGTAGGGATGCTTTATGATGTTGGTGTGGGGTGGTGCCAACCTGGCACATCATGTGGCAGTCAGGGTGTACAGCATCAAATGAAGTAAATCTGGCCCTGGTGAGGCCATCCGACCACAATGCTGCCCGGATGCTGATGCCCTGTGTCCTGTGCAGCATCAGTTGATTGCGGAGAAGGTTGGTGTTGTTGTTGGTGCTGCTGGTGCACGTAGTGCTGCTGGTGTTGCGGCTGTTCATGGTGGGATTCTGAGGACCAAGGTGAGAGAGTATAAAGGCACCCATTCTGATGGAATAGATGGCAGGTGAAGTGGAGATGACAGAAGCGATCTGCCAATGTTGAGAGAGGCAATGAGGTCAGACTGGATGGAGACTTGTGTAAAGACTTGCATCATGATGAATCTGTTGTGGAAATGTAGTGAGGAGGATTTGTGCCTGAGGGAAGATAGCTCTGTAAGGTGGAAGCCTTCACTTTAAATTTGAAGCTGTTATGTCAACAGCTGATTCAATGGCCACTGAACTCTCGCCTCAGCTTAACAGACGTGATCCCCGAGCAAGGAGGTTCCCGTGGTGAGCATGTAAAATCAAAAGGTGAGCTCAAAATGTATTGGGCAGAGAATGTATTGGGTAGAGAAACCCGGGGCAAAAAGCAAAAAGGGCCACATTACAGTAAAATTCTAAAGGGCAAAGTGTGTTAAAAAGACAAGCCTGAAGGCTCTGTGCCTCATTGCGAGGAATATTCGGAATAAGGTGGACGAATTAACTGCGCAGATAGCAGTTAACGGATATGATGTCATTAGCATCACGGAGGCATGGCTCCAGGGTTACCAAGGCTGGGAACTCAACATCCAGGGGTATTCAACATTTAAGAAAGATAGACAGAAAGGAAAAGGAGGCGGGGTGACGTTGCTGGTTCAAGAGGAAATTAATGCAATAGTAAGGAGGGACATTAGCGTGGATGATGTGGAATCGGTATGGGTGGAGCTACGGAATACCAAAGAGCAGAAAACACTAGTGGGAGTTGTGTACAGATCACCAAACAGTAGTAGTGAGGTTAGGGTCAGCATCAAACAAGAAATTAGGGATGCTTGCAATAAAGGTACAGCAGTTATCATGGGCAACTTTAATCTACATATTGATTGGGCTAACCAAACTGGTAGCAATGCAGTGGAGGAGGATTTCCTGGAGTGTATTAGGGATGGTTTTCTAGATCATTATGTCGAGGAACCAACTAGAGGGCTGGCCATCCTAGACTGGGTGATGTGTAATGAGAACGGACTAATTAGCAATCTTGTTGTGCGAGGCCCCTTGGGGAAGAGTGACCATAATATGGCAGAATTCCTTATTAAGATGGAGAGTGACACAGTTAATTCAGAGACTAAGGTCCTGAACTTAAGGGAAGGTAACTTTGATGATATGAGACGTGAATTGGCTAGAATAGACTAGCGAATGATACTTAAAGGGTTGACGGTGGATAGGCAATGGCAAACATTTAAAGATCACATGGATGAACATCCCTGTCTGGAGTAAAAATAAAACTGGGAAGGTGGCTCAACCATGGCGAACAATGGAAATTAAGGATAGTGTTAAATCCAAGGAAGAGGCATATAAATTGGCCAGAAAAAACAGCAAACCTGAGGACTGGGAGAATTTTGTAATACAGCAGAGGAGGACAAAGGGTTTAATTAGGAGGGGGAAAATAGAGTATGAGAGGAAGCTTGCTGGGAACATAAAAACTGACTGAAAAAGCTTCTATAGTTATGTGATGAGAAAAAGATTAGTAAAGACAAACGTAGGTCCCTTGCAGTCAGATTCAGGTGAATTTATAATGGGGAACAAAAAAATGGCAGACCAGTTAAACAAATACTTTGGTTCTGTCTTCACGAAGGAAGACATAAATAACCTTCCGGAAATACTAGGGGACCGAGGGTCTAGTGAGAAGGAGGAACTGAAGGAAATCCTTATTAGGTGGGAAATTGTGTTCGGGATGGGATTGAAGGCCGATAAATCCCCGGGGCCTGATAGTCTGCATCCCAGATTACTTAAGGAAGTAGCCCTAGAAATAGTGGATGCATTGGTGATCATTTTCCAACAGTCTATCGACTCTGGATCGATTCCTATGGAGTGGAGGGTAGCTAATGTAACACCACTTTATAAGAAAGGAGGGAGAGAGAAAACGGGTAATTATGGACCGGTTAGCCTGACACCAGTAGTGGGGAAAATGTTGGAGTCAATTATAAATGATGAAATAGCAGCGCATTTGGAAAGCAGTGACAGGATCGGTCCAAGTCAGCATGGATTTATGAAAGAGAAACCCTGCTTGACAAATCTTCTAGAATTTTTTGAGGATGTAACTGGTAGAATGGACAAGGGAGAACCAGTGAATGTGGTGTATTTGGACTTTCAAAAGGCTTTTGACAAGGTCCCTCACAAGAGATTGGTGTGCAAAATTAAAGCATATGATATTGGGGGTAATGCACTGACGTGGATAGAGAATTGGTTGGCAGACAGGAAGCAGAGAGTCGGGATAATCGAGTCCTTTTCAGAATGGCAGGCAGTAACTAGTGGGGTGCCGCAGGGCTCAGTGCTGGGACCCCAGCTATTTACAATATACATTAATGATTTGGATGAGGGAATTGAATGTAATATCTCCAAGTTTGCAGGTGACACTAAGCTGGGTGGCAGTGTGAGCTGTGAGGAGGACGCTAAAAGGCTGCAGGGTGACTTGGACAGGTTAGGTGAGTGGGCAAATGCATGGCAGATGCAATATAATGTGGATAAATGTGAGGTTATCCATTTTGGCGGCAAAAACGCGAAGGCAGAATATTATTTGAATGGCAGATTAGGAAAACAGGAGGTGCAATGAGACCTGGGTGTCATGGTACATCAGTCATTGAAAGTTGGCATGCAGGTACAGCAGGCGATGAAGAAGGCAAATGGTATGTTGGCCTTCATAGCTAGGGGATTTGAGTATAGGAGCAGGGAGGTCTTACTGCAGTTGTTCAGGGCCTTAGTGAGGCCTCACCTGGAATATTGTGTTCAGTTTTGGTCTCCTAATCTGAGGAAGGACATTCTTGCTATTGAGGAGTGCAGCGAAGGTTCATCAGACTGATTCCTGGGATGGCAGGACTGACATATGAGAAGAGACTGGATCGACTGGGCCTGTATTCACTGGAGTTTAGAAGGATGAGAGGGGATCTCATAGAAACATATAAAATTCTGATGGGACTGACAGTTTAGATGTAGGAAGAATGTTCCCGATGTTTGGGAAGTCCAGAACCAGAGGACATAGTCTAAGGATAAGGGGTAAGCCATTTAGGACTGAGATGAGGAGAAACTTCTTCATTCAGAGAGTTGTTAACCTGTGGAATTCTCTACCGCAGAGAGTTGTTGATGCCAGTTCATTGGATATATTCAAGAGGGAGTTAGATATAGCCCTTACAGCTAAAGGGATCAAGGGGTGTGGAGAGAAAGCAGGAAAGGGGTACTGAGGTGAATGATCAGCCATGATCTTATTGAATGGTGGTGCAGGCTCGAAGGGCCGAATGGCCTACTCCTGCACATATTTTCTATGTTTCCATGTATTCTTAATGATCTCCAAACAAGTTCATAATCACCTGAATTGGGTGGCCCGCCGCTAATTGTCGGGTCTGCTCCGTGCTGACAGACCCGACATCGAGGAAGGGTGCATGGAGGCAGGTTCACAGTGAGGTCTCGATGAGAAAAAAAAACTTTCCCGCTTGAACCCCATCAATTGCGCCCACTGAACCCCGCAAATTCTCAGCCTCTGATTTTCCGAGCTGAACACTTTTGGCGAGACAACGTTGCCGATTAGAATGCGCTTGCCAGTTTCGGCTGGAGCTCAGAAACAGCCACTATTCTCAGATTATTTTGCAATATGACAACACCATCTGTGTGTGCCACCATACTGTTTTTCTTAAATAAATAAGCTACTTTGTCTCACCTCAGAGGGAAACCAGGTTGTTCTGAATCCTCCAAAATAAATAAACAATCCTGAATCTGGTTGAATCAACTCTTTAAAAACAGAGAGGAAGAATTCCTGTCGTACAGCTCCGAGATCCATGCCCAGTTCTCCATCAAACTTCACCTAAAGAGATAGAAATATTGCAAATGTTAGTGCAGAAACTCGGTTTTACATTTTCTTTCTGAATTTGTGTTTGAACGTCAAAATGAGACGTCAGCTTAGCAACATAGGAATTCCTCGGCAAAAATAGTCCAACATCCATCTCGTTCACCTTCTACCATTCTGGTAGTTGCTCGATACAACGATAATGGAGTTGTTGACTGATCATAACATTTAATCTCTTTCAGTTAGTCTACAACAGACCCAGACTGTGAGGAAAATCCCCAGTGGTGGAGAGCTTTAGGAACCACAAGGCAACAAAAGCATGCTGCACTTACCACACATCATGTCTCAAATTACTCATAGTTAGTATCCCAAAATATTATTTTCTGAAAGATATGTACCTAATTTGCATCTGAATGAATCAATAAGAACATAAGAATTTGGAGCAGGATTAGGCCATTCGGCCCCTTGAGCCTGCTCCGCCATTCAATAAGATCATGGCTGATTTTCCACCTCAACTCCACTTTCCTGCACTATCCCCATTTCCCTTGTTTCCCTCAATATTCAAATATCTATTAATCTCTGACTTGAATATACTCAAAGACTAAGCCTCCACAGCCCTCTGGAGTAGAGAATTCCAGAGATTCACTATCCTCTGAGTGAAGAAGTTTCTCCTCATCTCAGTCCTAAATGGCCGGTCCCTTATTCTGAGACTGTGACCCCTGGTTCTAGACTCCCCCACCCAGGGGAAATATCCTCTCTGCATCTACCCTGTCAAGCCCGGTAAGAATTTTGTATGTTTCAATGAGATCACCTCTCATTCTTCTAAACTCGAGAGAATATAGGCCTAGTCTACTCAATCTCTCCTCATAGAACATTCCCCCCATCCCAGGAATCAGTCTGGTGAACCTTTGTTACACTCCCTCAATGGCAAGTATATCCTTCCTTAGGTAAGGAGACCAAAATTATACACAATACTCCAGGTGTGGTCTCACCAGGGCCCTATATAATTGCAGTAAGACGTCTTTACTCTTATACTCAAATCCTCTTGTAATAAAGGCCAATAAACCATTTGCTTTCTTAATTGCTTGCTATACCTGCATGTTAACTTTCAGTGATTTGTGTACCAACTACTTCCACCATCCTTCCAGGAAGCCTGTTCCATAGATTGACCACTCACTCACTGAAATATTGTTTCTGAAGATTGCTTTCGAATTTACCCCCCATCAAACACAGGCCGTGTCCTCTGGTTCTACTGTTCTGGACAAGGTGAAACAACTCGTCATGGTCGACCTTGTCTAGTCCCTTTACAATCCGATAAACAGCAATCATATCCCCCCTCAACATAAGCAATGAGAACATAAGCAATTTACGTAATCGCCCATCACAATCCAATCCCTCCATCCCCCCCTCAAACACTCTGGTTGCCATCTTTTGTATCCTTTCAATAGCTGCAATAAGCTTTTTTGTATTTTGGCGACCAGGACTGTACACGGTATTGTAAATGCGTTCGCACTAATGAATTCTACATTTTTTTGTTCAGTGATCCTGCACTCACAGTGGGAAGCCTCGCTCAGTGAGAGTGTGGGTCGGAGAATCGACACAACAAGTGTCGTGACCCACTCTCTGAATCACAGTCCTGTCCAGAGAGCGGCTCCCCATTGCAAGTGCAGGTTGCTGAATTTACCCTGTGTTTCCAACTGCTACAAGGATTTTAATTAATTAAAATTCATTCTCAGGATGTGGGTCGGTCAAGGTCGACATTTATTACCTAAACATGAGAACATAACCATCATAATCCAATCACGCCATCACCTTGCATTGAGAAGATGGTGGTGGATCTTAATCTTCAACCACTGGTCGTGTTTTTTTTAATAACTGAGTGGCCGGTTGTCATGTTGCTGTGGGATGAGAGTCAATTATAGGCCAGACTGGGTAAGGTCGGCAGGTTTCCTTCCTTATAGGGCACTGGTGGGTTGGGGTTTTTACAACAATCTGACAACTTCATGGTCACTTTTTACTGTTTCTTTATATGGTCACAGTTTCATAGGAACATAGGAACAGGAGCCCCTCTAACCTGTTCCGCCATTCAATGAGATCACAGCTGATCTGCGACCTAACTCCATGGGCCCAAGTTTCCACATGATTTGCGCCTGATTTTTAGGAGCAATTGGTGGAGAACGGACTATCTTAGAATTCGCAATTCTCCACATTTTTTTTTCTGCAGTTCTAGTCAGGTAGAACAGTTCTACTTTGGAACAGAATTTTTTCTTCAAAAGGGGGCGTGTCTGGCTACTGACGCCTGATTTGAAAGTTTCCACAGTGAAAACGTACTCCAAACTAAGTTAGAATGGAGCACGTGAAGATTTTTGTAGAACTGAAAAAACCTGTTCTACACATTAAAAAATCAGGCGCAGGTTACAAATTAGGCGTCCAGAACGAGGTGGGGGGGGGGGGGGAAGGGAAGTCATTAAATTCTACAATAAATCCTTATTTATACTTATACAAATATTATACAAATAAATCCAACCTGAATAAACATTTATAAGCAAAGAAAAGATTAAATAAACCATCTTCCTACCTGTGTGAAAGTGCTTCAGCCAGGGAGAATGGTGCAGGAAGCCTCACAAAACGAGGGAGCTGACCGAACGCAGGCGGGGGGGGGAGGGGGGAGAAAGGGAGCCGACCGAACCCAGGCGGGGGGAGAAAGGGAGCCGACCGAACCCAGGCGGGGGGGGAGAAAGGGAGCCGACCGAACGTAGGCGGGGGGGGGGGGAGGAGGGAGCCGACCGAACGTAGGCGGGGGGGGGGGGAGGAGGGAGCCGACCGAACGTAGGCGGGGCGGGGGGAGGAGGGAGCTGACCGAACGTAGGCGGGGCGGGGGGAGGAGGGAGCCGACCGAACGCGGGGGGGGGGGAGAAAGGGAGCCGACCGAACGCGGGGGGGGGGAGAAAGGGAGCCGACTGAACGCGGGGGGGGGGAGGGAGCCGACTGAACGCGGGGGGGGGGGGAGGGAGCCGACCGAACGCGGGGGGGGGGAGAAAGGGAGCCGACCGAACGCAGGCGGGGCGGGGGGGAGGAGGGAGCCGACCGAACGTAGGCGGGGCGGGGGGAGGAGGGAGCCGACCGAACGCGGGGGAGGGGAGGGGGGAAAGAGGAGGGAGCCGACCGAACGCGGGGGGGGGGGGGGGAGGGAGCCGACCGAAAGCAGGGGGCGGGGGGGGGGGGGAAGGGAGCCGACCGAACACGGGGGGGGGGGGGGGGAGGGGAGAGCCGACCGAACGCGGGGGGGGGGGGGGGGGGGGAGGGAGCCGACCGAACGCGGGGGGGGGGAGGGAGCCGACTGAACGCGGGGGGGGGGGGGGGGGAGGGAGGGAGGGAACCGACCAAACGCGGGGGAGGGAGGGGGGGGGGGGGGGGGGAGGGAATGGAGCCGTTCCAGATGGCTGGCGGGAAAGAGAGAAGGCTGCAGGAAGCCTCAGAAATTGAGGAGCCATTTCCCGACGGCAAAAGGCGGAGGTCGTCGGGAAACGGCTGCCTCAACTTTCTGAGGCTTCCTGCAGCCTTCTCAGTGCTACAAGAAGCCTCTGTGCTGATGGCAATGTACATTTATTAAAAAATGTTCAAAAACTAAACAGCTACAAAGAACTACAAAAATGGCCGAGTGCCAATGTTTTTTTCACACTGAGCATGCGTGAACGCTCCAACGCGCATGCGCAGCGTTGCCGGCAGGAAAAAAAATAATTTAAATAGTACCCGCCTCCTCCCACTTACAAAATCGGCGCGAGTGTAGGCTCCGCCCCCCTGGGCGCCGCGCCAGGCAGACAAGGAGCTGCAAAGCGCTCCAGAATCGCTCGTTTTTTTTCCGGCGCCGTTTTAGGCGCGAAAAACGGGCGCCCAGCTTTTTTATCATGTGGAAACTTGGGCCCCATATACCCGCCCTTGGCCCATATCCCTTAATACCTTTGCTTAACAAAAATCTATCAATTCAGATTTAAAATTAGCAATTGATCTCACATCAATTGCCATTTTCAGAAGAGAGTTCCACATCCTTTGTGTGTAGAAGTGTTTCCTAATTTCACTCCTGAAAGGTCTGGATCTAATTTTGTCATTTCCAAATAAATTAAATTCAATTCAAATTCTCAAACTAGTGGGATTTGAACTCACGTTCTCTAGATTACTAGCCCAGTAACATAACTACTACACTACCGTACCCAAACCAGCTGAATCCATACATTATAATAGTTCTAGTGCCAAAGAGAATTTTTTACCACGAGATCCTTCTTCAGGTCGTCCTCATCCACATTTTTCAGCTTCTTAAAAGTATTAACAGCCAAGTCTTGTCGATTAACCTTCAATATGAACTTGGGATACTTGGGAGGTTCAGGGCTTCCCATCTGGATGTTAAGCCATGTGAAATTCATAGCTTCAATGAAGGCTTTCTAAGCAATACAAATTGGAAAAGAGCAAGATATTGCACACAATCATCCTGTTAAATACAACATTAAATATACTGACATTTTTAAAAAGATAATCCTTGGCCGTTAGTGAGGTAAAGATACTTCCTCTTGCGGGGGAGTCTAAAACTATGGGCAATAAATATCAAACACTAAATCCAATAAGGAATTCAGGAGAAACATCTTTTCTCAGAGAGTGGTGAGAATGTAGAACTTGCTTCCACCAGCAGTGGATGAGGCGAATAGTAAAGGCGCATGGAAGGGAACACTGGGTAAACACACGAGGGGGAAAGGAATAGAAGGATATGTGGATTGGGTTAGATGATGTAGGGTGGGAGGAGGCTCGTGTGGAGCATGAACACCAGCACACACCTATTGGGGCGAATGGCCTGTTATTGATCTGTAAATTCTAATATCCACGGTCCTCTGAGCTCCAGAAACTGCTCTACCCATCGCATGGTTTCACCGTGGTGCAAATGCGCCAGAGCTGCCTTGCATCCTGGGTGTGTCGCAGCCCTGCTGTTTGTGGAGCCGCAGCGAAACGGGAAAAGGAAGTTCCCTTACGGTTCACCTCCCAGACTGCTCGCAGGGTTGCCCGGGAGATTCCTCGTCAATTCCGCGAGACTCCAGGGCAAGGCAGGAGGGCTGGCAACCTCACGCAGGTCTGACCTGCTCACCGCTCTGCACATTCCAGTGGCTGGGCTGAAGGACACTCGTGGTGGTCTGGGGGCAGTGTGTTAGCCCTCTCGACTGGACAGCGGTGCGTGACTGAGGGAGATTACTGAGACTGAGGAGCAGAGGGAAGGATTTCGAAACAACATCAACTTGCATTTATATCGAAACATGCAAGATTCTGAGGGGGATTGACAGATGCCGAGGGATTGCATCCCCTGGCTGGGGATTCTAGAACTAGAGGGCATATTCTCAGGATAAGGGGTCGAACATTTAGGACTGAGAGGAGGAGGAATTTCTTCACGCAGAGCGTTGTGAATCCTTGGAATTCTCTACCCAGAGAGTTGTGGATGCTGAGTCGTTGAGTCTATCTATGGCCGAGATCGATAGATTTTTGGACTCTAGCGGAATCAAGGGATATAGGGATCGGGCGGGAAAGTGGAGCTGAGGTCGAAGATCAACTATGATCTTACTGAATGGCGGAGCAGGTTTGAGGCCTACTCCTGCTCTGAATTCTTATATAGCGCCTTTAACGTAGTAGAGCGTTCCAAGGAACTTCACAGGAATGTTATCAGACACAACGAGCCATATAAGGAGACATTAGTACAGATGACCAAAAGCTTGGTCAAAGAGGTAGGTTTTATGGAGCATCTTAAAGGAGGAGAGAGAGACCGTGAGGTTTATAATCACATTATAATTACTGATTTTTTTCCTATATTCATAAAATTCTTTACCTCTTTCTTCAAAAATGAATCCATATGAAGTATCTGTATCTTGGCATTTAAGGTAAAGATAAACGGATAGCAGCAAAACAGTAGTGGAACTTCCTTCTTTTCCAATTCATCAGGCTGTAGGATAAGAAAAGCGTGATACAAGATAAGAAATCGGAGCAGGAGTCGGCCATACGGCCCCTTGAGCCTGCTCCGCCATTCAATAAGATCATGGCTGATCTGATCATGGACCCAGCTCCACTTCCCTGCCCGTTCCCCATAACCCCTTATTCCCTTATCGTTTAAGAAACTGTCTATTTCTGTCTTAAATTTATTCAATGTCCCAGCTTCCACAGCTCTCTGAGGCAGCGAATTCCACAGATTTACAACCCTCTGAGAGAAGAAATTTCTCCTCATCTCTGTTTTAAATGGGCAGCCCCTTATTCTAAGATCACGCCCTCTAGTTCTAGTCTCCCCTATCTGTGGAAACATCCTCTCTGCATCCATCTTGTCAAGCCCTCTCATAATGTTATATGTTTCGATAAGATCACCTCTCATTCTTCTGAATTCCAATGAGTAGAGGCCCAACCTACTCAATTTTTCCTCATAAGTCAACCCCCTCATCCCCGGAACCAACCTTGTGAACCTTCTCTGAACTGCCTCCAAAGCAAGTATATCCTTTTGTAAATATGGAAACCAAAACTGCACGCAGTATTCCAGGTGTGGCCTCACCAATACCTTATATAGCTGTAACAAGACTTCCCTGCTTTTATACTCCATCCCCTTTGCAATAAGGGCCAAGATACCATTGGCCTTCCTGATCACTTGCTGTATCCGCATACTAACTTTTTGTGTTTCATGCACAAGTACCCCCAGGTCCCGCTGTACTGCGGCACTTTGCAATCTTTCTCCATTTAAATAATAACTTGCTCTTTGATTTTTTCTGCCAAAGTGCATGACCTCACACTTTCCGACATTATACTCCATCTGCTAAATTTTTTCCCACTCACTTAGCCTGTCTATGTCCTTTTGCAGATTTTCTGTGTCCTCCTCACACATTGCTTTTCCTCCCATCTTTGTATCATCAGCAAACTTAGCTACGTTACACTCAGTTCCTTCTTCCAATTCGTTAATATAGATTGTAAATAATTGGGGTCCCAGCACTGATCCCTGCGGCACCCCACTAGTTACTGGTTGCCAACCCGAGAATGAACCATTTATCCCGACTTTCTGTTCTCTGTTAGTTAGACAATCCTCTATCCATGCTAATATATTGCCCCCAACCCCGTGAACTTTTATCTTGTGCAGTAACCTTTTATGTGGCATCTTGTCAAATGCCTTTTGGAAGTCCAAATACACCACATCCACTGGTTCCCCTTTATCCACCCTGTTCATTACATCCTCAAAGTATTCCAGCAAATTTGTCAAACATGAATTTCCCTTCATAAATCCATGCTGACTCTGCCTGACCGAATTTTGCTTTTCCAAATATCCTGCCATTGCCTCTTTAATAATGGACTCCAACATCTTCCCAACCACAGATGTTAGGCTAACTGGTCTATAGTTTCCTGCTTTTTGTCTGCCTGTCTCATTCACAAACGAAGAACAAATATCGAATCTTGCAGAAAACAGATGTGATGGTTGGACAATGTGGGGGAGAATTTGGTTCTCGTTGCATCCATTTTCCTGGCTAATAACGGGGGTAAAAAGTAGCAGATTCGGGGCACACCGTCCCACGCCCCAAGAGTGCCTGAAATACGTCTGATCCCGAAAACGGGTCGGGCGATATTGAGTTGTCCCGGGCAGCGCCTAAAACCAGCATTCGTGCCTTGAATATGTTAATATGTGGCACAATGCCTGTTTGCGGACCTTTCCACAATATTCGGTGGCCCAATTTCGGATGAGCCTCATGCCTTTGGGCTCTGGCTTGTGTTGGAAGTGCCCCAACCATTTCAGGCCCGGGAATGGGCTGAGAACAGTTTCTATCCCTGTGCCTCTAACTGTTGGTTCTGAGAGTCAACAGGTCAACATCTTCGCTGTTTGGCAGTGGATCAACCATCGCTGATCCTCTCTTCATCTCCTTGCAGAATGTTCGTTCACTTGCTAACCAGGCCCTTGCCATTCAGGAGTTTATCGTGGATGATGGCATTGACACCATGGCCCTGACAGAAGCTTGGCTGAGGGGTGATGACACCTTACCTTTAAACGATGGCTCCCCTTCCACCACATCACCCGCCCAGACCACCATGGTGGTGGTATGGCTCTCATCACCAAATCACACCGTGGTCTTTCCTCCTAGTCCTCTGGCACTTTCTCCTCTGTTGAACATCTCGCCTTATTCCATCCCTCTCACTCTCTCATTTTAAATTCTCGTTCTCTACCGCCCACTCAAGTATGATAAAATTATATCACCGAGATATCCTCACTGCTTTCTTCCCTCAGCCTATGCACCGGGCGACTTCTCATCCTCGGTGATATCAACCTCCATCTCAATTCATCTTGCTCTCCCTCCTCTGAGTTCACTGCCCTCCTGTCCTATCTTAATCTCGCCCTCCATGTGAATTCCTCAACCCATATTCACGGCCACCCCCTTGATCTTGCCCTCTCTCGTGGCCCCGCTATTCCTACCGTGTCAATTACAGATAAGGCCATCTCTGACCATTTCCTTGTATCGCTCGCCACCCACATCCCCTTCCCCCATCCAATCCTACTTTCTTCTGCATCCGCCCTTGGAAAAAACTCTCTCCAAACTCTCTTACAACTGCACTTATCAACTCCAAACTGTCCAGCCTTCCTTACCACCACCTTTACTGCCCTAGTCCCTATTAAAACCATTACCCTGGCCGTTCCCCCTGGTACAGCCTTCAAGTTCGCTCCATCAAGTCCAAAGAGCACAGATTTGAACAGATGTGGCGACAACTGGTTTAGCCATTCACCGCCAGATCTGGCAGGATCACATAAAGTATCATCGGGTCCGACTCTTGTCTGCCAAAACTGCTCACTATTCCAGGATCATTCTGGAATGCAACGATAACATCAGGCTACTATTCTCTACTGCTAACTATCTTCTTAAATCCCTCTCCCCTGTCTCCACCACACTCACCTCCAACAACAAGTGCGAGGAGCTCATGGACTTCTTTGTCTCAAAGATTGAGACCATCCAATCAGCTGCCACTGCCAGTTCCCTTCCTTCCCCTAGCCCAAACTTTCTTTGAGGTTCCTCCCTGCCCTAGCCCTAAACTCCCACCTTTCTCTCATTTCTCTCTGATCTATGTTCTTGACCTCTCCTCACTCATTGTGTCCATGAGACCCACTTCCTGCTCCTTGACCCTATTCCCACCAAACTGCTGACCACCCAACTTCCCTTTTTGGCTCCCAGTTTAGCCGACATTGTTAACAGTTCTCTCTCCTCAGATACTGTCTACCTCTCCTTCAAATCTCCTGTCATCACCCATTTCCTCAAAAAAAACAACCATTGCCTCCACTGTGCTTGCTCCCTTTCCTCTCCAAAGTCCTGGAACGTGATGTCACCTCCAAATCTGTGCCCACCTTTCCCGGAACTCCATGTTTGAGTCCCTTCAATCTGGTTTCTGCCACTGTAGCGAAACGGCTCTCAAAGTCACAAATGACATCCTTTGTGATTGTGACAAAGATAAACTATCCCTCCTCATCCTCCTCCACCTGTCTGTAGCCTTTGACACGGTTGACCACTCCATTCTCCTCCAACGCCACTCCAACATCGTCCAGCTGGGTGGGACTGCACTCGTAGCCAGAGAATCACCTGCAATGGCTTCTCTTCCCACTTCTGCATCGTTACCTCTGGTGTCCCCCAGGGATCTTTACCTGGTTCCCTACTATTTCTCATTTTTATGCTGCCCCTTCTAAACTCATCCAAAAACACAGAGTCAATTTCCACATATAAGCTGATGACACCCAGCTCTACCTCTCCACCACTTCTCTCGACCTTCCATGGTCTCTAAATTGTCAGACTGCTTGTCCGACATCCAGTACTGGATGAGCAGAAGTTTACTCCAATTAAATATTGGGAAGAACGAAGCCATTTTTTTGGTCCCCGCCACAAACTCCGTTCCCTAGCCACTGACTCCATCCCTCTCCCTAGCATCTATCTGAGGCTGAACCAGACTGTTCGCAACCTCGGGGTCATATTTGACCTGAAATGAGCTTCTGGCCACATAGCCGCAGCATAACTAAAACCACCTATTTCCACCTCCATAACATCGCCCGCCTCCGCCCATGCCTCAGTACATCTGCTGCTGAAGCAGCCATCCATGCCTCTTACCTCTAGACTTGACTACTCCAATGCACTCCTGGTTGGCCTCCCACATTCTACCCTACCAATGTCATCCAAAACTCGGCAGCCTGTGTCCTAACTCGTACCAAGTCCCCATCACCCATCACCCCTGTGCTCACTGATCTACACTGGCTCCCGGTTAAGCAATATCTTGATTTCAAAATTTTCATCCTCGTTTACAAACCCTCCATGGTCTCGTCCCTCCCTATCTCTGTAATTTCCTCCAGCCCCACAACCCCACGAGATGTCTGCGCTCCTCTAATTCTGCCCTCTTGAGCATCCCTGATTATAATTGCTCAACCATTGGTGGCCGTGCCTTATGTTGCCTGGGCCCCAAGCTCTGGAACTCCCTGCCTAAACCTCTCCACTTCTCTATCTCTCTTTCCTCCTTTAAAATGCTCCTTAAAACCTACCTCTTTGACCAAGCTTTTGGTCACCTGACGTAATTTGTTCTTATGTGGCTCGGTGTCAAATTTATTTGTTTTGTCAATACCTTGGGACGTTTTACTATGTGAAAGGTGCTATATAAATACAAGTTGTTGTTGTTGTATTTTTCATGATGAAGCACTGATTAAATCCCACTCTCCCTCACCCCCTCCCAATCTAACAGACCCGTTTTCTGCCATCCCTCATCGCTCCACCCTCCATCCCCCACTGATGAAATTGTTTGCCAGTACAGTAAATAATCTTCAAAATGGGTCATCATCATCACTCTCTTCTCAATCTTCCTCGCCGCCATGCTCCACCTCACAGTCAACAAGCTCCCCGCTGGAGTGGACCAAAACTACAGAACCAGTGGGAAGCTGTTTAACCTACGCCGCCTCCAGGCCAGGTCTAAGATCACCCCAACCTCTGTCGTTGAACTGCAGTACGCAGACGACGCCTACATCTGCGTACATTCTGAGGCTGAACTCCAGGATACAGTTAATGTATTCACCAAGGCATATGAAAACATGGGCCTTACACTTAACATCCGTAAGACAAAGGTCCTCCACCAGCCTGTCCCCACTGCACAGCACTGCCCCCCAGTCATCAAGATTCACGGCGTGGCCCTCGACAAAGTGGACCATTTCCCATACCTCGGGAGCCTCTTATCAACAAAGGCAGACATTGATGCGGAGATTCAACGTCACCTCCAGTGCGCCAGTGCAGCCTTCGGGCGTCTGAGGAAAAGAGTTTTCGAAGACCAGGCCCTCAAATCTACCACCAAGCTCATGGTCTACAGGACTGTAGTAATACCCGCCCTCCTGTATGGATCAGAGGCGTGGACGATGTGTAGAAGGCACCTCAAGTCGCTGGAGATATATCACCAATGATGTCTCCGCAAGATCCTGCAAATCCCCTGGGAGGACAGGCGCACCAACATCAGTGTCCTCGTCCTGGCTAACATCCCCAGTATTGAAGCACTGATCACACTCGATCAGCTTCGCTGGGCAGGCCACATGGTTAGCATGACAGACAAGAGACTCTCTAAGCAAATACTCTATGCGGAGCTCCTTCATGGCAAACGAGACAAAGGAAGCGGAAACGTTGCAAGGACACCCTCAAAGCCTCCCTGTAACAGGCTCTGTGGCTCTCGCATTGGACTGTTCAGCCATCAAAGAACTCACTTTAGGAGTCGAAGCAAGTCTTCCTTGATTCCGAGGGACTGCCTATGATAATGATGATGAGGCAGTCCTTCGGAATCGAGGAAGACGCTTCCACTCTAAAAATGAGTCCTTAGGTGGTTGAACAGTCTAATACGAGAACCATAGTCTCAGGTGGGACAGATAGTCGTTGAGGGAAGAGGTAGGTGGGACAGGTTTGCCGCATGCTCTTTCTGCTGCCTGCGCTTGATTTCTGCATTTTTTTTTAAATAAATTCGTAGCCAATCGTTCCAATTCTTTGTCAAATCACAAACGCCAGAGGTCACCTTGCACATGCCAAGGATCACTCTGCGCCAATGCTCTTAGCCAAAAGGCCTAGAGCCACTGCACCGTTCCTGGAAATACTGCAATACCAGGTTCGTGCCATGGAGGTGGATGGGTCAAGCCACCCCACACACCTCCGTGGAGGTGGATGGGTCAAGCCACCCCACCCACCTCCTGTTTCCAAAAAAGCAAGCATATACCTTCCTGACCAGGGAGAAACCACCCGGAGGTCATGGTGGCTGGTCAGGTCAGTTACGCATGATCTTAGCCAAAAGGGTGCGCTTGATTTCTGCATGCTCTCGGTGCTGAGACTCGAGGTGCTCAGCGCCCTCCTGGATGCACTTTCTCCGCTTAGGGCGGTCTTTGGCCAGTGACTCCCAGGTGTCAGTGGGGATGTTGCATTTTATCAGGAAGGCTTTGAGGGAGTCCTTGTAACGCTTCTGTCATGTATGTATGCTTGGAGTTACTAGCCACCAGGTGGCGCCACTGTCGGAGGTCATTGGGCTGTATGCAAGTGTGTGCGGCCCAGGTATAGAAGGCAAACCATCATGTAATGTAATCACTTTGTGTCTTAATAAAGCAGAGCCAGGTTTGTACCTGTGCTAGTTTACAGTATTCAGTCTATCGAGTTATTACATACACAACATTTGGCGACAAGGTAATTTAAGAATCTTCGCATGCAAAAATGAGCACATTTGGAATTCTGGAGTGATTCGTGGAGGGGGAGGACTGGGCAGATTTTGTAGCTCGCCTGGACCAGTACTTCGTGGCCAACAAAATGGAGGAACTCACTGATGCAGTTAGGCGCAGGGCAGTCTTTCTCATGGTTTGCGATCCGAAAATCTATGCACTCATAAAGAATCTTCTCTTGCCTGCAAGTCCAATGGACAAGGACTATGAGGAATTGTGTGCTCTGGTACATGACCATCTCAAACCAGAAGAAGGCATCATCATCTCACGATATCGATTCTACAAGCACATTCGTTCTGAGGGCCAAGATGTGTTGGAATTCGTTGCCGACCGAAGACATCTTAGCTGGACCGTGTAAGTTCGAAAACGCATAGGGAGACATGCTGCGGGACTTCTTTGTCATCGGCATCAACCACGAGGTGATCCTGCGTAGGCTACTGGCGGCGGAGACACTGGATTTTAGCAAGGCCATCACAATTGCTCAGGCATGTGTGACGACAGACAAAACTTAAAGCAAATATCATCGGAAAATCGGCAAGTAATGTAAACAAGATTGTATTGTCATTTGGCAGAGCTGCATATGGCAGAGCCTACTCGACTGCATATACGAAACCTGTGGCTGCCCAAAATCCGCCAATGGGAATGAATTCGATTTCACCGTGTTGGCGTTGTGGGGGCAATCATCGGCCTCATCAGTGTCGGTTTAAACAGAACATTTGTAAAGGCTGTTCGAGACTGTGGCATCTCCAGCGCATATGTTCGCAACTGAGCAAGCGTGCTGCGACACACCACGTGGAGGATGATGACCAGTATAGCGCAGATCTGGATATGCAATCCAAGATACCAAAGAAGGAAGTGTATGGATTGTATTCGTTCTTAACAAAGAGCCAACCGATAATGATAGTGAAACTTAACGGTGTGCTGGTACCGATGGAATTGGACATAGGTGCGAGTCAATGAATAATGAGCCAGAGGACATTCAACAAGTTGTGGGATACTAAGGCTGTGAGGCCTAAGCTGAGTCCAGTCAATGCCAAGTTGCGTACGTACACTAAAGAACTCATAACGGTGATTGGCAGTGCAGTAGTCAAGATGTCGTATGATGATGCAGTTCATGATTTACCGTTATGAATTGTTCCAGTCAATGGTCCACTGCTGTTCGGCAGGAATTGGCTAGAAAAAAATCGAATGGAATTGGAACGATATCAAAGCATTGTCGTCAGAGGATGTGACTCCATGTGCTCAAGTGCTGAGCATGTTCCCCTCGCTGTTAGAGCCAGACATCAGCAATTTCACAGGAGCCAAGGTGCAGATCCATGTAGACTTGGATGCAAGACCCGTCCATCATAAAACTCGGGCAGTTCTGTACATGATGAGGGAGAAGGTCAAAATTGAACTGGACAGACTCCAGCGTGAAGGGGTCATATCACCGGTTGAATTTAATGAATGGGCCAGCCCCATTGTTCCTGTGTTGAAGAGCGATGGCACTGTCAGGATTTGTGGAGATTACAAGGTTATGATCAACCGAGTTTCGAAACAGGATCAATACCCGTTACCGAAGGCTGATGACCTATTTGCAACGCTAGCTGGGGGGAAGTCATTCACTAAACTGGATCTGACATCGGCTTACATGACACAGGAGCTGGTCAAGACGTCGAAGAAACTTACATGCATCAACACTCATAAAAGGACTGTTTATCTACATCAGGTGTCCTTTCGTAATTCGCTCGGCTGCAGCCATATTTCAGAGGAACATGGAGAGTCTACTGAAGTCCGTCCCTAGAACCGTCGTGTTCCAAGATGACATCTTGGTCACGTCGTGACACCGCCGAACATCTGAACAACCTGGAAGAGGTTCTGCATCGTCTGGACAAAGTGGGACTCAGACTGAAACATTCGAAGTGCATCTTCATGGCACCGGAAGTTGAATTCCTGGGGAGGAAAATTGCTGTTGATGGCATCAGGCCTACGGACTCGGAAACGAAGGCCATCAAATGCACCCAAGCCTCAAAATGTGACGGAGCTGCGTTCGTTCCTTGGTTTACTCAACTACTTTGGTAATTTCCTACCTAGATTGAGCACTTCATTAGAGCCACTGCACATACTGCTAAGAAAAGACGACAACTCGGCTTGGGGTGCGTCTCAAGATAGAGCTTTTGAGAAAGCTACTAATCTGCTTTGACCTAACAAGCTTCTGGTACATGATGATCCGTGTAAGCGTCTAGTATTGGCCTGTGATGCTTCGTTGTATGGAGTTGGTTGCATGCTCCAAAAAGCTAATGAGTCGGGTAAACTTCAACCTGTTGCGTATGCTTCTAAAGGTTTGTCAAAGGCAGAAAGAGCCTGGTAGAGAAAGAAGAATGAGCCTGTGTATATGGGGTTAAAAAGATGCATCAGTACCTGTTTGGTCTTCGGTTTGAACTGGAAACAGGTCACAAGCCACTCATTTCATTGTTTGCGGAAAACAAAGGCATCAATACCAATTCATCGTCCCGCACCCAGAGGTGGGCGCTGACATTATCTGCCTATGATTATGTCATTCGCCATAGACTTGGCACCGAGAATTGTGCCGATGCACTGAGCTGTCTGCCGTTGCCCACACCGGAGGTGGAGACACCACAACCTGCAGACCTACTGTTAGTTATGGATGCTTTTGAAAGTGAAGGAACCCCTGTCACGGCTCAACAAGTTAAGACCTGGACCAGCCAGGACCCGATATTATCGGTTGTGAAACGTTGTGTCCTTAGTGGTGATTGGTCTGCCAAACCCAAGCAAATGGGTAATGAGACCAAATCTTACAACTGTCGCAAAGGTGAACTATCCATTCAGTCAGATTGTTTATTGTGGGGTAATCGTGTTGTTATGCCTAAGAAAGGCAGAGAGAAATTTATACATGATCTACATAGCACTCATCCCGGTATTGTCATGATGAAAGCCATTGCCAGGTCTCATGTATGGTGGCCTGGAATTGACTCTGATCTGGAATCATGTGGTGCATCAATGCAACACTTGCATACAGCTAAGTAAAACACCAGCGGAATCGCCGCTGAGTCTGTGGTCGTGGCCATCTAAACCGTGGTCCAGGATCCACATCGACTTTGCAGGTCCCTTCCTGGGAAAGATGTTTTTAGTTGTGGTGGATGCATATTCCAAGTGGATAAAGTGTATAATCATGTCATCCAGTACATCCACATCTACCATTGAGAGCCTTCGTGTCATGTTTGCCACTCATGGTCTGCCTTACATCATTGTAAGTGACAACGGACCTTGCTTCACTAGTCTGGAGTTTCAAGAGTTCATGAAACGCATGTGAGGTCAGCACCATTCAAACCCGCATCTAATGGTCAAGTAGAGCGTGCTGTCCAAACCATCAAACAGAGTATGAAACGTGTAACTCAAGGTTCACTGCAGACTCGCTTGTCATGCATATTGCTTAGTTACAGGACAAGTCCCCACAAGCTTACTGGGGATCCCCTGCTGAACTATTGATGAAGAGAGGTCTCAAGACCAAGCTCTCTCTTGTCCGCCCTGATTTGAACGATCATGTTGAATACAGATGTCAAAGTCAGCAGTGGTATCATGATCGCGCTGCTGTGACACGCAACATTTTTGTTAACGATCCTGTGTACGTACTAAATTATGGTCAAGGTCCGAAGTGGATTGTCGGTACTGTTACGGCCGAGTGTTTATCGTCAAGGTCAAGAATGGGCAAACATGCAGGAAACATGTTGCTCAGATAAAGCTGTGGCACACAGATGAACCGGAACAGTCTGAGGAAGACACAATCAGTGACCAACCAACCTACCCACTGTTGTGTATCGGTAAAGCATGCACTCCCATGTTCCGCCACCAGGGAGCGCATCCCCTGAAGTCCCAAGGGATCCCAGCGTCCCTTGGGAGCACTATATATAAGCCGGCCCCAAAGGCCTGTTCCTCACTCTGGAGTGTCTTAATAAAGACTGAGGTCACTGTTACTTTAACCTCCCTGTGTGCAGTCTCATTTGCGTTAGGAACACAACAAGTGGGATGAGTATACGAATCCAACGCAAAGATGCTGAAAACCGTGGGCATTCTGGAGAAGTTCTCAGAGGGTAAGGACTGGGAAGCCTATGTCGAATAGCTAGATCAGTACTTTGTAGCCAACGAGCTGGACGGAGAAGGAAGCGCTGCAAAAAGGAGAGCGGTCCTCCTCAGGGTCTGCAGGGCATCGACCTACAGCCTCATGAAGAATCTTCTGGCTCCGGTGAAACCCACAGATAAGTCGTATGAGGAGCTGTGTACACTGGTTCGGGAGCATCTTAACCCGAGGGAGAGCGTGCTGATGGCGAGGTATCGGTTCTACACATGCCAACGATCTGAAAGTCAGGAAGTGGCGAGCTACGTCACCGAGCTAAGGCAATGTGCAGGACAATGTGAGTTTGATGGCGACCTGGAGCAGATGCTCAGAAACTTTTTTGGACTGGCATTGGCCACAAGACCATCCTACGAAAACATCTGACTGCAGAGACACCGACCCTCAGTAAGGCCATTGCAATAGCACAGGCGTTTATGCCCACCAGTGATAACACCAAACAAATCTCAGCACACAAGTGCTAGCAATGTTCATAAATTAACTGGAACTGTGTTTGCGAGCAGAAATGTACAGGGCAGAAACCATGAGTCTGCAACTGCCAGCAGGCCTCAGGTGACCCAGATGACCCAGAGTCCGCAACAAAGGCTGAATGCAAGGCAATTCACACCTTGTTGACGTTGTGGAGGCTTCCATTCAGCCTATTCATGCTGCTTCAAAGGGTATGTTTGCAAGAGCTGTGGAACAATGGGGCACCTCCAACGAGCTTGTAGACTGCAAAACCTGCTAACCACCACGTGGCAGAGGAAGATCAGTCCATGGTGGATCAAAGCAATTTTGAGTCTCAGAGAGAGGAGGCAGATGTTGAAATACACGGGGTGCACACATTTTCGCCGAAATGTCCACCTATAATGCTAAATGTAAAATTGAATGGCTTACCCGTAGCCAAGGAACTGGACACTGGTGCTAGCCAATCCATCATGAATAAATAGATGTTTGAGAGACTGTGGTGCAACAAGGCACTCAGGCCAGCCCTGAGCCCCATCCACACGAAA
The DNA here is from genome assembly GCF_044704955.1 of Pristiophorus japonicus. Lineage (NCBI taxonomy): Eukaryota > Metazoa > Chordata > Chondrichthyes > Pristiophoridae > Pristiophorus > Pristiophorus japonicus. The sequence continues at coordinate 360,125,400 of NC_091978.1, forward strand.
CTGAGAACGTACACCAAAGAGCTCATCACTGTACTGGGCAGCGCCATGGTCAAGGTCACCTACGAGGGCACGGTGCACGAACTGCCACTCTGGATTGTCCTGGGCGATGGCCCCACACTGCTTGGAAGGAGCTGGCTGGGCAAAATCTGCTGGAACTGGGATGACATCCGAGCGCTATCACATGTCGATGAGGCCTCATGTACCCAGGTTCTGAACAAATATCCTTCCCTTTTTGAGCCAGGCATTGGAAACTTTTCCGGGGCAAAGGTGCGGATCCACTTGGTCCCAGAGGCATGACCCATTCACCACAAGGCGCGAGCAGTACCTCACATGATGAGGGAGAGAGTGGAAATTGAGCTGGACAGGCTGCAATGCGAGGGCATCATCTCCCCAGTGGAATTCAGCGAGTGGGCCAGCCCGATTGTTCCAGTGCTCAAAAGTGATGGCACGGTCAGGAGTTGCGGTGATTATAAAGTAACTATTAATCGTTTCTCGCTACAGGACCAATACCCGCCCCCTAAGGCAGACAACCTATTTGCGACGCTGGCAGGAGGCAAGATGTTCACCAAGCTCGACCTGACTTCAGCCTACATGACGCAGAAGCTGGAGGAGTCTTCGAAGAGCCTCACCTGCATCAACACGCACAAGGGACTGTTCATCTACAACAGATGCCCGTTTGGAATTCGGTCGGCTGCAGCGATCTTCCAGAGAAACATGGCGAGCCTACTCAAGTCGGTACCACGCACGGTGGTTTTTCAGGACGACATATTGGTCACGGGTCGGGACACCGTCGAGCACCTACAAAACCTGGAGGAAGTCCTCCAGCAACTGGATCAAATAGGGCTGCGGCTGAAGAGGTCGAAATGCGTCTTCATGGCAACAGCAGTGGAGTTTTTGGGGAGAAAGATCGCGACGGAATGCATTCGGCCCACAGACGCTAAGACAGAGGCTATCAGGAATATGCCCAGGCCACAGAACGTCACGGAGCTGTGGTCCTTGCTGGGACCCCGCAACTATTTTGGTAACTTCCTACCAGGGTTAAACATCCTTTTAGAGCCCCTACATGTATTATTGCATAAAGATGAGAACTGGGTATGGGGAAAAAACCAAGTAATTGCTTTTGAGAAAGCCAGAAACATTTTATGCTCCAACAAGCTGCTTGTATTGTATAACCCATGTAAAAGACTTGTGCTAGCATGTGATGCGTCGTCGTACGGAGTCGGGTGTGTATTACAACAAGCTAATGTTGCGGGGAAGTTGCAACCTGTCGCCTATGCCTCCAGGAGCATGTCTAAGGCCGAGAGGGCCTACAGCATGATTGAGAAAGAGGCATTAGTGTGGGTGTTCGGGTAAAGAAAATGCATCAGTACCTGTTTGGCCTCAAATTTGAGCTGGAACCCGATCACAAGCTTCTCATATCCCTGTTCGCTGAAAACAAGGGGATAAATACTAATGCCTCAGCCTGTATACAAAGGTGGGCACTCGCGCTATCAGCGTATAACTATACCATCAGGCCAGGCACCGAGAACTGTGCGGATGCTCTCAGTCGGCTACCATTGCCCACCACGGGGGTGGAAATGGCACAGCCTGCAAACTTGTTGATGGTCATGGAAGCGTTTGAAAATGATAAATCACCTGTCACGGCCCACCAGATTAGTAGTTGGACCAGCCAAGATCCTCTGCTGTCCCTAGTAAAAAAATTGTGTACTGCATGGGAGCTGGGCCAGCATCCCCGTTGAAATGCAAGAGCTAATCAAGCTGTTCCAACGGCGAAAGGACGAGCTGTCCATTCAGGCAGACTGCCTGTAGTGGGGTAACCGCGTAGTGCTACACAAAAAGGGCAGGGAGATATCATCTCGGATCTTCACAGCACACAGTATAGTAATGATGAAAGCGATAGCCAGATCCCACGTGTGGTGGCCCGGTATTGACTCTGACTTAGAGTCAGTGACAACGGGCCATGTTTCACCAGTGCCGAATTTAAAGAATTCATGACCCGCAATGGGATCAAACATATCACCTCGGCCCCGTTTAAACCAGCCTCCAATGGGCAGGCAGAGCAGGCAGTACAAACAATCAAACAGAGCTTAAACGAGTCACAGAAGGCTCACTCCAAACCCGCCTGTCCCGAGTACTGCTCAGCTACCGCACGAGACCCCACTCGCTCACAGGGGTGCCCCCGGCTGAGCTACTCATGAAAAGGATACTTAAAACCAGACTCTTGCTGGTTCACCCCAACCTGCATGATCAGGTAGAGATCAGGTGGCAGCAACAAAATGTAAACGATGGTCGCGCCACTGTGTCATGAGAAATTGATCTGAATGACCCTGTTTATGTGCTAAACTATGGACATGGTCCCAAGTGGATCGCAGGCACAGTGATAGCTAAAGAAAGGAATAGGGTGTTTGTAGTCAAACTAGACAACGGACAAATTTGCAGAAAGCACCTGAACCAAACGAGGCTGCGGTTCACAGACTGCCCTGAACAACCCACAGCAGACACCACCTTTTTCGAGCCCACAACACACATCCAAAGGATCAACGACACCACCCCAGACCAGGAAATTTAACCCATCATACTCAACAGCCCAGCAAGGCCAGGCTCACCCAGCAGCCCTGCAGGGCCAACAACACGCCAGCCCAGCGAGGGCACAGCCAACACACCAGAACAGACATTTGTACCGAGGTGGTCCACCAGGGAAAGAAAGGCTCCCGACCGCCTCACCTTGTAAATAGTTTTCACTTTGACTTTGTGGGGGAGTGATGTTGTGTATCTGTAAAGCATGCACTCCCATGTTCCGCCACCAGGGAGCGCATCCCATGGGAACACTGTATATAAGCCGGCCCCTAAGGCCTGTTCCTCACTCTGGAGTGTCTTAATAAAGACTGAGGTCAATGTTACTTTAACCTCCCTGTGTGCAGTCTCATCTGTGTTAGGAACACAACATCCACAGTCATCAGGCTGTCATCAGTGAATCTGGACTTTCAATCCCTGACATTGATCGAGTACCCAGCCCCCGGTCATAACAGACTCAGAACGCTTGCCCAAGGCTGGAGTTGAACTGAGACGATCAACTCAGGAGCAGAAACCCCCGGACCATCTCAATTTGTAAAAAGACAGTTACTAAAATCTTAAAGGGTGATTATGTCATGTATGTATGCTTGGGGTTACTAGCCACCAGGTGGTGCCACTGTCGGAGGTCATTGGGCTGTACGCACGTGTGTGCGGCCCAGGTATAGAAGGCAAGCCATCATGTAATGTAATTGCTTTGGATCTTAATAAAGCAGAGCCAACTTTGTACCTGTGTTAGTTTACAGTATTCAGTCTATCGAGTTATTACATACACAACAGTTTCCTCTGCCCACCTTTGGCTCGCTTGCCGTGAAGGAGTTCCGAGTAGAGCGCTTGCTTTGGGAGTCTCATGTCTGGCACGCGAACAATGTGGCCTGCCCAACGGAGCTGATCAAGTGTGGTCAGTGCTTCAATGCTGGGGATGTTAGCCTGGTCGAGGACGCTAATGTTGGTGCGTCTGTCCTCCCAGGGGATTTGTAGGATCTTGCGGAGACATCGTTGGTGGTATTTCTCCAGCGACTTGAGGTGTCTACTGTACATGGTCCATGTCTCTGAGCCATACAGGAGGGCGGGTATTACTACAGCCCTGTAGACATGAGCTTGGTGGCAGATTTGAGGGCCTGGTCTTCAAACACTCTCTTCCTCAGGCAGCCGAAGGTTGCACTGGCGCACTGGAGGCGGTGTTGAATTTCGTCAATGCCTGCTCTTGTTGATAAGAGGCTTCCAAGGTATGGGAAATGGTCCACGTTGTCCAGGGCCGCGCCATGGATCTTGATGACTGGGGGGACAGTGCTGTGCGGCGAGGACAGGCTGGTGAAGGGCCTTTGTCTTACGGATGTTTAGCGTAAGGCCCATGCTTTCGTACGCCTCAGTAAATACGTCGACTATGTCCTGGAGTTCAGCCTCTGTATGTGCGCAGACGCAGGCATCGACCGCGTACTGTAGCTCGACAACAGAGCTTGGGCTGGTCTTGGACCTGGACTGGAGACGGCGAAGGTTGAACAGCTTCCCACTGGTTCTGTAGTTTGGTTCCATTCCAGCGGGGAGCTTGTTGACTGTGAGGTGGAGCATGGCAGCGAGGAAGATTGAGAAGAGGGTTGGGGCGATGACGCAGCCCTGTTTGACCCCGGTCCGGACGTGGATTGGGTCTGTAATGGATCCGTTGGTAAGGATCACGGCCTGCAGGTAGTCATGGAGCAGGCGGAAGATGGTGATGAACTTTTGGGGGCATCCGAAATGGAGGAGAATGCTCCATAGACCCTCGCGGTTGACAGTGTCAAAGGCCTTTGTAAGGTCAAATAAGGCCATGTATAAGGGGCTGCTGCTGTTGCCTGCATTTTTCCTGCAGCTGTTGTGCTGTAAAAATCATGTCCATTGTGCCCCGTAGGGGACAAAATCCTCACTGTGACTCTGGGAGGAGCTCCTCAGCCACAGGGAGAAGACGATTGAGGAGGACTCTAGCGACGACTTTCCCAGTGGCTGATAACAGGGAGATTCCTCTGTAGTTGCTGTGTAGTTGCCAAGTGGCAGTGTGACTGCACAACGATCTTATGCAAACAGGGTCATGGAAATAGGCGGAAAGGCGAAGGAAACAGCTCTTTCGCACCGCGGTAATCTAAACACACAAGCGCGCAACACCCCTGGTAAGCCAGGTCCAGCATCTTTCAAGGTTATTGTTGGAAACTTACAAATTGCTGTTGAAGTAGTCTCAATCTCACGAGGTCGTAACGAAGATCAAACAGAAGCTGAAGCTCATCGATGTAGAATGTGTTTTGGGGGATATTGTGAGGTGCCTTCAGGTTTGCCTAAGACAGAAATACAGGAAACTGTAGAAAATGATATGACTGCTTAGGGTGTAGTTGGCTTTTCAGATACTTACGTTGTACAATAGTTCTAGAACATCGATGATCGCTTTTGAAGTGCATTGCATTCTCATGATCTGCTCCAATCCGTGGTTTTCTGCCATCAAGACATGGAGACGTTTAAGCGTAGTTACCACCAGATTCTTAAACATCTGGGCGAGATTGTTCAAATACGATGATTTCAAGGTTGACCAGCACTTTGCTAGTTATCAAAAACAAAACACAATGTTATCTACTCTGCAATTAACTACACTGCCAGCAATAGATCATTGGCAGAAGACATGAGCGAAGAAATTACTGTTAGCGATTTTAAAGGATATGAATGCCCTTGTATAACATCCCTGTCGGAGTTTGCAACTGGAGTGTTGAATATCATAGAATCATTGAAATTTACAGCACGGAAGGAGGCCATTCGGCCCATCGTGTCCGCAGCGGTCGACAAAGAGCCATCCAGCCCAATCCCACTTTCCAGCTCTTGGTCCGTAGCCCTGTAGGTTACGGCACTTCAGGTGCACATCCAAGTACTTTTTACGTACGATGAGGGTTTCTGCCTCTACCACCCTTTCAGACAGTGAGTTCCAGACTCCCACCATCCTCTGGGTGAAAAAAACGTTCTCCTCAACTCCTCTCTAATCCGTCGACCAATTACTTTAATAAATCCATGCCCCTGGTTACTGATCACTCTGCTAAGGGAAATGGGACCTTCCTATCCACTCTATCTAGGCCCCTCATAATTTTATACACCTGAATTAAGTCTCCCCTCAGCCTCCTCTGTTCCAAAGAAAACAACCCCAGCCTACCCAATCTTTACTCATAGCTAAAATTCTCCAGTCCTGGCAACATCCTCATGAATCTCCTCTGTACCCACTCTAGTGCAATCACATCTTTCCTGTAATGTGGTGACCACAATTGTACGCACAACTCGAGCTGTCGCCCAACTAGTGTTTTGTACATAATAACAGAGAATGCTGGAAATCTCAGCGGGTCAGGCAGCATCATTGGAAAGAAAAACAGAGTTAACGTTTCGGGTTGGTGACCCTTCGTCAGAACTGGAGAGTGTTCGGAAAGAACAGATTGTTAAGAGGCATTGAAAGGGGAAGGGGAAGAAAGAACACAAGGGAAGGTCTGTGATAGGGTGGAAGGCAGGAGAGATTACATAGAAACATAGAAAATAGGTGCAGGAGTAGGCCATTTGGCCCTTCGAGCCTGCACCGCCATTGAATGAGTTCATGGCTGTACATGCAACTACATTCAGTACCCCATTCCTGCTTTCTCGCCATAACCCTTGATCCCCCTAGTAGTAAGGACTACATCTAACTCCTTTTTGAATATATTTAGTGAATTGGCCTCAACAACTTTCTGTGGTAGAGAATTCCACAGGTTCACCACTCTCTGGGTGAAGAGGTTTCTCCTCATCTCGGTCCTAAATGGCTGACCCCTTATCCTTAGACTGTGACCCCTGGTTCTGGACTTCCCCAACATTGGGAACATTCTTCCTGCATCTAACCTGCCTAAACCCGTCAGAATTTTAAATGTTTCTATGAGATCCCCTCTCATTCTTCTGAACTCCAGTGAATACAAACCCAGTTGATCCAGTCTTTCTTGATATGTCAGTCCCGCCATCCCGGGAATCAGTCTGGTGAACCTTCGCTGCACTCCCTCAATAGCAAGAATGTCCTTACTCAAGTTAGGAGACCAAAACTGTACACAATACTCCAGGTGTGGCCCCACCAAGGCCCTGTACAACTGTAGCAACACCTCCCTGCCCCTGTACTCAAATCCCCTCGCTATGAAGGCCAACATGCCGTTTGCCTTCCCAACCGCCGCTGTACCTGCATGCCAACCTTCAATGACTGATGTACCATGACACCCAGGTCTCGTTGCACTCACCTTTTCCTAATTAGAGAGACAAAAGGGATGATGGCTGAATTGAAATAGTAATAGAAGTCAGAAAAAGATTAATTTGGATAGGGTGTGAATGGCGTAGTAATGACAAGCTGCCATTATAGACAAAGAGAAAAACAGAAGCGAGAAGAAAGAAGAAAAAAACATAAAATGGGGGGTGGGGAAAGGGAGCCAAAGATTGGCAGCGGTTACACTCTGAAATTGTTGAACTCGATATTGAGTCCAGAAGGCTGTAAAGTGCCTAAACGAAAGACAAGGTGCTGTTCCTCGAGCTTGCGTTGAGCTTCGGTGGAACAGTGCAGGAGACCAAGGACAGAGAGGTCAGAGTGGGAGTGGAGCGGAGAATTAAAGTGACAGGTGACCAGAAGCTCAGGCTCACACTTACGGACTGAACGGAGGTGCTCAGCAAAGCGGTCGCCCAATCTACGCTTGGTCTCCCCAATGTAGAGGAGACCACATCGTGAGCAGCGAATACCGTATACTAAATTGAAAGAAGTACAAGTAAATCGCTGTTTCACCTGGAAGGAGTATTTGGGGCCCTGGACAGTGGGAAGGGAGGAGGTAAAAGGGCAGGTGTTGCATCTCCTGCGCTTGCACGGGAAGGTGCCGTGGGAAGGGGAGGGGGTGCTGGGGGTGACTGCAGAATGGACCAGGGTATCGCGGAGGGAGTGGTCCCTTCGGAACGCTGAGATCACGCTGGAGATGGCAGAAATGGCGGAGGATGATCCGTTGAACGTGGAGGCTGGTGAGGTGAAAGATGAGGACAAGGGGAACCCTGAAATGGTTTTGAGAAGCGGGGGGGGGATGGAAGGGGTGAGAGCAGAGGTGTGGGAAATAGAACAGACACGGTCGAGGGCTATGTTAGCCACGGCGGAGGGGAATCCTCGGTTGCAGAAAAAGGAAGACATGTCAGAGGCACTAGTGTGAAAGGTGGCGTCGTCAGAGCAGATGCGACGGAGACGGAGAAACTGGGATTGCAGTCCAGATAGTTGTGGGAGTCAGTAGGATTATAGTGGTCAATAGCCCATCCCCAGAAATGGACACAGAGAAGTCGAGGAAGGGAAGGGAAGAGTTGGAGATGGAATATGTGAAGGTGAGGGAAGGGTGGAAATTGGATGCAAATTGAATGAACTTTTCAAGTTCAGGGCCAGTTCAATGGGCCTTAATTATGTCAATTAGTTTAGACTGGAGAATTGAGTGCTATTTGCATTTGAGATTCGGTGGGTCTTATAACAATGCGAACCAAATGAGAACTGACTTATAACCAAAGACAAAAAGTGTCCCCCAGTTTCAGACAATTGCAGATTCCTACTTCCCTTTAAGGATCAGTTCTGCGCTACAGGACTGACACCCTCCCTTTTCTCCACACCTATTTCGATCTCTCTAACTGAATAAATGCACAAGAGCTACTTTGCGGATTGCCGTGCGCTCTCTTACCCAGAGTGCTTTTTGAAGCATTATCTAGCACTGCAATGGTTGCCGTATAGGTCAGAACCAGATAATCCAGGTTCTTCTCTTGTTGCATCACGGAGCACTCTGGCAGAATCAGGTAAAACATCAATGCTTCTTTATCACCACGCAACATCTTAAGATCTCGAAATAAATTTGTCTCCAGGCTTGAAGTTATCTGTAAAGCAAATCCATGACGATTACTGAAATTGTGAACCAATATGTAACTAGTTCATTCATCTTAATTCACCATCACAGAGTTCAAAAAGTGCAAGTGTAAAGTGCTTTAGGGCATCCTAGGGATGTGAAAGGCGCCATAAGAATAACAACATCAACTTGCATTTATATAGCGCCTTTAACGTTGTAAAATGTCCCAAGGCGCTTCACAGGAGCGTTATCAAACAAAATTTGGCACCGAGCCTCATGAGGAGATATTAGTGCAGGTGACCGAATGCTTGGCCAACAAGGTAGGTATTAAGGAGTGCCTTTGAAGGAGGCAAGAGAGGTAGAGAGGCAGAGAGGTTTAGGGAGGGAATTCCAGAACCCAGGGTCTCGGCAGCTGAGGGCACGGCCACGAATGGTGGAGCAATTAAAATTGGGGGCGCGTAAGAGGCCAGAATTGGAGGAGTGCGGATATCTCGGAGGGTTGTCGGGCTGAAGAAGATTACAGAGTTGGAGAGGGGAGAGGCCATGGAGCGATTTGAAAACAATAATGACAATTTGAGCTTAACTGCGAGCCAACGTAGGTCAGCAAGCACGGGGTGATGGGTGAACGGGACTTTGTACAAGTTAGGATATGGGCAGCCGAGTTTTGGAGGAGCTTAAGTTTATGGAGGGTGGAAGATGGGAGGTCGGCCAGGCGTGCTTTGGAATTGTCAAGTTTAGAGGTGACAAAAGCATGGATGAGGGTTTCAGTAGCAGATGAGCTGAGGCAGGGGCGGAGGCGGGCGGTGTTACAGAGGTGGAAATAGGCGGTTTTAGTGATGATTCGGATATGTGGTTGGCAATTCATCTCGGGGTCAAATACAACACCAAGGTTGCGAATGGTTTGGTGCTGCCTTAGACAATTGCCAGGGAGAGGGATGGAGTCGGTTGCTAGGGAACAGAGTTTGTTACAAGGACCGAAGACAATGGCTTTGGTCTTCGCAATAGTTAGTCGGGGGAAATTTCTGCTCATCCAGTTCTGGATGTCGGACAAACAGTTTGACAATTTAGAGTCATTGGAGGGGTCGAGAGAAGTGGTGGTGAGGTAGAGCTGGGTGTAGCATACATATGGAAACTGTGGCTCAGTGGGCAGCACACTCGCCTCTGAATCAGAAAGTTGTGGGTTCAAGTCCCATTCCAGGGACTTCAGCACATAAAATGGAGGCTGACACTTCAGGGGAGTGCTGAACTGTCAGAAGTGCCGTCTTGTGGATAAGACGTTAAATCGATACCCCGCCTGCTCTTTCAGGAGGATGTAAAAGATCCCGTGACCCTATTTTGAAAAAGTGCGGGGTATTTGTCACCGGTGTCCAGGCTAATATTTATCTCTCAAACAACGTAACAAAAACAGATGATCTGGTCATTATCACATTGCTGTTTGTGGGAGCTTGCTGTGCGCAAATAGCTGTCTTGTTTCCCAGATTACAAGAGTGACTACACTCCTAAAGTACTTTACTGGCTGTAAAGTACTTTAAGACATCTGGTGGTTGTGAAAGGCACTCTATAAATGTAAGTCTCATTCTTTCTTCCATATGGAACCTGACGTGTTTCCCGATGATGTTGCCAAGGGGCAGCATGTAGATGAGAAATAGAAGGGGGCCAAGGATAGATCATAGATCTTTGGGGACCCCAGAGATAACAGTGCAGGTGGGGAAAGAGAAGCCATTGCAGGTGATTCTCTGGCTACAAATGGATCGAGAAGAATGGAACCAGGCGAGTGCAGTCCCACCCAGCTGGACAATGGAGGAGGAGCACTGGAGGAGGATGGAGTGGTCAACCATGTCAAAGGCTGCAGACAGGTCGAGAAAGATGAGGAGGGATAATTTGCAAGTGTCATAATCACGAAGGATGCCATTTGTGACTTTGATTAAAAAGCTGTTTTGCAGTGATGGTACACACTGCAGCTAGGGTACGTTGTTGGTGGAGGGAGTGAATGTTAAAGGTGGTGGATGGGGTGCCAATGAAGCGGCTGCTCTGTCCTGGATGGTGTCGAGCTTCTTGAGTGTTGTTGGAGCTGCACCCATCCAGGCAAGTGGAGAGTATTCCATCACACTCCTGACTTGTGCCTTGTAGATGGTGGAAAGGCTTTGGGGAGTCAGGAGGTGAGGCACTCACTGCAGAATACCCAGCCTCTGACCCGCTCTTGTTGCCACAGTATTTATGTGGCTGGTCCAGTTAGGTTTCTGGTCAACGGTGACCCCCAGGATATTGATGGTGGGGGATTCGGCGATGGTAATGCCATTGAATGTCAAGGGGCGGTGATTAGAGATAGTCATTGCCTGGCTGAATCTATGGAGTACTTCTACAAGGACTGTGTACTGGTGACTGCTACCAATGCTGTCATGGACAGATGTATCTGCGACAGGTAGATTGGTGAGGACAAGATTAAGTAGATTTTTCCCTCATGTTGGTCTCATGGACAAGATGAGCACGGAGAAGGCATGGGGTATTCAAGTTCCAGTTGACTCTCTATTAAAAATGGTACTGGGTGTGGAGTCTCTACCTTTATATTTAGAATATTAGGTTGTTTCATCTAGCTTCATAACTCCAATTTTAATCATTTCATTTAGTGTGAACAATTAACAAAACTAAATGCTGTAAGGTGGATAATGTAGATATGTATTTCACACACTGCAATGGATGCGCAGTACTCTATAGACTCTGGATCAGTTCCTATGGACTGGAGGGTAGCTAATGTAACACCACTTTTAAAAAAGGAGGGCGAGAGAAAACGGAATTATAGTTAGCCTGACATCAGTAGTAGGGAAAATGTTGGAATCAATTATTAAAGATGTAATAGCAGCGCATTTGGAAAGCAGTGACAGGATCGGTCCAAGTCAGCATGGATTTATGAAAGGGAAATCATGCTTGACAAATCTTCTGGAATTTTTTAAGGATGTAACTGGTAGAGTGGACAAGGGAGAACCAGTGGATGTGGTGTATTTGGACTTTCAAAAGGCTTTTGACAAGGTCCCACTCAAGAGATTAGTGTGCAAAATTAAAGCACATGATATTGGGGGTAATGTAATGACATGGATAGAGAACTGGTTGGCAGACAGGAAGCAGAGAGTCGGGATAAACGGGTCCTTTTCAGAATGGAAGGCAGTGACTAGTGGGGTACCGCAAGGTTCAGTGCTGGGACCCCAGCTATTTACAATATACATTAATGATTTGGACAAAGGAATTGAATGTAATATCTCCAAGTTTGCAGATGACACTAAGCTGGGTGGCAGTGTGAGCTGTGAGGAGGATGCTAAGAGGCTGCAGGGTGACTTGGACAGGTTAGGTAAGTGGGCAAATGCATGGCAGATGTAGTATAATGTAGATAAATGTGAGGTTATCCACTTTGGTGGCAAAAACCGGAAGGCAGAATATTATCTGAATGGTGACAGATTAGGAAAAGGGGAGGTGCAATGAGACCTGGGTGTCATGGTACATCAGTCATTGAAAGTTGCCATTCAGGTACAGCAGGCGGTGAAGAAGGCAAATGGCATGTTGGTCTTCATAGCGAGAGGATTTGAGTATAGGAGCAGGGAAGTCTTACTACAGTTGTACAGGGCCTTGGTGAGGCCACACCTTGAATATTGTGTACAGTTTTGGTCTAATCTGAGGATGGACATTCTTGCTATTGAGGGAGTGCAGCGAAGGTTCACCAGACTGATTCCCGGGATGGCAGGACTGACATATGAAGAAAGATTGGGTCGACTAGGCTTATATTCACTGGAATTTAGAAGAATGAGAGGGGATCTCATAAAAACATATAAAATTCTGACGGGATTGGACAGGTTAGATGCAGGAAGAATGTTCCCGATGTTGGAGAAGTCCAGAACCAGTGGTCACAGAATAAGGATAAGGGGTAAGCCATTTAGGACCGAGATGAGGAGAAACTTCTTCACTCAGACAATTGTGAACCTGTGGAATTCTCTACCACAGAAAGTTGTTGAGGCCAGTTCGTTAGATATATTCAAAAGGGAGTTAGATGTGACCCTTATGGCTAAAGGGATCAAGGGATAAGGAGAGAAAGCAGGAATGAGGTACTGAAGTTGCATGATCAGCCATGATCTTATTGAATGGTGGTGCAGGCTCAAAGGGCCAAATGGCCTACTCCTGCACCTATTTTCTATGTTTCTATGTCTCTATGAAAACATGAATTATTTAACCATCTCAACGAGACACTGCAAATACTTACCCTGTTGACAATCCAGTCCTCTGCGGTAAGCTTCCCAAATATTTCCCTGGCTGCTTCCACATCAACACTCACAAGGTCGCTCCCCATTTTGCGCTGGTCTCCATCACTATAAGGTAAACATCAAAACTTTGAATACGCTGCAATACAATACTTCACAACACAAGGAAAGTTGCCTCGTATAATTGTGTGTCAGCTGTGGCTCAGTTGACAACCTCCTCAGAGCCTTGCATCTCTGAGTCAGAAGGTTGTGGGTTCATAGTCCCACTCCAAAGACTTGAACACAAAAATCTTGGCTGACACTCCAGTGCAGTACTGTTGGAGGTGCCGTATTTCAGATGAGACGTTAAATGAGATGTCTGCTCACTCAGGTGGGCGTAAAAGATCCCATTGTGTGATTTCGACGAAGAGCCGGAAGTGCTCCCCAGTGTCCTGGCCAATATTTATCCCTCAATCAACATCACAAAAACAGATTTTCTGGTCATTATCACATTGCTGTTTGTGGGAGCTTGCTGTGTGCAAATTGGATGCTGCGTTTCCTACATTACCACAGTGACTACATTCAAAATGTACTTCATTAGCTGGAAATCGCTTTGGGACGTGCAGCGGTCATGAAAGGTGCTATATAAATGCAAGTCTTTGTTTTTCTTTTTATTTCCAAGTCCTTCATAGAAACATGGAAAATAGGTGCGGGAATAGGCCATTCGGCCCTTCGAGCCTGCACCACCATTCAATAAGATCATGGCTGATCATTCCTTCAGTACCCCGTTCCTGCTTTCTCTCCATACCCCTTGATCCCTTTAGCCGCAAGGGCCATATCTAACTCCCTCTTGAATATATCCAATGAACTGGCATCAACAACTCTCTGCGGTAGGGAATTTCATAGTTAACAACTCTCTGAGTGAAGAAGTTTCTCCTCATCTCAGTCCTAAATGGCTTACCCCTTATCCTAAGACTATGTCCCCTGGTTCCCCAACATTGGGAATATTCTTCCTGCATTTAATCTGTCCAGTCCCGTCAGAATTTTATATGTTTCTATGAGATCCCCTCTCATCCTTCTAAACTCCAGTGAATACAGGCCCAGTTGATCCAGTCTCTCCTCATATGTCAGTCCTGCCATCCCGGGAATCAGTCTGGTGAACCTTCGCTGCACTCCCTCAACAGCAAGAACGTCCTTCATCAGATTAGGAGATCAAAACTGAACACAATATTACAGGTGAGGCCTCACTAAGGCCCTGTACAACTGCAGTAAGACCTCCCTGCTCCTATACTCAAATCCCCTAGCTATGAAGGCCAACATACCATTTGCCTAATTTAAGCATGTCTCTGATCCAAGTCCAAAACATTTTCCGTCTTCCTTCGACCACTCGTAATATGAATCACCGGCTGATAGTTTCCCTTTAACTTTAAGAATCAATCTGGTATTTACCCAATGCACCATTCTTGTCATCAGCTGTATTTTTTTCAGTAGGCTATTAGCTAACATTTTTTTTATCAATATCAAGTTAAAAAATTAATAGTAACTGCAAGATGATGAATCAGTTTAGCTTTACCACCAACATGCTAAGAATTTAACCTTCACAACACATTTCAGTAGCCTGGTGGAAACCAGTGGCTCACTCAGTGGGTAGCGCTCTCATCTGAGTCAGAAGGTCGTGAGTTCAAGTCCAACTCTAGAGTCTGGGGCACAAAAATCTAGACTGACACTCCAGGGCAATACTGAGGGAGTTGCCGTAATTTGGATGAGATGTTCAATAGAGACTCTCAGTTGGACGTAAAAGATCCCACAGCACTTTTTCGAAGAGGAGCAGGGGAGCTATCCCCGGTGTCCAGGCCAATATTTATCCCTCAACCATAATCGCTACAACAGATAATCTGGTGATTATCACATTGCTCTTTTTGGGAGCCTGCTGTGCACAAATTGGCTGCTGCATTTCCTACATTACAACAGCGACTACACTTCAGAAGTACTTCTTTGGGCTGTAAAGCGCTTTGGGACGTCCTGAGTTTGAGAAAGATGGTATATAAATGCAAGTTCTTCCTCTCTTCTCATACTTCAAAGTCAGACTATAATAAATCTGTTGCACATCACATCGATTTATAGCTTCTGTCCCACTCACCTTTTCCTCAGAAAACTCCCAGTGAGGCAGGACGAGGAGGAAAATATTAAAGCAATTTCCCTTTCACATGAAAGACAAAAGGTGTTAACATTCAGTAAGGGTATTGCTCATTTAAGACTGTGATGTCTTCGATCTAATTTCTCTAAAATAAGGAAACCAAATAATTCTAACATGAAAGGTGAGCATGTGCAGATCATTCAATGTCTTCTATTTAAAACAGTTCAGTGAAGGAGACATTTAATCAATCACTATTCCCACTAAGTGCTTTCCTTCTCTAAAATATTTATTGATCTCCATTTGTGATGTTCACAAGGCTCAACAAAACCCCAGCCAGTTGGGTTCGGGGGATCCACGATGAGGCAGGTGGTTTTGAACCTGGTGGATGAACTGGTAATGTGTCGTGTGATTGTTAAACCTTTGCTAATAAACCAACTAGTTCTAAATGTGTTGCTATGAATTCTTAATCAAAAAACCCATAAAGCAAATACAATACAAGCATTGTGTCCCTTCTTTCTCTTCCCACATCACCCAACTGAGACACATCTAGATGCCACCACTGCTTGGCAACTGACTATTGCGTGGCACAAAGTAGCTCCATTGGTGGTACCACCGAGATAGTGAACTCACCACATGGGAAATCACAGACAGAGAGGTGCATACATACCCAGTTTTAATGATCTCGAATGCACTGCCTGAAAGGTTGGTGGAAGCAGATTCAACAATGACTTTCAAAAGGGAACTGGATATATATTTGAAAAGGAAAAATTTGCAGGGTTAAGGGCTAAGTGCGGGGGAGTGGGACAGATTGGATAGATCTTTCAAAGAGCTGGCACAGGCATGATGGTCCGAATGGCCTCATTCTGTGCCACGTGATTCTATGATATTACTTCTCCATGACACAGACAGCTTGTTCTCCAACGAGCTGTGCCACTAGAGTGACCCACTGCTGTGAATTCACGGAACATCGCTAATATTTTCAGCTGCTATGGGTGTGAGTACTTCACTTATAAAAATGCTTAGAACAGAAATGAAAGATATAAAGAATGCTGACTCTTCTGCATCCTTTCTTTCTGTGCTGTAAACAGCTGTGTTGATCCATTTATCGACAAGGGTTTCATCCATGGTGAGGATCTGCTGTGCACTGTCTCTGAGGCGGAAGTCAGCTGCAGGCAATGGAAGCTGCAAAAGCAAGCCAGGTAATTAGAGAGTGAAGCGGCAGATTTGTAAAACAGTTTAATTCAATCGGTAGCTCGTGTGATTTGAGTATAAGAGTAAAGATATTTTACTGTAATCACATAGGACCCTGGTGAGACCACACCTGAAGTATTGTGTACAGTTTTGGTCTCCTTACCTAAGGAAGGATATACTTGCCACAGAGGGAGTGCAATGAAGGTTCACCAGACTGATTCCTGGGATGGGGGGCTTGTCCTATGAGGAGAGATTAAGTAGACTAGGCCTATATTCTCTAGAGTTTAGAAGAATGAGAGGTGATCTCATTGAAACATACAAAATTCTTACAGGGCTTGACAGGGTAGATGCAGGGAGGATGTTTCCTGGCTGGGGAATCTAGAACCGGGGGTCACTGTCTCAGAATAAGAGGTCAGTCATTTAGGACTGAGATGAGGAGAAATTTCTTCACTCAGAGGGTGGTGAATCTTTGGAATTCTCTACTCCAGAGGGCTGTGGAGACTTAATCGTTGAGTATACTCAAGACAGAGATCGATAGATTTTTGGATATTAAGGGAATCAAGCGACCTGGGGATCGTGCAGGAAAGTGGAGTTGAAATAGAAGATCAGCCATGATCTTACTGAATGGCAGAGCAGGCTCGAGGGGCCGAATGGCCTACTCCTCCTCATAATTCTTATGTTCTTAAAAGTAATACACGTGACAGCAATGCACTGACTGTAGAATATACGCAGGAGGGAGGCCCACAGCACAAGAGATGCTGCTGACAGATGTGATGAATTCGGTCTCCAGTGGCGTAATGTTCAGTATTCCTTTTGAACCACAAGTGAGATGATACGTGAATGTAAGAAAATATACTTTAATATGCTATCAACTGGTATTTTAGCCCGATATTATAGATGCAGAGGGAACTATTGTACATCTAAGGTTAGAAATGCTAGATGCTATTAAATATATGCTTCATTTAACAGTCGGTTAGCCAGGTGATGAAGGATAGAATACTCGAGCCCAGTCTTCAGTCACTTACAGCCTTTTATTTACAGAGACACACATTACACACTGTGCAACCTCAACATAGGCTTCCTTGCCCTTCCCGAGCCCGCTCCCATATATATAAACACAAGAGGGTCCCCAATTAATACCCACCACAAATAATACTCAAAGTAACGGGGAGAGGAATTTGAGGCCAGCGTAGAGAGTATCCACAAATTAATCGGCAACAGTGAGTTCTAGGATCAGTCAAATGGGTGGGTCAAGTTCTCCCACCTTGACTATCCCTGATTATAATCGCTGTGAAGCGCCTTGGGACGTTTTACTACGTTAAACGCGCTATATAAATACAAGTTGTTGTTGTTGTATTCCATGTTGGGCATCCCAGTTGTGGGAACGGTCTGCATTGGGCTGGGCACCTGGAGCATGGCTGCTCTTGCCAAAAACTTCTGGAATTGGCTATTCCGGCACAGAATCTGACCACCATCGGGAGCCCCCACGGTGACCTCCAAGTGTTCACCTGCCCTCCCAGCACGTGTGTGAGCCCATGGATAAGCATCATACCGCTAGGTTGGGTGGGAACGATCTTCCGTGTGAAGCTCTAAGATTAGAGTATGCAGTGGATTTTAGTTGTAAGTTGCAGCTTGAACATGTGCCCTGCTGGAGTACGGATGTGCAGGAGTGGGGGTTGGGAATTCCGGCTCGGCTACGGCCAAATAAAGGGCTGCAGCGGCTATCAGAAGGTGAGTGGCTAAGTGTATGCGTCCTGCTTTGGCCTTGGTTGTGTGGTAGTTTCCTCCTGTTTTTTGATGGTTAGGATTCTATGTATAGGAAAGTTGTGCAACACACCGCGCCGATCTTGGAGACACGTATCGGGACTTCCCCAAAAGGCATCCTGATCTGTCAAGGCATTCGAAGCACAGTTTCAAAATGCCAATTATGTGTGTTCTGTAATAATCCTGGTGGCAGCCTAAGCTTTGTATCTGTGCTCTGCTTCTGTCTGTGGCTTCAATAAGGGTGTCATTAGGCTGGGCTGGAAAAGATAGCCTTGGTCTCTGAGGTGATCTCCTTCCTCTCTACTGTCACCCTCAAATAAGCCAAGTGCAGCCTTTAAATTCAGGCATTAGCATTGCTGCCTGAGAAGTGGGCATTGCCCTGCATGTTCTTGATCATTGACCAACTGCACATTCATGGATTGGAGGCCTTTTCTGGTCATGCAGGCAATAACATTGGGCCAAAAATTGCGGTTGTAGGCTTCCCGCGGGCGGATGCCTCCGACCAAAATCTTTTTAACGAAAATACATGGGGGTGCCGGAGGAACGTAGACTTGTGCTCGGAGGCCCCCTTGCACAGTCCAGCGTCGGGGCCCACATATTCCAGGAGCGTATGTGCAGCCTGGGATCATGTGGGCCGGAGCAACCAATGAAAATTCACAAGAATGGTGAGTTCCGTTTGTACGGAGATCGCCATTTCTATGAACGAGGATACCCCCTAAAACAACATAAACATTTCAAATAAATTTTAAAAAACACTTCACATATTTAAAATTTATTGGAATTGAATTTAATTAAATGTTTTAGACAAAAAACAATATTTTATTATGTTTTAATGTTTTAATAAGGGTAAAAATAAACTTACCTTCAAGGACAGTTTTTTAATATAGAAATGATTGATAAAATTTTATTTTTCTATCTTTTAAAACTCTTACATTGGTAAAAGAAAGCCTTACGCCTGCTTTTATCAGGCATAAGAGTTTGAAGGACATTCGCTGGACAAGAGTTTGACAAATAGCACAAATCTCCACCCGAAAAAGGCCCTGTTCCCGGGGATGCGTTGGAACTGTCATAAGAGATATTGACAGTTTGCAAGTGTCAGATTCCGGCGCCCGCTGAGAACCGGCACTTGTGGGACCTCTAAGGGCGTGTTTGCACATTGTATGTGCCCATAGAGACTGTGATTTTTGCCCCTATGTGTCCCATGACCCACACGATCACCAGCAATTTCCCCTGGAATTTAGGGAGTTCAGCAGTCCAAACGCACTGGTCAATGGAGTCATGCAGCTTTTTGCTATTCAATGGGAAAGAATCTATAATTCTACTTCTTACAATAAATCCCACTAGTAGCTTAGCCTGAACTATACGATTTGTTGGCATGGTGTTTTTCTGCCGATTCAGTGAGGTCAAGTGTACAGAGAGAGATTCTATATTATTTATGGTGCATACTCCATTGGCAGGTCCACTGTTGGCTTTGTGGCACACTAACCCCAATATTTCATGCATAAGTCAAGATTTTCTTCATAGGAAGTGAGGCTTGGCTATTGGAATTGACTTTTGTAAAGAGCACGTACATGGAGTATGGGAAGTAGCATGATGCCTCTTCCCTGCCCCTGTCTCCCTTCCCCAGATTCCTCACAACTAGCCCTCCCGGTGAATAAATGGGTAAATATACCAGCTGGGCTGCTGTTGAAGCAAACAATCCCGGAAGATCCCAGGATCAATCCCAGGTTGATGAATAGTTAACCTCAATCAGTGCTACCTCTGGCCTTGGTTGTGTGGACTAGGAAAGGGGAAAAAATCCACCAAGGTTCCCGCTCCTGATCACTATCCAGTGGCTCCAGCTGCCAGGTGGCCATGTGCTGACGCTGGCTGACAACAGGGTCAGGCTGGGGGCTGTGATGCCCTCCGTGGTTGAATAGCATGCTTCCAATTACAGCCTCGGATCACACATGGAGAATGGCCACTCACGCAAGCTAAAGGTACAATGGCTCTTGCCTGTCGTGGAGCCACATTGCCGGCATGAAAAGAAAGACTTGCATTTATATAGCGCCTTTCATGACCACTGAACGTCTCAATGCGCTTTACAGCCAATGTAAAGTAAGTCAACTCAGACACGTTCCATGCTCGAGGACTAAAATACAAGGTAATTTTGTATTGATGTCTCACCATGCAGACAGCAAGCGAGCTTACCCGAGTCTGAATGAAATTGATGTTTGCTCCTGCAAAAATCTTGTGAACTTTGGCATTTTGTGACTCTGTAACAAACAAGAATAGTATTTGACAGTATCTCAGTGTAGCAAAGTAAACCAGGAAGTGCGTCAAGAAGCTTGATCATACCAGTAACCCTGATGGAAGCAGACATTTGTGCTATCGTGAACATTTAAGAGAAAATAATTATCACCTGCAGCATGATAACTGTGCTATGCATGTCACACACTCCTTATTTGAGCATCGCTATTCTGCCGGGCCTCAAGGTCGCCTTGACGGTATTTCACCATTACAAAGCTACCCATTACACTGTCACACCTGCAGCTGCACAGCTCTACCACTAGATGGCGCCACATTGGCTCCGGAGCTGCCGATGCCCATACCTTTGTTTCATTCGTTCACTCAATGGGAGCATTGCTGGCAAGGTCAGTATTTATTGCCCATCCCCAATTTCCCTTGAGAAGGTGGTAAGTCACCTTATAGAACAGAGTGGCTATTGAATGGCGGAGCAGGCTCGAGGGGCTAGGTGGCCTACTCCTGTTCCTAATTCTTATGTTCTTATGTTCTTATTAAGATGGTGAGCCACCTTATAGAACAGAGTGGCTTACTAGGCCATTTCAGAGGGCAGCTAAGTCAACCACTGGAGTCACATATAGGCCAGAGCAGGTAAGGGCGGCAGATTTCCTTCCCTAAAGGACTTTAGTGAACCAGACGGGTTTTTACGACAACCCAGTAGTTTCATGGTCACCATTACTGACACGAGCTTTTTATTCCAGATTTATTTAAAATCGACTGAATTTAAATTTCCCAGCTGCCATGATGGGATTGTGAACTCATGTCTCCAGATTACTAGTCCAGTAACATAACCATTGAGCTACCGATACCGACAGGAACACTCGTGCACTCTGGGAAATTTGCTTTATCCTGAATCTGTGTGAGCAATGCCACGGGGCCACCAGCCGAAGATGAATAATGACAGAAATGTAAACAAAATGAAGGAAAGGAACGGGAAATCCCAGGGAACAGGTGAAAATCAGGTGATAGCAATATTGGATCAGCATCTTCTGGGATTTCCGGCTATAAAAATCCTGCAGATTTAAAATCACTTTACCTTCAGAATGGTATTCAGAAGGAACCGGAAAAAAAGGGTGATTGTACTAGTGATGATTCCATTCGGGGAAAATGAGCTCACATTGCCCATTTGGTCGGCAGAAGACACTAAATGCGAAGTTTGGAATTACTGAGTTACTGCAGTGCCATTACCTGGATGAACTCGGCTCCTTGTCGAATCATTCTCCAAAGCTCCTCGGGTAGCAAAGCCAAACGAAACGACGAGATCAGAGGATGGGATGTAGGCGATGGTGTGATAACTAAACAATGAAAGTCG
The DNA here is from genome assembly GCF_044704955.1 of Pristiophorus japonicus. Lineage (NCBI taxonomy): Eukaryota > Metazoa > Chordata > Chondrichthyes > Pristiophoridae > Pristiophorus > Pristiophorus japonicus. The sequence goes on from NC_091978.1 coordinate 360,146,745, forward strand.
GCAAATAAAATCAGGTTGCTTGTGTCACACAGTCATCGTCGCTGCTTCGTAACTTGCATGTGGACGGCAGATTTAGATATTAGTCAGATTGTCACATGCACTGTAACATCCGACCAATTGATTACTGTATTTTGAGAATGACTAAACGTCACAATGATTTACATCTCAATGACTTGTATTTTAAGGTAATATGTAAAACATGAAGCTGTGATTGATGGTGTTACCTGTAATATATGTACCTGTGAGTATGCTCACAAGTTTGTAGATCTGTTGCATTGTGAGTGGCTTAGCCAGTCACGTGATGTTCACAAGACTCAATAAAACCCCAGTCAGTTGGGTCTAGGTCATCCACGAGGTGTGCAGTTGTGAGCCTAGTGGATGGATTGGTAATGTGTAGTGTGATTGTTAAACCTTTGTCAATACAACAACAACTTGTATTTACATAGTGCCTTTAATGAAGTAAAATGCCTCAAGATGCTTCAAAGGAGTGTTTTAAGACAAAACAAATAAATTTGACATCGAGCCACATAAGAAGAAATTACGGCAGATGACCAAAAGCTTGGTCAACGAGGTAGATTTTAAGGAGCGTCTTAAAGGAGGTAAGGGAGGTAGCGAGGCGGAGAGGTTTAGAGAGGGAGTTCCAGAGTTTGGGGCACAGCCACCAATGGTTGAACAATTATAATCAGAGATGCTCAATAGGGCAAAATTTGAGGAGCACAGACATCTCGGGGGGTTGTGAGGCTGACGGAGATGACAGAGATAGGGAGATAAACCAACTAATTCTTAATAGCAATGTGTTGCTATGAATTCTTAAGCAAAGAACCCATGAAGCAAATACATTACATTACGTCAATTAATCTCCTTCATTCTTTGTATTCATAACAGCTGATAAACAGATGCAACAACGCACTCTCTTGCATTGGTATCAGTAGGCAATGGGAGACCAATGGGGTGGGAAAGATTACTGGTATGAACCAATCCATTGAGATCCCTCCTTTTGCATCTGTGTCTGCTGGTGAGAAAGTCAACAGGCAGAATTTCTTCAGCAATTTCAAGAAAGTAAAACGCCCCAAGGCGCGTAATGAGACAAAAACTGACACCGAGCCAAAGAAGGAGCGAGAAGGACAGGTGAGGGAAAACTTGGTCAAAGAGGCAGGTTTTAAGAGGGGTCTTAAAGGAGGAGAGAGCTGGAGAGGCAGAGAGGTTCAGGGAGGGAACTCCAGAGCTTACAACATAGACATGTGTATGCTCGGCTGTCGGCGGGATGAAGGGAGTGGGGGATGCACAAGGGCCCACAGTTGGAGGAATGCAAATTCTTGGAGAGTTAGAAGGAAGACACAAATAACCTTCCGGAAATACTAGGGGACCGAGGGTCTAGTGAGAAGGAGGAACTGAAGGATATCCTTATTAGGCGGGAAATTGTGTGAGGGAAATTGATGGGATTGAAGGCCGATAAATCCCCGGGGCCTGATAGTCTGTAACCCAGAGTACTTAAGGAAGTGGCCCTAGAAATAGTGGATGTATTGGTGATCATTTTCCAACAGTCTATCGATTCTGGATCAGTTCCTATGGGCTGGAGGGTAGTTAATGTAACACCACTTTTTAAGAAAACAGGAAGAGAGAAAACGGGTAATTATAGATCGGTTAGCCTGACATCAGTAGTGGGGAAAATGTTGGAATCAATTATTAAAGATGAAACAGCAGTGCATTTGGAAAGCAGTGACAGGATCGGTCCAAGTCAGCATGGATTTATGAAAGGGAATTCATGCTTGACAAATCTTCTAGAATTTTTTGAGGATGTAACTGGTAGAGTGGACAAGGGAGAACCAGTGGATATGGTGTATTTGGACTTTCAAAAGGCTTTTGACAAGGTCCCACGCAAGAGATTGGTGTGCAAAATTAAAGCACATGTTATGGGGGTAATGTACTGACATGGATAGAGAACTGGTTGGCAGACAGGAAGCAGATAGTCGGGATAAACGAGTCCTTTTCAGAATGGCAGGCAGTGACTAGTGGGGTGCCGCAGGGCTCAGTGCTGGGACCCCAGCTATTTACAAAATACATTAATGATTTAGATGAAGGAATTGAGTGTAATATCTCCAAGTTTGCAGATGACACTAAGCTGGGTGGTGGTGTGAGCTGTGAGGAGGAAGCTAAGAGGCTGCAGGGTGACTTGGACAGGTTAAGTGAGTGGGCAAATGCATGGCAGATGCAGTATAATGTGGATCAATGTGAGGTTATCCACTTTGGTGGCAAAAACAGGAAGGCAGAATATTATCTGAATGGCAGCAGATTAGGAAAAGGGGAGGTGCAACGAGACCTGGGTGTCATGGTAGATCAGTCATTGAACGTTGGCATGCAAGTACAGCATGCGGTGAAGTAGGCAAATGGTATGTTGGCCTTCATAGCGAGGGGATTTGAGTATAGGAGCAGGGAGGTCTTACTGCAGTTGTTCAGGGCCTTGGTGAGGCCTCACCTGGAATGTTGTGCTCAGTTTTGATCTCCTAATCTGAGGAGGGACATTCTTGCTGTTGAAGGAGTGCAACGAAGGTTCACCAGACTGATACCCGGGATGGCAGGACTGACATATGAGGAGAGACTGGATCGACTGGGCCTGTATTCACTGGAGTTTAGAAGGATGAGAGGGGATCTCATAGAAAAATATAAAATTCTGACGTGACTGGACAGGTTAGATGCAGGAAGAATGTTCCTGATGTTGGGGAAGTCCGGAACCAGGGACACAGTATAAGGATAAGGGGTAAGCCATTTCGGACTGAGATGAGGAGAAACTTCTTCACTCAGAGTTGTTAACCTGTGGAATTCCCTGCCGCAGAGAGTTGTTGATGCCAGTTCATTGGATATATTCAAGAGGGCGTTAGATATGGCTCTTACGGCTAAAGGGATCAAGGGGTATGGAGAGAAAGCAGGAATGGGGTACTGAGGTGAATGATCAGCCATGATTTTATTGAATGGTAGTAGGCCGAATGGCCTACTCCTGCACCTATTTTCTATGTTTCTATGTTGTAGTGCTAGAGGAGGTTACAGAGATAGGGGTTTGAACACGAGGATGAGAATTTAAATATCAAGGCGTTGAGGGGATACAGGATAGGAAATTTAGGACTGAGGGTGGTGAACCTGTGGAATTCTCTACCACAGAAGGCTGTGGAAACCAAGTCACTGAATATATTCAAGAAGGAGATGGATAGATTTCTGGACACAAAAGGCATCAAGGGGTATGGGGTAAAACGGGAATATAGTGTTGAGATAGAGGATCAGCCATGATCATATTGAATGGCGGTGCAGACTCGAAGGGCCGAATGGCCTACTCCTGCTTCTATTTTCTATGTTTCTACGTTTCTATGTTTTTACATTGCCTGATGTAGGTCACCGAGCACAGGGATGATAGGTGACTGGGGTCTGGGTGCGGGTTAGGCTGAGTTTTGGATGAGCTCAAGTTTATGAAGGGTGGGAGTCCCGCCAAGAGAGCATTGGAATAGTCGAGTCTGGGGTAACAAAAGCACAGAACTTTCTTTTCAGCTTTCCACAACTGCCTGTACTTAAACAAACGAAAAAGGAGCCAGTTTAACCTTTGAAAAAAGTCAATGCCCTTGTGGTCAGCGAGGTAGGGAATGCTAAAGAAGGGGACACCCTCCAATTCTGTCAAGCACACAGTGATAACATTGAGCATTTGGGAGACCAACTACACTTGTGTCATGTTTCTGACCGCTCCCTCTGCTGGAACACAATATCGTCCAGCCGCAGAATCAAAAAAGCATGCCCGTTGCTCAAATGAATCATTTCTAATTCTCATTATAGCCACCCTTGCGACCTCTCTAAGTAATGCTCACTTTAAGCTGCGCGGCTATGCAGAGGTCTGAAGCTCCCGTGCTTTTTAATGCTAAAACCGCGCATGCGAGGGTTGCTGAATGGGCCGCGCTGCCTGTTAAAGGGGCCACGCGGCCTAAAAGAAATCCAGTGGGAACATTGTCTCTAAGTAGGATTGCTAATGTAGTGTCAATTAGAGGTGGTTTGTGCCTCGGGCGCATACCAATAAAAATGCCCTCTAATTACATAGGTTAAACACCACAGACCATAGAAACAGATTATTCAGCCCAACATGGCTATGCTCCACACGAGTCTCCTCCCACTCTGTTACCTCTTCCCACCTTGCCTCTGTATCACTCTATTCCCTTCTCCCTCATGTATGCCTGAAGCCTCCCCTTAAATGCATCAATGCTATCGCTTCAACCACTCAATGTGGCAGCATGTCTTCACATTCTCACCAATCTCTGTGTAAATAATTCCTCCTCCGTTTCATTATTTGACATAAAAACTTGCTAAACTGCCCAAAGCCATCTCATGGTGGACAATACTCAGGAGAACGGCTCCATCACATTTGAACCCAGATCCTAGAGCTGGAAACAAAATGTAACAAATCCAGGTCAACCAAAATCTTTTAAAGGATTATTTTTTAAATATGTTGTGTTGCGCAGTATGTTGATGAATGTGGTGTTCACCTCATCAGAGCGGGCTGGAATCAAACACAGCTTTGAGGAGAAGGATGGACAGACTGTGCTTCAAGCTCCGATGTTACTCACCTGCCGCAGGCTATCTGGGAAACCTCTCCCTGGTTATGTTCCACCTTTTGGAAGGTGGTCACGTCGGTTGTTGCGCTCAGTCCCAGTTGTCCGGAGCTTCCTTCGCCGCATGTGAACACATTTCCATCCTGTAACAAGGGGACATAATGTTATAATTACAGCTTGGCCATTCAGGAGTGAAGTCATGAAGCACTTCCTCACACAAGGGGTAGTGCAATCTGGAATTCTCTCCTTCAAGTTTGGGACATGACAGGCACCATTATTGTCATGTATCTTGCATGGCTACTGTTGGTACTATCACAAGGTGTGCCACCAGAGGGCACAGCAGTGGGATGCTTTGTAGGTTACCTGTACAGGTGTGCCTGGCCAATATAAAAGGCAGGCCACCAGGTGTGATCCTCACTCTGGAGTTATCAATAAAGGACTAAGGTCACTACAGTGCAAGTACAACACATTGCCTCGTGGAGTCATCATCAGAGCATCCAAGGACATAACAATTACAAATGCAAGTTTGTTCATTCCTATTTCAATTCAGCCTTAAAAAATGTATACCAGGCTCAATAACTAAACATAACAGTGCTCATCCATAGAGATACGTTACTCCCTACAATGGGACCGCATCTTCCGCAGGATATGGGACTGGACTCAATGATCTATTGCTCATTGAGTTATATCTTCAACACCACAGCAACTGGACTTGAAAAACATCCCACGCGTGTCACTATAGCAACTGGACATTAGGACATCCCATGTCTGTCACTATAGCAAATGGACATTAGGACATCCCATGTCTGTCACTATAGCAACTAGAAATTAGGTCCATCCCATGTCTGTCACTATAGCAACAAAACTTTTCTGCTACGCATAATTAAATCGGCAACAACAATAATTTGCATTTATATAGTGCCTTTAACATAGAAAAACATCCCAATACGCTGAAGAGAAACTAATGAGAGTTTAGTGATAGAATTGTTCTTTAACTTTATGCTCAGCGCAAAATGTACCCCTTGGACCTTAATCGAGGCCCAGGAGTCGGCCCATTCTATAGACAGTATTAGCGCGTTGAGGGTTATCAGTGCAGATATTTCGAGCAAATGGCCAGAGGAACAGGCCGGGGATTTCCGTCTCCAGGGGCGATGGTGCACCGTGTGGTGGAGTGAGACTTCCGGCTAATCCAGGCACTGACCCCGGCAGCCTCATTTAAATATTATCGGGTCGCCTCATGCCAGCATTTCCACCTGCACTGCGGAGCCCCCCTGTGGTCATGCAGGAGGGGAGTGGGGGAATTTGGGGGAGGGGGGCGGGCGGGGAAATGGATCCTGCTGTAGGGCTCCAAGAGACAACCAGCCTCCCCGACTGTTGCCCTCTGGCTAACTGCGCTCGCAAAATGAAACGGCACCGAAACAGCGACGGTGTTAGAATGTCCCTCACTTCAAATATAATGTTTCTGCTGGGGCCATTCAACCTTTCCTGTTGCCGAGTAACACTTTCCTCATCTACACAACCGGTAACACCACTGGACTGTCAAAGGTGGAGGGAAACCCTTTGGTTTTACTGGAGTACTTTTCTGACATATCAATTAGCGTTAACTACACCAATATTCTTTTTTGTATTTACCTCCTAAAATAAACTGGCAGTCAATTTATCACACTTCACTTCTAAAATATCTATAAGAACATAAGGTCATTTAGAACTAGGAGCAGGAGTAGGCCATACGGCCCCTCGAGCCTGCTCCGCCATTCAATAAGATCATGGCTGATCTTCTATCTCAACTTCACTTTCCTGCCCGATCCCCATGTCTCTTGATTCCCCTAGTGTCCAAAAATCTATCTATCTCAGTCTTGAATATACTCAACGACTGAGCCTCCGCAGCCCTCTAGGGCAGAGAATTATAAAGATTTGCAACCCTCTGAGTGAAGAAATTCCTCCTCATCGCTTTCTTAAAAGGCCAACCCTTTATCCTGAGAATATGGCCCCTTGTTCTAAATTCTCCAGCCAGGGAAAACTATCTCTTAGCATCTATCCTGCCAATCCCCCTCAGAATCTTACATCTTTCAATGAGATCACTTCTCTTTCTTCTACACTTCAGAGAGTATAGGCCCAATTTACTCAATCACGTCACATCGGACAAGCTTCTTATCTATCTTGCCAGCTATCTTGCTATCTTGGAGAAGGCCCCAATAATTGTATTGGCTGAGAGCATTCTGTAATGTATGCACCTGTGAGTGCGCTCACAGGTTTGGAGAGCTGGTGAGTTGGGAGTGGCTTAGCCAGTCACGTGATGTCCACAAGACTCAATAAAACCCCTGCCAGTTGGGTTCAGGGATCCACAATGAGGCAGGTGGTTGTGAGCCTGGTGGATGAACTGATAATATGTTGTGCAATTGTTAAACGTTTGACAATAAAACAACTGGTTCTTAATAGCAATGTGTTGCTATGAATTCTTAAGCAAAGAACCTATGAAGCAGACACATTACACATACCTTTGTTAGTACAGCAGTATGTTGATTCCCACAAGAGATGTATGTGACATTGAGTTTCTTCAGTTGCTTCACACGGCATGGACTGACTTTATCTATTGAGACAACAACCAGCTTTAATAAAGGAGATTCCTGCTTGGCATTTGGCACTTTTACCATCCAGTAGATGGGAAAATCATGGCACACTGCTTCAATCAAACATCAGTAACGTACGCCCTACCAAACCAGCACAAGAAGAAGGGAAGAAAGGAGGAAAGGTTTAAGGGCTATTATGTTCCTTTTGGGATAACGTTTGTTTTTTTATATGTTTTTTTTTTAAATGGTACCCATCACAATGCTCATAATTTTCCTACAATCACTTGGATAGTGGGGAGGGCCGAAACCCAATTAGTTATTACTCGTTAGCAACAGTGCTCCTTTCACACTGCTGAAACAACTACATTGTCACTTAAACTGGTCTAAAATTGTGAATATTTCATTCTTCAAGCTGTGAAGTGTGCAATAGTGAGCAAACGTTGGTGGCAATGGCTGTCCATCAAATTCACAATGGTGAGAATAAATGGAGCAATAAAGGAAAGAAATAAGGGCTGATTTCCCCGAGTCCTCGCCCTGCCCAGGCACTAGACAGGAGCAGCCCACTGCAGTAATCCAGCCCCAGGATCCCTTGGTCTCCCTGCACCAGGCCGATTAAATGGCTTGCGGCCAGTTCTGGCCCGTGGTGGGGCCTAGCACCAATGGTAGGGCCAGGAAAACTAGGAGCAGCTGTGAATGCCGCCACAGTGATTGGGAACCTCTGACTCCTGATGGAGATGGACGGCCAGAAGGTCCTGATTCAATCTCAAGATCTTGGGGTGGGATCTAAAATCAAGCACGAGGCCTATCCGCAACACATCATCCTGCCCCTGGAACCCTGCAGATATTCTGGTTGATGGAGTTCTGGGGCAAGCCATCTTCTTTGAGTGCCCTGGTGCTGGGATGTCGGACAAGACCAGACAGATGAGATGGAAGGACGCCAAGGTCCAACAATCCTCATCTATGCGGCTCCGCCTGACCTACATCCTCAGCAGACACAAGCCAGACTCCACCCGGTGCCCCCAGGAAAGCCCCCGGAAGCTGTCTGAGTGATGAGCTGAGTCAAGGGGCGGAGACGGGCGATGATACGGAGGTGGATATAGGCGGTCCTAGTTATGCTGTGGATATGTGGTCGAAAGCTCATTTCAATGTCAAATATGACACCAAGATTGCGAGCAGTCTGGTTCAGCCTCAGACAGAAGTTTGGGAGAGAGATGGAGTCAGTGCCTAGGGAACGCAGTTTGTGGCGGGGACAGAAGACAATGGCTTTGGTCTTCCCAGAATGCGATTGGAGAAGTTTCTGCTCATCCAGAACTGGATGTCGGACAAGCAGTCTATTTAGAGATCGTGGAGAGGTCGAGAGATGTGGTACTGAGGTAGAGCTGGGTGGCACACGTGGTAACTGACGCTGTGTTTTTGGATGATGTCGCTAAGGGGCAACATGTAGATGAGAAATTGGAGGGGGCCAAGGATAGATCCTTGGGGAACACTAGAGGTAATGATGCAGGGGCAGGAAGAGAAGCCATTGCAGGTGATTCTCTGGCTACGATTTGATAGCTAAGAATGGAACCAGGTGAGTGCAGTCCCACCCAACTGGACAAAAGGTGGAGACGGATGGTGTGGTCAACCGTGTCAAAGGCTGCAGACAAGTCAAGAAGGACGAGGAGGGATAGTTTGCCTTTGTCACAGTCACAAAGGATGTCGAGGCTCAAAGCAGCAGCGCCAGTGGACAAGAAGCCCGTTCCATTTCGATCGATCCTGATCATCCCTTTACTGGCATCCGATTAACCGCTCGAATGAAACGCGCCCCGGTGTGCTCTTACTCTCTGTGTCCTTGAGCCCCAGCTGTCCGTGATCGTTCTTCCCCCAACTGAACACCGCCCCCGAGAGAGACAGGGCGAAGCTGTGTCTGCCCCCTGCAGCGATCTGAGCCACTGGGATCCCAGTCAGGGAGGTCACACGTTGGGGACGTAGCTGGGTGTAGATACCTTCACCAAGTCCCAGTTGCCCGTAACTATTCTGTCCCCAGGAATAGACGGCGCTATCTAAAGAGATTGGACAAACATTTTAATTAGAAATCCCAACGACCAGCATGATGTTGAAAGTTTTGATTTATAACTGATAATGTGTTACCTCTAGAAAGAGCCAGTGAGTGATAGCGGCCACATGTAATCTGCACTATCGGAACTCTAAATCCTTCCACTCTCCTGCAAATGAAAGAAAAATATTTTTTCAACTCTCCTGTCAAAGTATGTGAAGGGTGTGCGACTGAGTACAGCGTTACAGGGGCCAGTGTTGGTGACAGATTCCGTTTCATTTCTATCGCACGCCGGAGCGTGATTCCCGCTGCTACCATTTATGACGGTTGGTGTTTGAAGGAGTGGGACATGAGGGACACAGCACCAAACATCTCCTCGGTGGTTCCGGTGCTTCACAAGGTTTCCACCCTGTGAAAAACCAGCAGTAATGTGTTGCTATTCCAATTCCGACTGTTTAATAATTCCAAGTCAAGGCTTGTTCTTGGTCAACGCCCATTGGTCCTGATTTTCCATTGGCACCTGTCACATCCATTGGGAATTGCTGGACGAAAAAAGACCATGACTCAACGATAATGGTGTTGTTGACTAATCATGGCCATCAATCTCTATCAATGAGTGTACAACAGACCCAGACATGAGGTGACAAAGACTCCAGTGGTGGAGCGCTTTGGGAACCATAGGTCTAAAGTTACCTGTTCCTCCCAAATACACTACACTCACCACACATCATGTCTCAAATTACTCACACACTGTATCCATAAATGAAATGACGGAAATCTATCGAATTTGCATCCAAATGAATCCCCACGAACTGCTTCCACCATCTCCCGAGGGAGCCTGTTCCATAGATTGACCACTTGCTCCCTGAAATATTGTTTACACAGATTAGTTTTGAATTTTTCCCCCTTCAAGCGCAGGCTGTGTCCTCTCGCTCGACTGTTCTGGACAAGGGGAAGGATCCAGCCTGATCTCAAAGTTATTGGGCTGAATTTTCACGTTTCCCACCCGCACGGTACGGCGGGACCCGGGAGACGGCGGGAAATCCGGGAGCTCGGCTTCCAGTCGGGGAACGCGGACCAGGGGGTCACAGGAATGGGGAGGTGGTTGGGGGAGGGGGGGTTCCAAGCCGGGAGGTGGGGAGTGAGGGCTCCGATCCCTGGCGGGGGGGGGGGGGGGGGCGAGGGGTTACGGGCTGTTGGTGGGTGAGCTTGGGGGGGCGGGGGGGGGGGCCAGGAGGAAGCATTCCTGCTCCTCACGGCCCACAAGGATTGCTCCCTAAAGCTGAGGTTGTCTCGTTGCAGCTCTTGGGAATCCTGAGCCCCGGGACCTCCAGCAATCTCCAGGAAAACCTGAAAGACAGGTTAAAGCAGAGGCTTCAGGCCACATCATTATATGTCAAATACAAACCCGCCTCCTGACAGCGAGTTGGCAGACTGCCCCCTCCCTCTGCTCCCCCCATCCCACCTGAGTGAAAGATGAAAATGCGAAAGTGGGCGGGTTGGAGTCTGATTTTAGATGTTTACAACATTCACTTCTCCGCCACCACTCCCCTCTCCCCCCATCTCCCCCCATCGCCCCCCCCCCCCCCCCCGCCTCCAACCCACCCGTTTTTGTCCTGTGAAAATTCTGGCCACTGTGTCTTTGGGACAGGTACAGATCCCGGTGAGCACTGCAGGGGAGACAAGGGTTATGGGGAACAGGCAGAAAAGTGGAGTTGAGGCCAAGATCAGATCAGCCATGTTCTTATTGAATGGAGGAGCAGGCTCGAGGGGCCCAATGGCCTACTCCTGCTCCTATTTCTTATGTTCTTACTGCAGCTTCCGCACAGGACACAGAGCAGGAACGAAACTTCAGCGCACATCACAGTCACATGCACCAACACTTTCTGTACGTTTGGATTTAAAAAACACTCGTTGTCTGTGATGGAGAGATAGAGTTAGCCCCAACCTACACCTGCTCCTGAGAGATAATCTGCAGCAGACTTCAGTCAGCATCATCCTTCCTGTGGCAGGCAAAATAGCCACAGCTCTCCATGTCTATGCCACGGATGGCTTCCAGACCCGTCAGGAAGACCCTCTTGTTGATCCATTGGTACATTAAATAGCCAACCAGTGCCCACCAGTACATCAGCTTTGGCACGCAACGGCATGTGCAGTCCCAAGAGCCAGCAGCGATCCATCCAACTTGCACAGTTCTGTACGGTTCAAGAAATAGTCTACTGTACTCATGTTGCTTTCAGACACTGAGACCATAGCGTACATAATTCAAAAGGTCCTTTGCTTCCTTAATCTTCAGAGGATAGAGCTAAATGTCCGATCAGGATTAGCCGTGGCTCAGTAGTAGCACTCTCACCTCTGCCATGTTTCCTGTCTGTCTCTCTGTACCTGCACTTCAAAAGATGGGTAGGTCATAGAATCATGGAATGGTTACAGCACAGCAGGAGGCCATTCGGCCATCGTGAGCATGCCGGCTCTCTGCAAGAGCACTTCATCAAGCCCCACTCTCCCGCCCTTTCCCCGTAGCCCTGCAAATTTGTTTCCTTCAGGTACTTATCCAACTCCCTTTTGAAAGCCACGATTGAGTCTGCCTCCGCCACCCTCGCAGACAGCGCATTCCAGATCCTAACCACTCGCTGCGTGAAAACGTTTTCCCTCGCGTCATGTTTGGATCTTCTGCCAATCACCTTAAATCTGTGTCCTCTGGTTCTCGACCCTTCCGCCAATGGGAACAGTTTCTCTCTCTCTACTCTGTCCAGACCCCTCATGATTTTGAACAACTCGATCAAATCTCCACTCAACCTTCTCTGCTCCAAGGAGAACAACCCCAGCTTCTCCAGTCTACCCACGGCCCCTCATCCCTGGAACCATTCTTGTCAATATTTTCTGTACCCACTCTAAGGCCTTCACATCCTTCCTAAAGTGCGGTGCCCAGAATTGGACACAATACTCCAGCTGGTGCCAATCCAGTGTTTTACACAGGTTCATCACAACCTCCTTGTTTCTGTACTCTGTGCCTCTAGTTATAAAGCCCAGGATCCCAGATGCTTTTTCAATCGCTTTCTCAACCTGCCCTGCCACCTGCACATATACCCCTAGGTCTCTCTGTTCATGCACCCTCTTTAGAATTGTACCCTTTCATTTATATTGTCTCTCTTAATTGGCTGTAAAGTGCTTTGGCATGTCCTGAGGTTGTGAAAGGTGCTATATAAATGCAAGTTCTTTCTTTCTTTCCCAGGTGTAATGCTGGCTGACAGGGAGCACTGGCCAGGGACTCATGGGTCCGTAGTCACTGATTTTCTCATTCATACTTACATTGGAGGCAGTTCAGAGAAGGTTCACGAGGTTGATTCCTGAAATGAAGTGGGTGTCTTATGAAGAATGGTTGAGCAAATTGGGCCTATACTCATTGGAGTTTAGAAGATGGGAGGTGATCTTATTGAAAGGTATAAGATTATGAGGAGACTTGACAGGGTAGATGCAGAGAGGATGTTTCCAGTCGGGGGGGGGAATCCAGAACTAGGGGGCATAGTTTCAGAATAAGGGGTCGCCCATTTAAGATGGAGATGAGGAGGAATTTCTTCTCTCAGAAGGTCATGAATCTTTGGAATTCTCGACCTCAGAGAGCTGTGCAGGCTGGGTCATTGAATATATTTAAGGTGGAGATAGACAGATTTTTGAACGATAAGGGAGTCAAGAGTTATGGGGAGCGGGCAGGGAAATGGAGCTGAGGCCAAGATCAGATCAGCCGTGATCTTATTGAATGGTGGAGCAGGCTCGAGGGGCCAAATGGCCTACTCCTGCTCCTATTTTTTAAGTTCTTATGTTAACTTGCTCACCGGCGCTCTCTCCAAGCACCACTTCTGACCAGGATCATGCGACTAGAAAACAAACCCGAGTACGTCTGTTTCCCAAGGAGCACCTATGATTCGTATATCCTGTCCCAATCCGATGTTAACACGCTTTTCCAAGAGGAAGAATGACTGGCCACTGAAAGATATGGGAATTATACCCTGTCGCCGGTAATGTGAGCAGTTGATAGTGAATAAAGACTCACATTGATGTTTGTTTTACTTACGGAATGTGGGTGACACTGGCAGAGTCAGCGTTTATTGCCCATCCCTCATTGCCCTCGAGAAGGTGGTGGTGAGCCGCCTTGGTGCTTGAACCGCTGCAGTCCGTGTGGTGAAGGTACTCCCACTGTGACTTTGTTGTAGCGGTTTGGTACAACTGGGAAGCTTGCTCGGCCATTTCAGAGGGAAGTTAAGAGTCAACCACGTTGCTGTGGGTCTGGAGTCACAGAGGCCAGAACTGGCGAGGGCGGCAAATTTTAAGGACCAGGTGGGTTTTTATGACAATCCGTTTGTCTTATGGTCACCATTACTGGTACTAGCTTTTTTATTCCAGATTTATTTAATTGAATCTAAATTCCCCAGCTGCCATGGTGGGATTTGAATTCATGTCTCTGGATTATTAGTCCAGGCCTCTGGATTATGAGTCCAGTAACCACGATGCTGCCGTTCCCTCTGGCGTGTTGATAACTGGCTGATTTCATTTCCAGACCCTCTAGAATATGTGTGTGCTTATTTGTAACAGCAAAATGCACTGATCACATGACCTGATTGCTGATTGGTCTTCTTGGAGGATAAGACACACCCAGCAGTTTTTCTGGCAAGCAAAATTAGCACTGCCCTGCCTATGTAATCAGTGACTTTGCAAAGTGTATTTTGAGCCATTCTGACTGCCGACTCCAGACAGAAGAGAGCTCACTCGGAACAGACAGGGCTTACTCTCATGGGTTAAGACCATCTCCCACCCCCCAAGTGCCTGACCTTCCCCTCACACCCCAGCCCAAGTTTCTGAGATTCTCCTCCCGCCCAAGTGCCGGACACCAACACCCCCCCCCCTCAAAGTTCCTGACCTCTTCCTGCCCAAATTCTTGCCCCATGGATTCATAACCTTCTCCCCCCAACAAGTTCCTGACCTTACCTCCCCCCCCTCCCCGACCATAGATGGGGCATTGTGTGTGGGTCACGGATTGTTAACAGGTTTACAGGTGAAGTGAATAATGACATTGTTGTGACTTCCAGATTTCGTCCACTCCAATGATGTCACTTGTTACACACGCACTGTGTTTTGAGAAATCAACCAGGTGTAGGGGAGGAGAGGGAGAATACGGTACGGGTGTAAAGGGAGTGTCGTTGGAAGAACGTGATCCGCCTTCTCTGAATTCCCTGTCACTCTCTCGCCCACGAGCCTCTCTCTGTCTCCCCAGTCTCTCTCTCTCCCTCATCTCTCTCTCTCTCGCTCTGTCCAGTCTCTCTCTCTCTCTCTCTGCCCCACTCTTTCTCTCTCTCCCCAGTCTCCCTCCCATCTCAAATTTTTTTTCTCTAATAGAAGGCCGCAAAAATGTTCATGTAGATAATCACAGCGATATTCTAGGCAAAAGTCCTGGAGATAACCCAAAGCCCTGGAAGCAGCTCCAGTGGCGATGAGCTCCACGCGACTCGTGATTCAGCTGCACTTCTGGCTTCCTCGTATATCACACTGCACATTAGTGACCGGATCGAGCGCGCACGCACAAAAAAAGAGTGCGGAATCCAAGACGTGCATGCGCAGAAGTACACAAAAACGTTGTTGCAAATAATCACTCCACAAGATTATTCTGTCAAAGAATAACAGAAGTAATGCAAGGAAGATCTCGGAATGCAATTGCTATGATATGCTTACTCCCAATAGGGCGCCATCTAGTGTTCAGTTAACTACATGCAAGCACAAGCTTCTCAGGTCGTCAACTCATTTTTTCATACCTTGGACGTGAAACGATTCTCTGGCAGTCCCCATTGCCCAGTTGTCCATAAGTTCCAGCTCCCCAGCCAAAGACAGATCCATTTTCACAAAGAGCCAAGGTATGGAGCTTCCCGCAGGCCACACGGACAACCTCCTGCGTATTTAGAGCACTTACCTGAGCTGCAAAATAAACAGCATATGAACATAAATACGAACAATGACAGACAGGTAAAGACGTTCTGGTCCATAGAGCCTGTCCCCTCAAAGCCTCCCTGATAAAATGCAACATCCCCACTGACGCCTGGGAGCCCCTGGCTAAAGACCGCCCTAAGTGGCGCAAGTGCATCCGGGAGGGTGCTAAGCACCTCGAGTCTCGTCGCCGAGAGCATGCAGAAATCAAGCGCAGGCAGCGGAAAGAACGTGCGGAAAACCAGTCCCACCCACCCTTTCCCTCAACGACTATCTGTCCCACCTGTGACAGGGACTGTGGTTCTCCTATTGGACTGTTCAGCCACCTAAGGACTCATTTTAAGAATGGAAGCAAGTCTTCCTCAATTCCGAGGGACTGCCTATGATGATGACACAATTGCAATACATTGTGTCTCATAATATATACTCTCCACCCCACCCAGCACCATGTGATCCCCTGGGCGAGTCAAAAAAACAGATTTTTTAAAAACTTTAAAAACCCAGGCCGAACATAGGCCGCGGGGCTGGACTTCCAAGCCTCGTGCAGGATCTCCTGCCTTGTGGCAGTTACTGCCTCTATTTCGGCCCCTTAGTGTACACAAGAGTGCATCCTACACCTTTCGCACTTTAAAGATGAAATATTGCCTTGGAATTTCTCATATTGTATTGCACAATAAAATAAAGGGAGACGCGGGGATGTCACTGACTAGTTGACTGTATCTCTTCTACACCCTCATTTTTTATTGCCTGTGGCACTGTCACCTGTTTCAGCTCCAACATGTGTTATGTATGTAAACTTTACTAGTGTGTAAGACTTGCCATCAGGGGGCACACCTGTTGGAGACCCAAGGGCAAGTATAAAAGGCAGTCTACCATGCTGCTTCCTCGCTCTGGAGTTACATTGTAGAGACCAAGGTCACAACAGTTTGAGCTTACAGTATACAGTCTTGTGGAGTTATTCTGAACTTAGCACAACGCCCAACAAGACAGTGCAGCAGCACATCTATTCTTCATCACTCACTGACTGGACAAATTCCCCAATCTCAGGCGTGTCGCTGCAGGGAACTTCCAATCAGAAGCCAATCGCTTCTCCATAGGGCAATGAGGTAAATCAATCTACTCTTTAATGGTCTGTTTTAGAGCCGAATAGGCCTCAGAAGAATCGATCCTTCCATCTTCCCTGCCGCACCCAACCAGGAGCAGCCTAGTTTCAGAGCATCGCAAGAAGGATGCAGGAGAAAAATGTCTTTAAACCCATTTAAAACAATGTTCATTCTTGGGATGTGGACTTCGCTGGCAAGGCAAAAAATGACCAAGGTCCATCTAGTTTGCCTTCTACCATCCTGGTAGTCGCTCGATCCAACGATAATGGAGATGTTGATTAATCTCTATCAATTAGTCCACAACACATGCAGACATGACCCAAGGAAACACCCAGTGTGGGAACCATAGCTCCAAAGTCATCTATTCCACCCAAGCATGCTACACTTACATGTCATGTCCCCCATTTATCTGTGATTATAACATGCCCACCCATATTTTTACAGCTCCCAGTAAATAGGAACGCAGGAAAGTGGAAATTACCCTGGAGCCTAACTGGGCAGTCCAAAAAGCCAATATCCCCTCAATCACACACACCCTCAAATATTTATCGAATTCTCCCTTAAATATTTTTACATTATCTGCTTTCATTGCCTCTCTGGGCAGTTCGATCCACACGACAGCACCTCCTAAACCCACAATGTCTACCTAGAAGGACAAGGGCAGCAGGCACATGGGAGCACCATCACCTGCAAGTTCCCCTCCATGTCACACACCATCCTGACTTGGAAATATATCGGCCGTTCTTTCATTGTGGCTGGGTCAAAATCCTGGAACTCCCTCCCTAACAGCACTGTGGGAGCACCTTCACCACACGGACTGCAGCGTTTCAAGAAAGTGGCTCACCACCACCTTCTCGAGGGCAAATAGGGATGGGCAATAAATGCCGGCCTTGCCAACGATGCCCACATCCCATGAATGAATTTTTAAAAAAAGTAGTTCACTCTACATAAAGTAGTAGTTAAATAAGTTGAAAAATTTTCCCCGAACTGTTGATTTTCCCTTCCTGCATCTATAGTTGTGATGCTGTGGTTCAGTTTTTACGCAGAAAGATCCTTGCTGTAAGAGTGTATATAATGTGCTTCGATAATCTGTTCAATGCATGAGGAGACCAAAGATATATTAGGGTGGGAAGGGGTGCGGGAGGAGAGACAAGCGCTGCTTGAAGTCTAAATTAATTTGTGAAGAAACTCGCCTGGTTTGTGCCTCCCATTAGTGCTTGTGGGGGGCAGTAACGGGGTGCCAAGGGGTTAGCGATCGGGCGTGGCAAATTCACCGATGCCTGTGAACCTCCCTGGTGGTTTTAAGTTGGCGATAGCACTTACCGCCTCGCTCTCTCGCACCCCATAGATTGTGACGTCATCCTGTGCACAGCGCCCCGTCACCGTCTCGGATGCAACATTCGCTCCCGCCCGCCTGCAGCATCACCAGGCGTTAGCAACTGCATCTGCAGGAGGTGTTGTCACCTGGGCTGGCCGCTTGGGCAGCAATATTTAAAGGCAGTGGTGGTCAGGTAGGGCAAACGTTATTACTCCCCCCAGTCTGGTGCCTCCTAATTGCTTTTGACGCCCCGCGTTTCCTCAGCCCGCTACGCTCTTCCTATGTTTGGGGCTGCTACGCACATAACACAGGTCCCGTGACATCTCAGAGACAGCATTACGATTGATTGAACCCATCACTGACCCTGCCCTTTAAGCGAGGGGAGGAGCCTTGCACGGAACGCTGTTCAGCACTCTGCCACCCCCTCGCACACTTTAGCGCTCTAAGGCAAGTGGTAGCCTTTGATTTAGCGCTCCATTTCCCTCTTGGAGCGCTAAGGGTGAAGTTCCCCGGGAGCAGGCAAATCGTTTTCGCCCGCCGATACTTTTGCGCTCCTTCAAAAGTTAATCGCCCCAGTCGGGACGCCGCGCAATTTCTAGCCCTAAATGCAACAATTCATCATAGGCAGTCACTCGGAATCGAGGAAGACTTGCTTCTGCTCCCAAAGTGAGTCCTTTGATGGCCGACAGTCCAATACGTGAACCACAGACCCTGTTACAGGTGGGACAGACATTCGTCGAGGGAAGGGGTGGGTGGGGCTGGTTTGCCGCGCGCTCCTTCCGCTGCCTGAGCTTGGCCTCTTCATGCTCTTTGCATTGAGACTCGACAGGGAGTAGCCGAGGCGAATTGCGTCGGTGCATTTAAGGGGAAACTGGATAAGCATATGAGGCAGAGGGATATGCTGATGGGGTGAGATGAAGTAGGGTCAGAGGAGGCTGGTTTGGAGCACATACACTGGCATAGCCCAGTCGGGCTGAATGGCCTGTTTCTGAGCCTTCTGTCCCAGGTCCAATGACAACATCCACAGAGCTGCTGTCAACACTTCCTGCTCCAAATAAATGACACCCTGTTTGTTTTTGTGAGTTTTGCGCTGTACATAACCCGAAATCGAAACTGCTGCACAGGAAACCCCCTGGGAATAGCAACTGTGAGAGAAAACGAAACTGATGAACTGGGAACTTGCCGTTCCCTGGTCCTTGTCTGGGAAATTAAACCCAAATAATTGCGTTAAATTGCCATTGGCGAGTTTAATCAAAATAACCGTTAACTTTGGCCACAAGAGAGCAATATGCCCCAGACTCGGGGCGGGGGCGGTGGATTAAAAGTGTTTGGAACTGGGGGGGAAAAGGGATGAAATGCAGAATTATGAAACTATCTTAAAGCCTGTGGGACGAAGGTGAGGGTGCTCACCCCTTCCCCTCTGCCCCGCTCAGTCTCAATGCTTACCGAGGGGACACTCGCTCCTCTTCCTCCCAAGTTGCCCGTTAACGCCGCTGGAAAACACGGTGCCGTCGGCCAGGAGATACACCGAGTGCCCATCGCCACAACACACTTCCTTCACCGCCCGACGCCGTAAGCATTCGATTTCTCGCGGCTCGGAAAGGACCAGGCGATGCCCCCCCTGGTCGCGCAGTCCCAGCTGGGCAGACGCACCATCTCCCCAGCAAAACATCTTCTTCTCTGCCGCACCGCCCCCGCTCTGGGCAGCTCGGGCAAGGGCTGGCTGGTCCCTCTGTGCCCCAGGAGCACTGGGGGAGACTGACTTACAGCAGGCCAGCCAGTCTCATTTGGGCAAGCAGACAAGGAAGCGATCTCAGTATCTCTGATGCATCCTGCCTGCTCGCTGCAGGAATGACTCCAGCAATTCACCAATCTCACAGTCCATACGGTGTTTTTTTTATAAACTTTCATTCACGTGATGTGGCCGTCGGCCAGCATTTATTGCCCATCCCCAATTGTCCTTTGAGAGGGAGGTGGTTTTACAAATAAAAAAACAAAGGTTTGCATTTATAGAGCGACTTTCACGACGCCCAGACGTCCCAAAGCGCTTTACAGCCAATGAAGTACTTTTCTAGTGTGGCCAATTACGGCAATATAGGAAACATAGCAGCCGATAGGATAATTAGAGATAATCTGTTTTTCGGGATATGGATTGAGGGCTAAATATTGGGCAGGTCACCAGGAGAACTTTCTTGCTCTTCTTCGAATAATACCCGAGAGGGGCAGACAGGGTTTCGCTTTCATCATAGGCGGTCCCTCGAAATCGAGGAAGACTTGCTTTCACTCCAAAAGTGAGTTCTCAGGTGGCTGAACAGTCCAATACAGGAAATACAGTCTCTGTCGCAGATGGGACAGACAGTGGTTGAAGGAAAGGGTGGGTGGGGAGTCTGGTTTGCCGCACACTCCTTCCGCTGCCTGCGCTTGATTTCTGCATGCTCTCGGCGATGAGACTCGAGGTGTTCAGCGCCCTCCCGGATGCACTTCCGCCACTTAGTGCGATCTTGGGCCAGGGACTCCCAGGTGTCGGTGGGGATGTTGCACTTTATCAAGGAAACTTTGAGGGTGTCCTTGAAACGTTTCCTCTGCCCACCTGTGACTCGCTTGCCGTGTAGGAGTTCCGAGTAGAGCGCTTGTTTTGGGAGTCTTGTGTCGGGCATGCGGACAATGTGGCCCGCCCAAGGGAGCTGGTCGAGTGTGGTCAGTGCTTCGAAGCTGGGGATGTTCCTTACAGTGCAGCTCCTCCCTCCTCCAGCACTGCAGTGAAGCACCGACCCAGATTATGTGCTCAGGTACCTGGAGTGGGACACGATGGATTGGAGCAGACATGCTTAAGTGTAATGTGAGTACCAAAGCATTGTAATCAATGAGTCAGCGCTGCGGGAAACTTCAGTGTAATACCGAGGGAGCACGGCATTGTCAGATGGAAAAGATCCCATGGCACGATTTGAATAGAGTGACCACACATCCCCGTTTTCCCGCGACGGTCCTGGAACGAGGGACTGTGTCCCCAGGAAAAACAATGTCCCCAGAAACGACCCCGTTCCAGGAAACTTGGTCCCCGAATACGCACGGGTTCAAATCAGGAGCCACCCGACCCCGAGCTGTCCTGTGGGCGGTCCATCATGTGGGCGGAGCTGAGCGGCAAGGCCAGTTGGTGGGAGGGATGTCAATCTCCTGTTTTCAACCAACAACAAGAACTTGTGTTTATACAGCGCCTTTAACGTAGTGAAACATCCCAAGACGCTTGAGAAATTAGGGCAGGTGGCCAAAAGCTTGGTCAAAGAGGTAGATTTTAAGCAACATCTTGAAGGAGGACAGAGAGGTGGAGAGGTTTAACATAAGAACATAAGAAATAGGAGCAGGAGAAGACCATATGGCCCCTTGAGCCTGGTCCGCCATTTAATACAATCATGGCTGACCGATCATGGACTCAGGTCCACTTCCCTGTCCGCTCTCCATAACCCCTTATTCCCTTATTGTTTAAGAAACTGTCTATTTCTATCTTAAATTTATTCAATGTCCCGGCTTCCACAGCTCACTGAGGCAGCGAATTCCACAGATTTACAACCCTCTGCAAGGAGAAATTTCTCCTCATCGCAGTTTTAAATGGGCGGCCCCTTATTCTAAGATTATGCCCTCTAGTTCTCGTCTCTCCTATCAGTGGAAACATCCTCTCTGCATCCACCTTGTTAAGCCCTCTCATAATCTTATACATTTTGACAAGAGCACCTCTCCTTCTTCTGAATTCCAATGAATAGAAGCCCAAACTACTCAACCTTTCCTCATACGTCAACCCACTTATCTCCGGAATCAACCTTGTGAACCTTCTCTGAACTGCCTCCAAAGCAAGTATATCCTTTTGTAAATATGGAAACCAAAACTGTATGCAGTATTCCAGTTGTGGCCTCACCAATACCCTGTATAACTGTAGCAAGACTTTGCTGCTTTATACTCCATCCCCTTTGCAATAAAGGCCAAGATACCATTGGCCTTCCTGATCACTTGCTGTACCTGCATACTAACCTTTTGTGTTTCATGCACAAGTACCCCCAGGTCCTGCTGCACTGCAGCAGTTTGCAATCTTTCTCCATTTAAATAATAACTTGCTCTTTGATTTTTTCTGCCAAAGTGCATGACCTCACACTTTCCAACATTATACTTCATCTGCCAAATTTTTGCCCACTTACTTATCCTGGCTATGTCCTTTTGCAGATTTTTTGTGTCCTCCTCACACATTGCTTTTCCTCTCATCTTTGTATCATCGGCAAACTTGGCTTCGTTACACTCAGTCCCTTCTTCCAAGTCGTTAATATAAATTGTAAATAGTTGGGGTCCCAGCACTGATCCCTGCGGCACCCCACTAGTTACTGATTGCCAACCCGAGAATGAACCATTTATCCCTATTCTCTGTTTTCTGTTCGTTAGCCAATCCTCTATCCATGCCAATATATTATCCCCAACTCCGTGAACTTTTATCTTGTGCAGAGCTTAGGATCCAGTCACCAGAAGGCACGGCCACCAATGGTTGAGAGATTATAATCAGGGATGCTCCAGAGGGCAGAATTAGAGGAGCGCAGACATCTCGGGGGGTTGTGGGGCTGGAGGAAATTACTGAGATAGGGAGGGGTGAAGCTATGGAGGGATTTGAAAACAAGGATGAGAATTTTGATGTTAATTTATGCAGAAATCAAGCCCTGTGGCCATCGTACACATGTTCCGCCCCCCCCCCCCAACTCCCACCCTTCCCATCCCTCCCACCAAATCCCCAGACAGTTTTGTGAAATTCAGTTGAACAGAAATCGACCCCGAAGCCAAAATGTCCAAGTAGCGGGGGCCGCTGGTAACCGGATTAATGAGCGGGGATTGAAGCCGGTCGGTGTGGGTATCCCGGGAGCCGGATCAGAGCATGCTCCGCGACCCCGAATGGTGGGGGAGGGTCAGGCTGTGAGGAAGGGGAGGAGTCTCAGATGGTGTCGGGGAGGGTCGGGCCATGAGGACGGGGCAACCAAATTTTAATTTGATTTAAGGTTTCGTTAAAGTTTAAAATTGTTCATTTGTGGGTTCTGGTGCTCTTGTCAAAAGGGGGCATTTGATTTAAGTTTCAACAAAAATAGTTGTGGAGCTGTTGCACAGGTGGACACCGGAGGGATTGGAGAGCAACGTTACAGCAGGTAACAGAATTTTAATTTGATTTGTTAAGCTTTTGGTCACCTGCCCTAATTTCTCAAGGGTCTTGGGACGATTCACTATGTTAAAGGCGTTATATAAATACAAGTTGTTGTTGTTGTTGTTGGCTGAAAACAGGAGATTGACATCCCTCCCACCAATTGGAACCAGCCTTGTCGCTCAGCCCTGCCCACTTGATTGGCCGCCCACAGTAAACCTCGGGGTCAGGTGGCTCCTGATTTGAACCCGTGTGTATTCAGGGACAAGTTTCCGGGAGCGGGGACTTTGCCGGGGACGGTGTTTTCCCGGGAGACACAATCCCTCGCCCGAGGACCGTCGCGGGAAAACGGGGACGTGTGGTCACCCTATTCAAATCGTGCCATGGGATCTTTTCCATCCGACAACGCCGCGCTCCCTCAGTATTGCACTGAAGTTTCCCACAGCGCTGACTCATTGATTACAATGTTGTGGTACTCACATTACACTTAAGCACGTCTGCTCCAATCCATCGAGCCCCACTCCAGATACCTGAGCACATAATCTGGGTCGGTGCTTTGGTGCAGTGCTGGAGGAGGGAACTTCCGTCACGATCACCAGAAGAGCCGAGGGCCCAGGGGCAGCACACACTGCGCGCACTAGGTCCGTGCAGCAGAACAGGTCTCCAGTCGTCCTGGTTCAACCCTTGCCACTGGATAGAGGCCTAGCTCTGGCAAGCCCGTGTGGTGGCTGATGTGCAATGGTCGCCACACGTTAACAAAACCACGCACAGGCATCTTCCACCCTTCGAGTTCAGGACTGGGACATCGGGTCCTTCATTGAAACATCTGTGAACTCGTGTGGAAGCAAGTCATCCTCGTTCGAGGGACCGCCTATGCCGATGATGATGATGGAGGAGGGAGGAGCTGCACTGTGAGGAAGTGCGGTCCTTTGGATGAGATGTTAAAGCGAGGCCCTGTCTGCCCCTCTCGGGTGGGTGTATTATTGGAAAGAGCAGGAAAGTTCTCCTGGAGACTTGCCCAATATTTATCCCTCAATCCACAATCCGAAAAACAGATTATCTGCTAATTATCATATTGTGTGCCGTGTTTCCTATATTGCAGTAATTGGCCACACTTGAAAAGTATTTCATTGGCTGTAAAGCGCTTTGGGACATCCGGTGGTCGTGAAAGGCGCTATATAAATGCAAACCGTTGTTTTTTATTTGTAAAACCACCACCTTCTCAAAGGACAATTGGGGATGGGCAATAAATGCTGGCCGACGGCCACATCACGTGAATGAATGTTTATAAAAAACACCGTTGGTGAATTGCTGGAGTCATTCCTGCAGCGAGCAGGCAGGATGCATCAGAGATACTGAGATCGCTTCCTTGTCTGCTTGCCCAAATGAGACTGGCTGGCCTGCTGTAAGTCAGTCTCCCCCAGTGCTCCTGGGGCACAGAGGGACCAGCCAGCCCTTGCCCGAGCTGCCCAGAGCGGGGGCGGTGCGGCAGAGAAGAAGATGTTTTGCTGGGGAGATGGTGCGTCTGCTCAGCTGGGACTGCGCGACCAGGGGGGGCATCGCCTGGTCCTTTCCGAGCCGCGAGAAATCGAATGCTTACGGCGTCGGGCGGTGAAGGAAGTGTGTTGTGGCGATGGGCACTCGGTGTATCTCCTGGCCGACGGCACCGTGTTTTCCAGCGGCGTTAACGGGAAAGGGCAACTTGGGAGGAAGAGGAGCGAGTGTCCCCTCGGTAAGCATTGAGACTGAGCGGGGCAGAGGGGAAGGGGTGAGCACCCTCACCTTCGTCCCACAGGCTTTAAGATAGTTTCACATTTCTGCATTTCATCCCTTTCCCCCCCAGTTCCAAACACTTTTAATCCACCGCCCCCGCCCCGAGTCTGGGGCATATTGCTCTCTTGTGGCCAAAGTTAACGGTTATTTTGATTAAACTCGCCAATGGCAATTTAACGCAATTAATTTCCCAGACAAGGACCAGGGAACGGCAAGTTCCCAGTTCATCAGTTTCGTTTTCTCTCACAGTTGCTATTCCCAGGGGGTTTCCTGTGCAGCAGTTTTGATTTCCAATCTCGAAACTGGGTTATGTACAGCGCAAAACTCACAAAACAAACAGGGTGTCATTTATTTGAAGCAGGAAGTGTTGACAGCAGCTCTGCGCATGTTGTCATTGTACCTGGGACAGAAGGCTCAGAAACAGGCCATTCAGCCCGACTGGGCTATGCCAGTGTATGTGCTCCAAACCAGCCTCCTCTGACCCTACTTCATCTCACCCCATCAGCATATCCCTCTCCCTCATATGCTTATCCAGTTTCCCCTTAAATGCACCGACGCAATTCGCCTCAGCTACTCCCTGTGGTAGTAATTTTTCAAATTTCAAATTCTGTAGGACTAGAGATTGGGTCACAGGGTGCTAACTTTTGAAGGAGTGCAAAAGTATCGGCCAGGCGAAAACGATTTACTGCTCTGGGGGAAGTTGTATCGCCAGCGGAGCGTGGCGTTACGGGTGGGAGCGGGCGTTACGGGTGGGAGCGTGACGTTACGGGTGGGAGCGGGCGTTACGGGTGGGAGCGTGGCGTTACGGGTGGGAGCGTGACGTTACGGGTGGGAGCGTGACGTTACGGGTGGGAGCGTGGCGTTACGGGTGGGAGCGGGCGTTACGGGTGGGAGCGTGACGTTACGGGTGGGAGCGTGACGTTACGGGTGGGAGCGTGGCGTTACGGGTGGGAGCGGGCGTTACGGGTGGGAGCGTGACGTTACGGGTGGGAGCGGGCGTTACGGGTGGGAGCGTGGCGTTACGGGTGGGAGTGTGGCGTTACGGGTGGGAGCGGGCGTTACGGGTGGGAGCGTGACGTTACGGGTGGGAGCGTGCGTTACGGGTGGGAGCGTGCGTTACGGGTGGGAGCGTGATGTTACGGGTGGGAGCGTGACGTTACGGGTGGGAGCGGGCGTTACGGGTGGGAGTGTGGCGTTACGGGTGGGAGCGGGCGTTACGGGTGGGAGCGTGACGTTACGGGTGGGAGCGTGGCGTTACGGGTGGGAGCGTGATGTTACGGGTGGGAGCGTGACGTTACGGGTGGGAGCGTGACGTTACGGGTGGGAGCGTGACGTTACGGGTGGGAGCGTGGCGTTACGGGTGGGAGCGGGCGTTACGGGTGGGAGCGTGACGTTACGGGTGGGAGCGGGCGTTACGGGTGGGAGCGTGGCGTTACGGGTGGGAGCGGGCGTTACGGGTGGGAGCGTGACGTTACGGGTGGGAGCGGGCGTTACGGGTGGGAGCGTGGCGTTACGGGTGGGAGCGGGCGTTACGGGTGGGAGCGTGACGTTACGGGTGGGAGCGGGCGTTACGGGTGGGAGCGTGGCGTTACGGGTGGGAGTGTGGCGTTACGGGTGGGAGCGGGCGTTACGGGTGGGAGCGTGACGTTACGGGTGGGAGCGGGCGTTACGGGTGGGAGCGTGCGTTACGGGTGGGAGCGTGCGTTACGGGTGGGAGCGTGACGTTACGGGTGGGAGCGGGCGTTACGGGTGGGAGCGTGACGTTACGGGTGGGAGCGTGACGTTACGGGTGGGAGCGGGCGTTACGGGTGGGAGCGTGACGTTACGGGTGGGAGCGGGCGTTACGGGTGGGAGCGTGACGTTACGGGTGGGAGCGGGCGTTACGGGTGGGAGCGGGCGTTACGGGTGGGAGCGGGCGTTACGGGTGGGAGCGTGACGTTACGGGTGGGAGCGTGACGTTACGGGTGGGAGCGTGACGTTACGGGTGGGAGTGGGCGTTACGGGTGGGAGCGGGCGTTACGGGTGGGAGCGTGACGTTACGGGTGGGAGCGTGACGTTACGGGTGGGAGTGGGCGTTACGGGTGGGAGCGTGACGTTACGGGTCGGAGCGGGCGTTACGGGTGGGAGCGTGACGTTACGGGTCGGAGCGGGCGTTACGGGTGGGAGCGGGGCGCTACGGATCGAAGCGGGGTGTTACTGATTACCGCCGCCACTAAATCCCCGTGGAATTTCGCGGGAGTCGGTCGCAGCACCGCGCCCGTGCGAAGAGTGGTTTGCGCCTCGTTAGTGCCCTCTGGGGGTGCTAACGGGAGGCGCAAACACCTCAAATTTCTCCCCTTAAGAACCTAATAAGACAAAGTGAGATATTGTCAGAATCCGTGTGTTTCACTTTTAACCCAGCAGCCATTGAGTAGAATGTCAGCACTCTCAAATCTCCAGTCTCCCCCTCTTAAACTCAACTGCAGAGATGGCCATATGAATGCGGTGAAAGTATGGAGGATAAGTAGTGAAATGTTTAATCTCAATTTCTGTAGAATAAATGTGGCTTTGAACTGGTGCCCAGACTGCTGAGAGGACTAGAGGTATGTTTGAAATCTGTTACTATACCATTGACAGTGACTCTGGAATCAAATGAAACAGTATCAGAAAGGATCTCGTAATAAACCTCTTATCCATGTAGTTACATTTTTTATTGGCCATTCATTGGTCAGTGTAATTATCGTAGTGAATAATATATGCGTTTCACATACATTACCAGGCATCGCAATTTCAAGTTGCATGAGGCCAGATCTAGGTTAGATGTCTGGAGGGGTTTATTTCCCAGAGAATAGTGGACCTCTGGAACAGGCTGCCATCTCATGCAAAGGATTCACTGAATTCCTTCAAGTGAGAGCTGGATCTGTTTCTGGCTGGGGTGGAGATCACCTCTTACAGAAGGTCGGTACTGCAGGAAATTCAGGACCAGGGTGATCTCCTGAACTACTTCCGATCGCCTAGATGGTCCAGAGAGGAATTTCCCCCCAAATTGGCCTGGGTTTTTTATGTTTGTTTGCCTCGCCCTGGAGATCACATGGTATCGGGTGGCGTGGAGTGTATATGTTGTGATACACAAGGTATCGCAATTGTGTGGGACAAGCTTGATGGACCCGAGACTCATTGTTCGTATTTATGTTCGTATGCTGTTTATTTTACAGCTCAGATAAGTGCTCTAAATACGCAGAAGATTGTCCGTGTGGCCTGCGGGAAGCTCCATACCTTGGCTCTTTGTGAAAATGGATCTGTCTTTGGCTGGGGAGCTGGAACTTATGGACAACTGGGCAATGGGGACTGCCAGAGAATCGTTTCACGTCCAAGGTATGAAGAAATAAGTCGACTACCTGAGAAGCTTGTGCCTGCATGTAGTTAACTGAACACTAGATGGTGCCCTATTGGGAATAAGCATATCATAGCAATTGCATTCCGAGGTCTTCCTTGTATTACTTCTGTTATTCTTTGACGGAATGTTCGAGAGGGTCTGGAAATAAAAACAACTGGTTATTGGCATACCAGAGGGAACAGTAGCGTACAGGTTATGTTACTGGACGAGTAATCCAGAGGTCTGGACAAATATTCCGGATCCACTGATGGGGGAGACTAGAACTAGGGAGCATAGTCTCAGAAGGGGCCGCCCATTTAAAACTGAGATGAGGAGGAATTTCTTCTCTCAGAGGGTTGTGAATCTGTGGAATTCACTGCCTCAGTGAGCTGTGGAAACTGGGACGTTGAATAAATTTAAAACAGAGATAGGCAGTTTCTTAACAGATAAGGGGATAAGGGGTTATGGGGAACGGGGGGTGGGGGGAAGTAGACCTGAGTCCATGATCGGATCAGCCATGATCTTATTGAATGGCGGAGCAGGCTCAAGGGACAGTATGGCCGACTCCTGCTCCTATTTCTTATGTTCTTATGTGAACACTGATGGACAGGTAAAGACCATCTGATCCATTGAGCCTGTCCCACCCGATTGCGATACCTTGTGTATCACAATATATACTCTCCACTATTATGTCTGTAATGTACTTATGAATGACTCTACGAGGCAATGTGTTGTACTCAAACTGTAATGAACTTGGTCCTTTATTCGTAACTCCAGAGTGAGGCAGCCGCATGGTGGCTACCCTTTTATACAGCCCCTGTCACCAGGGCAGGAAACCCCGGTTGCATCCTCTAGTGGTGCCAGCATAGTATATACACAGTGTAAATCTTATTGACAGGTAAACAAATCTCCATCTTATGCAACTATACAGTGACTACACCGAGAGTATATCTATTGTCTGCATATGTAACATCCACCCCACCCGTAACCATGATAAAGGCAAAACAACAGATAAAGTGAGTTTAAATTCCACCATGGCAGCTGGGGAATTTAGATTCAGTTAAATAAATCTGGCAAAAAAATGCCAATACCAGTAATGGTGTTCATAAAACAACTGGATTGTTGTAAAAATCCATCTGGTCCTTTAGGGAAGAAAATCTGCCGTCCTTACCCAGTCTGGCCTATATGTGACTCCAGACCCACAGTAGTGTGGTTGACTCTTAACTGTCCTCTGAAATGGCCCAGCAAGCCACTCAGTTGTACCAAACTGCTACAACAAAGTCACAGTGGGAATACCTTCACCAAACAGGCTGCAACGGTTCAAACACCAAGGCGCTCACCACCACCTTCTCAAGGGCAATGAGGGATGGGCAATAAACATTGGCCTTGCCAGCAACGCCCACATTCCATAAATTAAAAAAAAACACCAAGCACTACTCACTATCAACTGCTCACATTACCAGCGACATTTCCATATCTCTCAGCGGCCAGTCATTCTCCCTCTTGGAAAAGCATGTTTACATCGGATTGGGACGGGATATACCAATCCTAGGTGCTCCTTGGGAAGCAGGGATCAGCCTATGTCGGGGATGGCGTACTAGGGATAGTTTTCCAGTCGCATGATCCTGGTCAAAAGTGGAGCTCGGTGGGAGCGCTGGTCAGCAATTTAAATGAGAAAATCAGTGACAGCGGACCCATGAGTCCCTGGCCAGTGCTCCCTATCAGCCAGCTTTTATACCTGGAAAAGAAAGAAAGTACTTGCATTTATATAACACCTTTCACAACCTCAGGATGTGTCAAAGCACTTTACAGCCAATGAAGAGAAGCAACTAGGGGTACAATGTTAAAGGGGGTGCATGAACAGAGAGACCTGGGGTATATGTACGCAAATCGGTGAAGGTGGTAGGGCAGGTTGAGAAAGCGATTGAAAAATATCTGGGATCCTGGGCTTTATAAATAGAGGCATAGAGTACAAAAGCAAGGAAGTTATGATAAACCTTTATAAAACACTGGTTTGGCCACAACTGGAGTATTGTGTCCAATTCTGGGCACCGCACATTAGGAAGGATGTGAAGGCTTTAGAGTGGGTGCAAAAAAGATTTACAAGAATGGTTCCAGGGATGAGAGACTTCAGTTACGTGGATACACTGGAGAGTTCTCCTTAGAGCAGGGACGATTGAGAGGTGATTTTATAGATGTGTTCAAAGATAGAGTAGATAAGAGAGAAACTGTTCCCATTGACAGAAGGGTTGAGACCCAGAGGACACAGATTTAAGGTGATTGGCAGAAGAACCAAAGGCGACATGAGGAAAAACTTTTTAACGCAGCGAGTGGTTATGATCTGGAATGCACTGCCTCAGAGGATGTTGGAGGTATATTCAATTGTGGCTTTCAAAAGGGAGTTGGATAAGTATTTGAATTAAAAAAATGTGCAGGGCTACGGGGAAAGGGTGGGGGAGTGGGACTGGCTGAAGTGCTCTTGTAGAGAGCCGGCACGGCCCCACCTCCCCCCACGGCTTGGAAACCACTGCCTGACTGGAAGCCCACCCTTTACGTCGCACACAAGCGTGCTGGGAAACCCGAACTTCCGGGTCCCGCCGTACCGTGCGGGTGGGAAATGTGAAAATCCAGCCCAATAACTTTGAGATCAGGCTGGAACTTTCCGCTTGTCCAGGACAGTCGAGCGAGAGGACACAGCCTGTGCTTGAAGGGGGAAAAATTCAAAACTAATCTGTGTAAACAATATTTCAATGAGCGAGTGGTCAATCTATGGAACAGGCTCCCTTGGGAAATGGTGGAAGCAATTAATGTGGGTTAATTCGATAGATTTCTGTCATTACATTGATGGATACAATGTGTGAGTAATTTGAGACCCGACGTGTGGTGAGTGTAATGTGCTTGGGTGGCGTCTTCCTCATGTCATGTCTGGGTCTGTTGTAGACTCATTGAAGAAGAGGAGAAGAAGAAGAAGGTAGAGATTGATGACTATGGTTAGTCAACAAATCGTTCCAATGGAAGTAACAGGTGCCGATGGAAAAACAGGACCAATGGGTGTTAACCATGACTTGACTTGGTATTATTAAACAGTCGGAATTGGAATAGCAACACATTACCGCTGGTTTTTCACAGGATGGAAACCTTGTGAAGCACCGGAACCACCGAGGAGATGTTTGGTGCCATGTCCTACTCCTTCAAACACCAACCATCATAAATGGTAGCAGCGGGAATCACGCTCCGGCGTGCGGTAGAAATGAAACGGAATCTGTCACCAACACTGGCCCCTGTAACGCTGTACTCAGTCGCACACCCTTCACATACTTTAACAGGAGAGTTGAAAAAAAATGTCTTTCATTTGCAGGAGAGTGGAAGGATTTAGAGTTCCGATAGTGCAGATTACATGTGGCCGCTATCACTCACTGGCTCTTTCTAGAGGTAACACGTTATCATTTATAAATCAAAACTTTCAGCATCATGCCGGTCGTTGGGATTTCTAATTAAAATGTTTGTCCAATCTCTTTAGATAGCGCCGTCTATTCCTGGGGACAGAATAGTTACGGGCAACTGGGACTTGGTGAAGGTATCTACACCCAGCTACGTCCCCAACGTGTGACCTCCCTGACTGGGATCCCAGTGGCTCAGATCGCTGCAGGGGGCAGACACAGCTTCGCCCTGTCTCTCTCGGGGGCGGTGTTCGGTTGGGGGAAGAACGATCACGGACAGCTGGGGCTCAAGGACACAGAGAGTAAGAGCACACCGGGGCGCGTTTCTTTCTAGCGGTTAGTCGGATGCCAGTAAAGGGATGATCAGGATCGATCGAAATGGAACGGGCTTCTTGTCCACTGGTGCTGCTGCTTTGAGCCTCGACATCCTTTGCGACTGTGACAAAGGCAAACTATCCCTCCTCGTCCTTCTTGACTTGTCTGCAGCCTTTGACACGGTTGACCACACCATCCGTCTCCACCTTTTGTCCAGTTGGGTGGGACTGCACTCACCTGGTTCCATTCTTAGCTATCAAATCGTAGCCAGAGAATCACCTGCATTGGCTTCTCTTCCTGCCCCTACATCATTACCTCTAGTGTCCCCCAATGATCTATCCTTGGCCCCCTCCAATTTGTCATCTACATGTTGCCGCTTGGCGACACCATCCAAAAACACAGCGTCAGTTTCCATGTTTACGGTGATGCCACCCAGCTCTACCTCAGTACCACATCTCTCGACCCCTCCACGGTCTCTAAATGGTCAGACTGCTTGTCCGACATCCAGTTCTAGATGAGCAGAAAATTTCTCCAATCGAATATTGGGAAGACTAAAGCCATTGGCCTTGAAATTCCGTGTTGGCCTTCCCGCGGGCATTTTAGAGAAAAAATACGCACCTACCTTAAGCTGCTGCCCACGTTGGACTTTCCGATGCTGAGGCCTCTCCTGACTGCCAGTCGCAGTGTGTGCACGCCCACATGTGCGCAGGCCTCGAGCTGGAGTCACATGGCTCTGGGCAGCCAATCAGGAAAGTATCATAGTAATAGGAGTTCTAAAAGATCCTGAACTCCGATTACATTGATTGAGAAACAGCCCCAAACATCCAAAACACTAACAAAAAAATAGAAAATATACACTGCATTCCTTTAAATTAAAGTTATTAATGTCTTAAAAAAATATATATTTTCCCGATTTAAAAAAAAAAAAATTTTTTAAAATAAATTTACCGTTGTGGGGAGGGTTTTTAATGATAAAATATGTTTTCATAACTTTATTTTTATGTGTTTTTGTGTTTTTTAAAACACTATTGCCTGTAAAAGTAGGCTATGCAGGCGCAACATTTTTGAAGACATTTGTATGCGTAAATATCGGAAATTTGCACTTACAAATATCCTCGCTCCCGATCTGCGGAGAATCTGTCAAGCCAGAAACTTAACAGGTCGGATAAGCCGGTTTTCAGCACATGCACATTGCGCGCCGAAAACCGACTTTTCCGACGCCTTCCCGGGAAGGCCGGGATTTCAGGGCCACTGTGTTCGGTCTCCACCACAAACTCCGTTCCCTAGCCACTGACTCCATCCCTCTCCCCAACTTCTGTCTGAGGCTGAACCAGACTGCTCGCAATCTTTGTCATATTTGACATTGAAACAAGCTTTTGACCACATATCCACAGCAGAACTACGACCGCCTATTTCCAGCTCTGTAACATCGCCCGTCTCCGCCCTTGCCTCAGCTCATCACTCAAAGTTTCTGGGGGCTTTCCCTGGGGCACCGGGTGGAGCCTGGCTTGTGTCTGCAGAGGACACAGTCCAGACGGAGCCACATAGATGAGGATTGTGGGACCTTTCCGTCCTTCCACCTCAAATTTAGACCAGTTTAAGTGACAATGTAGTTGATTCAGCAGGGTGAAAGGAGCACTGTTGCTAATGAGTAATAACTAATTGGATTTCTGCCCTCCCCACTATCCAAGTGATTGTAGAAAAATTATGAGCATTGTGATGGGTGGCATTTTTAAAAAAGCATGTAATAAAAAACCCAAAATATCCCAAAAGGAACATACTAGCCCTTAAACCTTTCCTCCTTTCTTCCCTTCTTCTTGTGCTGGTTTGGTAGGGCGTACGTTACTGATGTTTGATTGAAGCAGTGTGCCATGATTTTCCCATCTACTGGATGGTAAAAGTGCCAAATGCCGAGCAGGAATCTCCTTTATTAAAGCTGGTTGTTGTCTCAATAGATAAAGTCAGTCCATGCCGTGTGAAGCAACTGAAGAAACTCAATGCCACATACATCTCTTGTGGGAATCAACATACTGCTGTACTAACAAAGGTATGTGTAATGTGTCTGCTTCATAGGTTCTTTGCTTAAGAATTCATAGCAACGCATTGCTATTAAGAACCAGTTGTTTTATTGTCAAAGGTTTAACAATCACACGACACATTACCAGTTCATCCACCAGGCTCACAACCACCTGCCTCATCGTGGATCCCCTGAACCCTGACTGGGGTTTTATTGAGTCTTGTGAACAAGACTGGCTAAGCCACTCCCAACTCACCAGCTCTCCAAACCTGTGAGCGCACTCACGGGTACATACATTACAGAATGCTCTCAGCCAATACAATTATTGTGGCCTTCTCCATAGTAGCTGGCAAGTTAGATAAGAGGCTTGTCCTATGAGAAGAAATTGAGTAAATTGAGCCTATACTCTCTGGAGTGTAGAAGAAATGTCGGTGATTTCATTGAAAGATGTAAGATTCTGAGGGGCATTGTCTGGATAGATGGTGAGAGATAGTTTCTTCTGGCTGGAGAACGAAGGGCCATATTCTCAGGATAAAGGGTTGGCCTTTTAAGACTGAGATGAGGAGGAATTTCTTCACTCAGAGGGTTGCAAATCTTTGGAATTCTCTGCCCCAGCGGGCTGTGGAGCCTCAGTCGTTGAGTATGTTCAAGACTGAGATAGATAGTTTTTTGGACACTAGGGGAATCAAGAGATATGGGAATCGGGCAGGAAAGTGAAGTTGAGATAGAAGATCAGCCATGATCTTATTGAATGGCGGAGCAGGCTCAAGGGGCCGTATGGCCTACTCCTGCTCCTAGTTCTTATGATCTTATGATTTTTTTAATAGATATTTTAGAAGTTAAGTGATAAATTGACTACCAGTTTATTTTAGGAGGTAAATACAAAAAAGACATTAGTGTAGTTAACGCAAATTGATATGTCAGAAAGGTACTCCAGTAAAACCGAAAGGTTTCCCTCCACCTTTGACAGTCCAGTGGTGTTACCGGTTGTGTAGATGAGGAAAGTGTTACTCGGCAACAGGAAAGATTGAGTGGCACCAGAGAAACATATTTGAAGTGAGGGACATTCTAACACTGTCGCTGTTTCGGTGTCATTTCCTTTTGAGAGCGGAGTTAGCCAGAGGGCAACAGTCAGGGAGGCTGGTTGTCTCTTGGAGCCCTGCAGCAGGATCCATTTCCCCGCCCGCCCCCCTCCCCCAAATTCCCCCACTCCCCTCCTGCATGACCACAGGGGGGCTCCGCAGTGCAGGTGGAAATGCTGGCATGAGGCGACCCGATAATATTTAAATGAGGCTGACCCGGAAAATTTGCCGAGGTCAGTGCCTGGATCAGCCGGTAGTCTCACTCCACCACACAGTGCACCATCGCCCCTGGAGACGGAAATCCCCGGCCTGTTCCTCTGGCCATTTGCTCGAAACATCTGCACTGATAACCCTCAATGTGCTAATACTGTCTATAGAATGGGCCGACTCCTGGGCCTCGATTAAGGTCCAAGGGGTACATTTTGCTCTGAGTATAAAGTTAAAGAACAATTCTATCACTAAACTGTCATTGGTTTCCCTTAAGCATTGTAGGCTGTTTTTCTATGATAAAGGCACTATATAAATGCAAGTTATTGTTGGCGGTTTAATTATGTGTAGCGGAAAAGTTTAGTTGCTATAGTGACAGACATAGGATGTCCTAATGTCCAGTTGCTATAGTGACAGACATGGGATGTCCTAATGTCCAGTTGCTATCGTGACAGACATGGGATGTCCTAATGTTCATTGCTATAGTGACAGACATGGGATGTCCTAATGTTCAGTTGCTATAGTGACAGACATGGGATGTCCTAATGTTCAGTTGCTATAGTGACAGACATGGGATGTCCTAATGTTCAGTTGCTATAGTGACAGACGTGGGATGTCCTAATGTCCAGTTGCTATAGTGACAGACATGGGATGTCCTAATGTCCAGTTGCTATAGTGACAGACATGGGATGTCCTAATGTTCAGTTGCTATAGTGACAGACATGGGATGTCCTAATGTTCAGTTGCTATAGTGACAGACATGGGATGCCCTAATGTACAGTTGCTATAGTGACAGACATGGGATGTCCTAATGTCCAGTTGCTGTGGTGTTGACGATGTAACTCAATGAGCAATAGAACATTGAGTTGCGTCCCTTCCGTATCCTGTGGAAGATGCGGTCCCATTGTAGGGAGTAACGCATCTCTATGGATGAGCACTGTTATATTTTCAGATTGAGCCTGGTATACATTTTTTAAGGCTGAATTGAAATAGAAAATAACAAACTTGCATTTATAATGGTGCCTGTCATGTCCCAAACTTGAAGGAGAGAATTCCAGATTGCACTACCCCTTGTGTGAGGAAGTGCTTCATGACTTCACTCCTGAATGGCCAAGCTGTAATTATAACATTATGTCCCCTTGTTACAGGATGGAAATGTGTTCACATGCGGCGATGGAAGCTCCGGACAACTGGGACTGAGCGCAACAACTGACGTGACCACCTTCCAAAAGGTAGAACATAACCAGGGAGAGGTTTCCCAGATAGCCTGCGGCAGGTGAGTAACATCGGAGCTTGAAGCACAGTCTGTCCATCCTTCTCCTCAAAGCTGTGTTTGATTCCAGCCCGCTCTGATGAGGTGAACACCACATTCATCAACATACTGCCCAACACAACATATTTAAAAACTAATCCTTTAAAAGATTTTGGTTGACCTGGATTTGCTACATTGTGCTTCCAGCGCTCGGATCTGGGTTCAAATGTGATGGAGCCGTTCTCCTGAGTATTGTCCACCGTGAGATGGTTTTGGGCAGTTTAGCAAGTTTTTATGTCAAATAATGAAACGGAGGAGGAATTTCTTTACACAGAGAGTGGCGAAAATGTGAAGACATGCTGCCACATTGAGTGGTTGAAGCAAATAGCATTGATGCATTTGAGAGGAGGCTTCAGGCATACATGAGGGAGAAGGGAATAGAGTGATACAGGGCAAGGTTGGAAGAGGTAACAGAGTGGGAGAAGGCTCGTGTGGAGCATAGACATGTTGGGCTGAATGACCTGTTTCTGTGGTGTTTAACCTATGTAATTAGAGGGCATTTTTAATTGGTATGCACTGTGGCATAAACTAATTGACACTACATTAGCAATCCTACTTAGAGACAATGTTCCCTCTGGATTTCTTTTAGGCCGTGTGTGGCCCCTTTAACAGGCCGTGTGGCCCCTTTAACAGGCCGTGTGGCCCCTTTAACAAGCCGTGTGGCCCATTCAGCAACCCTCGCATCTGCGGTTTTTGCATTAAAAAGGCGGTGAGCCGATTGCACGGGAGCTCCAGACCTCTGCACAGCCCCGCAGCTTAAAGCGAGCATTGCTTAGAGAGGTCGCAAGGGTGGCTATAATGGGAATTAGAAATGATTCATTTGAGCAACGGGCATGCTTTTTTTGATTCTGCTGCTGGACGATATTGTGTTCCAGCAGAGGGAGCTCTTGGGAACAGAACACAAGTGTAGTTGGTCTCCCAAGTGCTCAATGCTATCACTGTGTGCTTGAGAGAATTGGAGGGTGTCTCCTTCCTTAGCATTTCCTACCTCACTGACCACAAGGGTCAAAGGTTAACCTGGCTCCATTTTCATTTGTTTAAGTACAGGCAGTTGTGGAAAGCTGAAAAGAAAGTTCTGTGCTTTTGTTACCCCCAGACTCGACGATTCCAATGCTCTCTTGGCGGGACTCCCACCCTTCATAAACTTGAACTTATCCAAAATTCATCCTAACCCGCACCCAGACCCCAATCACCCATCATCCCTGTGCTCGGTGATCTACATTGGCTCCCGGTTAGGCAACACCTTCATATTAAAATTCTTATCCTCGTGTTCAAATCCCTATCTCTGTGACCTCCTCCAGAATATAACTCTCCAAGAATATCTCTCTGTCCAGCAATGCCTCAAATTTACAATTCTCATCCTTGTTTACAAATCCCTCCATGGCTTCGCCCCTCCCTATCTCTGCAACCTCCTCCGGACCTACAATTCTCCAAGAATTTGCATTGCTCCAATTCTGGGCTCTTGTGCATCACCCTAGTCCCTTCATCCCGCCATTGATAGCCGAGCACACATCCATCTATGTTGTAAGCTCTGGAATTCCCTCCTTCTAAGGGTTAAGTCATGGCAGGAGAGCTCGGTCACGTTATATGCTCCTCCTGTACTATGTGGGAACTCGGGGACACGTTCCGACTACGTGTGCGGGAAGTGTATCCACCTCCATCTCCTGACTGACCGCGTTGCGGAATTGGAGCTGAGGGTGGATTCATTCTGGAGCATCCACGATGCTGAGAATGACGTGAGTAGCACGTGTAGCGAGTTGGTCTTACCGCAGGTGAAAGGTCCACAGCCAGATAGGGAATGGAAGACCAGCAGGAAGAGCAGTGCAAGGAAGGTAGTGCAGGGGTCCCCTGCGGTCATCCCCCTACAAAACAGATACACCGTTTTGAGTACTGTTGAGGGGGATGACTCATCAGGGGAGGGCAGCAGCAGCCAAGTGCATGGCACCATGGCTGGCTCTGCTGCACAGGAG
Organism: Pristiophorus japonicus; assembly: GCF_044704955.1. Taxonomy (NCBI): domain Eukaryota; kingdom Metazoa; phylum Chordata; class Chondrichthyes; family Pristiophoridae; genus Pristiophorus; species Pristiophorus japonicus. The sequence goes on from NC_091978.1 coordinate 360,184,965, forward strand.
GGCAGGAAAAAGAGTGGGAGAGCGTTAGTGATAAGGATTCAATTGTAAGGGGAATAGATAGGCGTTTCTGCGGCTGCAACCGAGACTCCAGGATGGTATGTTACCTCCCTCGTGCAAGGGTCAAGAATGTCTCTGAGCGGGTGCAGGACATTCTGAAAAGGGAGGGTGAACAGCCAGTTGTCGTGGTGCACATTGGTACCAACGATATAGGTAAAAAAAAGGGATGAGGTCCTACGAGACGAATTTAAGGAGCTAGGAGCTAAATTAAAAAGTTGGACCTCAAAAGTAGTAATCTCGGGATTGCTACCAGTGCCACATGCTAATCAGAGTAGGAATCGCAGGATAGCTCAGATGAATACGTGGCTTGAGCAGTGGTGCAGCAGGGAGGGATTCAAATTCCTGGGGCATTGAACCGGTTCTGGGAGAGGTGGGACCAGTACAAACCGGACGGTCTGCACCTGGGCAGGACCGGAACCAATGTCCCAGGGGGAGTGTTTGCTAGTGCTGTTGGGGAGGAGTTAAACTAATATGGCAGGGGGATGGGAACCAATGCAGGGAGACAGAGGGAAACAAAATGGAGACAGAAGCAAAAGACAGAAAGGAGATGAGTAAAAGTGGAGGGCAGAAAAACCCAAGGCAAAAAACAAAAAGCGCCACTGTACAGCAAAATTCTAAAGGGTCAAAGTGTAATAAAAAGGCAAGCCTGAAAGCTCAGTGTCTCAATGCGAGGAGTAATCGGAGCCCAGGAGAGGGCTCTGAGCTAGTTAGAGTGGGTGAGAGCTCAGATGAACAGGACCCCAAGAAAGAATGCAAAAGGCAGGAGGCAACAGAGCAGAGTAGCACTGGGGTAAGTGTAAACCACAAGGTGATAGGAAGGGACAATATGTATGAATATCAAGGGGCTGCAGAAGAGGTCAAAACTAAAAATCATGGTTTAAAAACTAGTATTAAAACACTCTACCTAAACGCACGCAGCATTCGAAATAAAGTAAATGAGTTGACAGCACAAATCATTACAAATGGGTATGATTTGGTGGCCATTACAGAAACATGGTTGCAGGGTGGCCAAGACTGGGAATTAAACATACAGGGGTATCTGACAATTCGGAAAGATAGACAAGAAGGGAAAGGAGGTGGGGTAGCTCTGTTAATAAAGGATGATATCAGGGCAGTTGTGAGAGACGATATTGGCTCGAATGAACAAAATGCTGAATCATTGTGGGTGGAGATTAGAGATAGTAAGGGGAAAAAGTCACTGGTGGGCATAGTTTATAGGCCCCCAAATAATAACTTCACGGTGGGGCGGACAATAATCAAGGGAATAATGGAGGCATGTGAAAAAGGAACGGCAGTAATCATGGGGGCTTTTAACCTACATATCGATTGGTCAAATCAAATCGCACGGGATAGCCTTGACTTCACAGAATGCATACGGGATTGTTTCTTAGAACAGTATGTTACAGAACCTACAAGGGAGAAAGCTATCTTAGATCTGGTCCTGTGTAATGAGACAGGAATAATAAACGATCTCCGAGTAAAAGATCCCCTCAGAATGAGTGATCACAGTATGGTTGAATTTGTAATACAGATTGAGGGTGAGGAAGTAGTGTCTCAAATGAGCGTACCAAGCTTAAACAAAGGGAACTATAGTGGGATGAGGGCAGAGTTGGCTAAAGTAGACTGGGAACACAGACTAAACAGTGGCACAATTGAGGAACAGTGGAGGACTTTTAAGGAGCTCTTTCATAGTGCTCAACAAAAATATATTCCAGTGAAAAAGAAGGGCGATAAGAAAAGGGATAACCAGCCGTGGATAACCAAGGAAATAAAGGAGAGTATCAAATTAAAAACCAATGTGTATAAGGTGGCCAAGGTTAGTGGAAAACTAGAAGATTGCAAAATTTTAAACGACAGCAAAGAATGACTAAGAAAGCAATAAAGAAAGATAGATTACGAAAGTAAACTTGCGCAAAACATAAAAACAGATAGTAAAAGCTTTGACCGATATATAAAACGGAAAAGAGTGACTAAAGTAAATGTTGGTCCCTTAGAAGATGAGAAGGGGGATTTAATAATGGGAAATGTGGAAATGGCTGAGACCTGAAACAATTATTTTGCTTCGGTCTTCACAGTGGAAGACACAAAAACCATGCCACGAATTGCTGGTCACGGGAATGTGGGAAGGGAGTACCTTGAGATAATCACTATCACTAGGGGGGTAGTGCTGGACAGGCTAATGGGACTCAAGGTAGACAAGTCTCCTGGTCCTGATGAAATGCATCCCAGGGTATTAATAGATGGCAGAAGTTATAGCAGATGCATTGGTTATAATCTACCAAAATTCTCTGGACTCTGGGGAGGTACCATCGGATTGGAAAGCAGCTAATGTAACGCCTCTGTTTTAAAAAAGAGGGCAGACAAAAGGCAGGTAACTATAGGCCAGTTAGTTTAACATCTGTAGTGGGGAAAATGCTTGAAACTATCATTAAGGAAGAAATAGCGGGACATCTAGATAGGTATAGTGCAATCAAGCAGACGCAACATGGATTCATGAAGGGGAAATCATGTTTAACTAATTTACTGGAATTCTTTGAGAGGATATAACGAGCATGGTGGATAGAGGTGTACTGATGGATGTGGTGTATTTAGATTTCCAAAAGGCATTCGATAAGATGCCACACAAAAGGTTACTGCAGAAGATAAAGGTACGCGGAGTCAGAGGAAATGTATTAGCATGGATCGAGATTTGGCTGGCGAACAGAAAGCAGAGAGTCTGGATAAATGGGTCCTTTTTCAGGTTGGAAATCGGTGGTTAGTGGTGTGCCACAGGGATCGGTGCTGGGACCACAACTGTTTACAATATACATAGATGACCTGGAAGAGGGGACAGAGTGTAGTGTAACAAAATTTGCAGATGACACAAAGATTAGTGGGAAAGCAGGTTGTGTAGAGGACACAGAAAGGCTGCAAAGAGATTTAGATAGGTTAAGCGAATGGGCTAAGGTTTGGCAGATGGACTACAATGTCGAAAAATGTGAGGTCATCCACCTTGGAAAAAAAACCAGTAAAAGGGAATATTATTTGAATGGGGAGAAATTACAACATGCTGCGGTGCAGAGGGACCTGGGGGTCTTTGTGCATGAATCCCAAAAAGTTAGTTTGCAGGTGCAGCAGGTAATCAGGAAGGCGAATGGAATGTTGGCCTTCATTGCGAGAGGGATGGAGTACAAAAGCAGGGAGGTCCTGCTGCAACTGTATAGGGTATTGGTGAGGCCGCACCTGGAGTACTGCGTGCAGTTTTGGTCACCTTGCTTAAGGAAGGATATACTAGCTTTGGAGGGGGTACAGAGACGATTCACTAGGCTGATACCGGAGATGAGGGGGTTACCTTATGATGATAGATTGAGTAGACTGGGTCTTTACTCGTTGGAGTTCAGAAGGATGAGGGGTGATCTTATAGAAACATTTAAAATAATGAAAGGGGTAGACAAGATAGAGGCAGAGAGATTGTTTCCACTGGTCGGGGAGACTAGAACTAGGGGGCACAACCTCAAAATACGGGGGAGCCAATTTAAAGCCGAATTGAGAAGGAATTTCTTCTTCCAGAGGGTTGTGAATCTGTGGAATTCTCTGCCCAAGGAAGCAGTTGAGGCTAGCTCATTGAATGTATTCAAATCACAGATAGATAGATTTTTAACCAATAAGGGAATTAAGGGTTATGGGGAGCGGGCGGGTAAGTGGAGCTGAGTCCACGGCCAGATCAGCCATGATCTTGTTGAATGGCGGAGCAGGCTCGAGGGGCTAGATGACCTTCTCCTGTTCCTAATTCTTATGTTCTTATGTTCTTATGTTATGAACCTCTCCGCCTCTGCACCTCTCTCTTCCTTTAAGACCCCTCTAAAAACCTGCTTCTTTGATCAAGTTTTCCCTCACCTGTCCTTCTCGCTCCTTCTTTGGCTCGGTGTCAGCTTTTGTCTCATTACGCGCCTTGGCAAGTTTTACTTTCTTAAAAGTACTGAAGAAATTCTGCTTGTTGACTTTCTCACCAGCAGACACAGATGTAAAAGGAGGGATCTCAATGGATTGGTTCATATGAGTAATGTTTCCCACCCCATTGGTCTCCCATTGCCTACTGATAACAATGCAATTGAGAGTGTGCTGTTGCATCTGTTCATCAGCTGTTATGAATAGAAAGTGAAGGAGATTCAGTGACATAATGTAATGTATTTCCTTTGCTTAAGAATTCATTACATCACATTGCTGTTCAGAACTAGTTACATAAGAATATAACGTAAGAAATAGGAGCAGGAGAAGGCTATATGTCCCCTCGAGCCTGCTCCGCCATTTAATACGATCATGGCTGATCCGATCATGGACTCAGGTCCACTTCCCTGCCCGCTCTCCATAACCTCTTATCCCCTTATCGTTTAAGAAACTGTCTATCTCTGTCTTAAATTTATTCAATGTCCCAGCTTCCACAGCTCTCTGAGGCAGCTAATTCCACAGATCCACAACCCTCTGAAAGAAGAAATTTCTTCTCATCTCTGTTTTAAATGGGCGGCCTCTTATTCTAAGATTATGCCCTCTAGTTCTAGTCTCCCCTATCAGTGGAAACATCCTCTCTGCATCCACCTTGTCAATATAGATTGTAAATAGTTGCGGTCCCAGCACTGATCCCTGCAGCACCCCATTGATTACTGATTGACAAGGTCCCACACAAGAGATTGGTGTGCCAAATTAAAGCACATGGTATTGGGGGTAATGTACTGATGTGGATAGAGAACTGCTTGGCAGGCGAGAAGCAGAGAGTCGGCATAAACGGGTCCTTTTCAGAATGGCAGGCAGTGACGAGTAGGGTACCGCAGGGCTCATGGCTGGGACCCCAGCTATTTACAACATACATTAATGATTTGGATGAATGAATTGAGTGTAATATGACACTAAACTGGGTGGCGGTGTGAGCTGTGAGGAGGATGCTAAGAGGCTGCAGAGTGACTTGGACAGGTTAAATGAGTGGGCAAATGCATGGCAGATGCAGTGTAATGTGGATAAATGTGAGGTTATCCACTTTGGGGGCAAAAACACAAAGGCAGAATATTATCTGAATGGTGGCAGATTAGGAACAGGGGAGGTACAACGAGACCTGGGTGTCATAGTACATCAGTCATTGAAAGTTGGCATGCAGGTACAGCAGGCGGTGAAGAAGGCAAATGGTATGTTGGCCTTCATAGCGAGAGGATTTAAGTATAGGAGTAGGGAGGTCTTACTGCAGTTGTACAGGGCCTTGGTAAGGCCTCACCTGGAATACTGTGTTCAGTTTTGGTCTCCTAATCTGAGGAAGGACGTTCTTGCTATTGAGGGAGTGCAGCGAAGGTTCACCAGACTGATTCCCGGGATGGCTGGACTGACATATGAGGAGTGACTGGATCGACTGGGCCTTTATTCACTGGAGTTTAGAAGGTTGAGAGGATCTCATAGAAAAATATAACATTTTGACAGGACTGGACAGGTTAGATGCAGGAAGAATGTTCCCGATGTTGGGGAAGTCCAGAACCAGGGGACACAGTCTAAGGATAAGGGGTAAGCCATTTAGGATGATGAGGAGAAACTTCTTCACTCAGAGAGTTGTTAACCTGTGGAATTCCCTGCCACAGAGAGTTGTTGATGCCAGTTCATTGGATATATTCAAGAGGGAGTTAGATAGGCCCTTACGGCTAAGGGGATCAAGGGGTATGGAGAGAAAGCAGGAAAGCGGTGAATGAGGTGAATGATCAGTCATGATATTGAATGGTGGTGCAGGCTCGAAGGGCCGAATGGCCTACTTCTGCACCTGTTTTCTATGTTTCTATGTTTCTAACCCGAGAATGAACCAATTATCTCAACTCTCTGTTTTCTGTTACTTAGCCAATCCTCTACCCATGCTAATGTATTACCCCCAACCTGTAATTTTTTTATCTTGTGCAGTAACCTTTTATGTGGCACCTTGTCAAATGCCTCCTGGAAATCCAAAAACACCACACCCACTGGTTCCCCTTTGTCCACCCTGTTTGTTACATCCTCAAAGAATTCTAGCAAATTTGTCAAACATGACTTCCCCTTCATAAGTTCATGCTGACTCTGCCTGACTGAATTTTGCTTTTCCAAATGTTCTGCTCCTGCTTCTTTAATAATGGACTCTTTAACATTTGCGCAACCACAGATATTAGGCTAACTAGTCTATAGTTTCCTGATTTTTGTCTACCTCCTTTTTTAAATAGGAGCGTTACATTTGCAGTTTTTCCAATCAGTTGGTTTATTAGCAAAAATTTAACAACCACTCTACGCATTACCAGTTCATCCACTAGGCTCACAACTGCATATCTCATCGTAGATGACCAAGACTCAACTGACTGGGGTTTTATTGAGTCTTGTGAACATCACATGACTGGCTAAGCCACCCCCAATGAAACAGCTCCAGAAAGCTGTGAGCCTACTCACAGGTGCATACATTACACATGCATGACATCACGAATCACAGCTTCATGTTTTACATATTACCTTAAAATACAAGTCATTGAGATGTAAATCATTGTGACGTTTAGTCATTCTCAAGATACAGTAATCAATTGGTCGGATGTTACAGTGCATGTGACAATCGCACTAATATCTAAATCTGCCGTCCACATGCAAGCTAGGAAGCAGCGACGATGACTGTGTGACACAAGCAACCTGATTTTATTTGCCGACTTTCATTGTTTAGTTATCACACCATCGCCTACATCCCATCCTCTGATCTCGTCGTTTCGTTTGGCTTTGCAATCCAAGGAACTTTGGAGAATGATTCGACAAGGAGCCGAGTTCATCCAGGTAATGGCACTGCAGTAACTTAGTAATTCCAGACTTCGCATTTAGTGTCTTCTGCCGATCAAATGGGCAACGTGAGCTCATTTTCCCCGAATGGAATCATCACTAGTACAATCACCCTTTTTTTTTTCCGGTTCCTTCTGAATACTATTTGCATTAAAGGTAAAGTGATTTTAAATCTGCAGGACTTTTATAGCCGGAAATCCCAGAAGATGCTGATCCAATATTGCTATCACCTGATTTTCACCTGTTCCCTGGGATTTCCCGTTCCTTTCCTTCATTTTGTTTACATTTCTGTCATTATTCATCTTCGGCTGGTGGCCCCGTGGCATTGCTCACACAGATTCAGGATAAAGCAAATTTCCCAGAGTGCACGAGTGTTCCTGTCAGTATCGGTAGCTCAATGGTTATGTTACTGGACTAGTAATCTGGAGACATGAGTTCACAATCCCATCATGGCAGCTGGGGAATTTAAATTCAGTCGATTAAATAAATCTGGAATAAAAAGCTCGTGTCAGTAATGGTGACCATGAAACTACTGGGTTGTCGTAAAAACCCGTCTGGTTCACTAAAGTCCTTTACGGAAGGAAATCTGCCGCCCTTACCTGCTCTGGCCTATATGTGACTCCAGTGGTTGACTTAGCTGCCCTCTGAAATGGCCTAGTAAGCCACTCTGTTCTATAAGGTGGCTTACCACCTTCTCAAGGGAAATTGGGGATGGGCAATAAATGCTGACCTTGCCAGCAGTGCCCCCATTGAGTGAACGAATGAAACAAAGGTATGGGCATCGGCAGCTCCGGAGCCGATGTGGCACCATCTAGTGGTAGAGGCGTGCAGCTGCAGGCGTGACAGTATGACACATAGCTTTATAATGGGGAAATACCATTAAGGCGTCATCTTGAGGCCCGGCAGAATAGCGATGCCCAAATAAGGAGTGTGTGACATGCATAGTACAGTTAACATGCTGTAGGTGATCATTATTTTCTCTTAAATGTTCATGGTAGCACAAATGTCTGCTTCCATCAGGGATACTGGTGTGATCAAGCTTCCTGGCGCACTTCCTGGTTTACTTTGCGACACTAAGAAAGTGTCCAGTTAAATATTATTATTGTTTGTTACAGAGTCACAAAATGCCAAAGTTCACAAGATTTTTGCAGGAGCAAACATCAATTTCATTCAGACTCGGGTAAGCTCGCTTGCTGTCTGCATGGTGAGATATCAATACAAAATGACTTTTTTGTATTTTAGTCCTCAAACTATGAGGTATGGACTGTGTCTGAGTTGACTTACCTGTGTAACTGGGCAATATCTCAGGGTTCCCCCATTAGCACAAAGTGAGGGCCTTACTTTTAAGTTGAGGGTTTGTTTCTTTTGTTTTATTTGACATTTCTTCATCCTTGATTTGTCTTTCGGATGAGACGTTGAACCGAGGCCCCATCTGCTCCCTCAGGTGGATGTAAAAGATCCCATGGCACTATTTCGAAGAAGAGCAGGGGAGTTATCCCCGGTGTCCTGGCCAATATTTATCCCTCAATCAACATAATTAAAACAGATTATCTGGTCATTATCACACTGCTGTATGTGGGAACTTGCTGTGCGTAAATTGGCTGCCGCGATTCCTACATTACAACAGTGACTACACTTCAGAAGTACTTTACATTGGCTGTAAGCGCTTTGGGACGTCCTGAGGTTGTGAACAGTGCTATAAAGATGCAAGTCTTTCTTTTCCTTCCTTCTTTTCTCTGAAGGCACGTACTTACAATCGTGACTTCACTCCAAAAGTACTTCATTGGCTGTAAAGCGCTTTGAGATGTACGGTAGTCATGAAAGGCGCTATATAAATGCAAGTCTTTGTTTTCTTTTTATGCCTGCATTGTGGCTCCACCACAGGCAAGAGCCATTGTCTCTTTACCTTTCGCGAGTGGCCATTCTCCATGTGTGATTCGAGGCTGTAATTGGAAGCGTGCTATTCAACCACGGAGGGCTTCAACAGCCCGACCCTGTTGTCAGCCAACGTCAGCACATGGCCACCTGGCAGCTGGAGCCACTGGATAGTGATCAGGAGCGGGAACCTCGGTGGATTTTTCCTCTTTCCTAGTCCACATAACCAAGGCCAGAGGTAGCACATCTTCTGCTGTCCTGGCTGAGGTTAACTATTCATCAACCTGGGATTGATCCTGGGATCTTCCGGAATTGTTTGCTTCAACAACGGCCCAGCTGGTATATTTACCCATTTGTTAACCGGGAGGGCTAGTTGTGAGAAATCTGTGGGGAAGGGAGATAGAGGCAGGGAAGAGGTATCGTGCTACTTCCCAAAATCCTTATACGTGCTCTTCACAAAATTCAATTCCTATAGCCAAGTCCCACTTCCTATGACGAAAAGCTTGACTTATGCATGAAATATTGGGGTTAGTGCACCACAAGGCCAAGAATACAGGATGTCACTCTCTCGACTTGATCTCACTGAATCAGCAGAAAAATACAGGCTAAACTATTAGTTGAATTTATTGTAAGAAGTAGAATTATAGATTCCCATTGAATAGCAGAAAGCTGCATGACTCCATTGACCAATGCATTTGGACTGCTGAATTCCCTAATCTCCAGGGGGAATTGCTGGTGATTGAGTGGGTCACGGGACTCAATGTCATTGCCTGCATGACCAAAAAAGGGCCTGCAATCCATGAATGTGCAGTTGGTCAATGATCAAGAACATGCAGAGCAACGCCCACTTTTCAGGCAGCAGTGCTAATGCCTGAATTCCAAGGCTGCACTTGGCTTATTTGATGGGCGATGGCAGGGAGGAAGGAGATCACCTCAGAGACCAAGGCTATCTTTTCCAGCCCAGCCTAATGACACCCTTATTGAAGCCACAGACAGAAGCAGAGCACAGATACAAAGCTTAGGCTACCACCAGGATTATTACAGAACACATAATTGGCATTTTGAAACTGTGCTTCGAATGCCTTGACAGATCAGGGTGCCTTATGGGGAAGTCCCGATACGTGTCTCCAAGATCAGCGTGGTGTGCTGCATGACTTTCCTATATATAGAAGCCTAACCATTGAAGAACAGGAGGAAACTATCACGCAACCAAGGCCAAAGCAGGACGCATACACTTAGCCACTCGCCTTCTGATAGCCACTGCAGCCCTTTACTTGGCCGTAGCCGAGCCGGAATTCCCAACCCCCACTCCTGCACATCCGTACTCCAGCAGGGCACACGTTCAAGCTGCAACTTACAGCTAAAATCCACTGCATACTCTAATCTTAGAGCTTCACACTGAAGATCGTTCCCACCAAACCTAGCCGTATGATGCATGTCCATGGGCTCACACACGTGCTGGGAGGGCAGGTGGACACTTGCCATAGGGGCTCCCGATGGTGGTCAAATTCCATGCCGGAATAGCCAATTCCAGAAGGTTTTGGGCAAGAGCAGCCATGCTCCAGGTGCACAGCCCAATGCAGACCGTTCCCACAACTGGGCTGCCCAACACGGAATACAACAACAACAAACATTTATATAGCGCCTTTAACATAGTAAAACGTCCCAAGGCGCTTCACAGCGATTATAATCAGGGATAGTCAAGGTGGGAGAACTTGACCCACCCAGACAGATCCTAGAACTCACTGTTGCCGATTAATTTGTGGATACTCTCTATGCTGGCCTCAAATTGCTCTCCCCGTTATTTTATGACTGTTAATTGTGGTGGGTATTAATTGGGGACCCTCTTGTGTTTATATATATATATGGGAGCGGGCTCGGGAAGGGCAAGGAAGCCTATGTTGAGGTTGCACGGTATGTAATGTGTGTCTCTGTAAATAAAGGGCTGTAAGTGACTGAAGACTGGGCTCGAGTATTCTATCCTTCATCACCTGGCTAACCGACTGTTAAATGAATAGCATCTAGCATTTCTAACCTTGGATGTACAAAAGTGCCCTCTGCATCTATAATATCAGGCTAAAATACCAGTTGATAGCATATTAAAGTATATTTTTTTACATTTGCGTATTATCTCACTTGTGGTTCATAAAGAATACTGCATGTTATGCCACTGGAGACCGAATTCATATGTCAGCAGGATCCCTTGCGCTGTGGACCTCACTCCTGCATATATTCTACAGTCAGTGGATTGCTGTCACGTGTACTACCTTTTAAGAACATAAGAATTAGGAGCAGGAGTGGGCCATTCAGCCCCTCGAGCCTGCTCCACCATTCAGTAAGATCATGGCTAATCTTCTACTTCAACTCCACTTTCCTGCATTGTCCCCATATCCCTTGATTCCCTTAATATCCAAAAATCTATCGATCTCTGTCTTGAGTATACTCAACGATTGAACCTCCACAGCCCTCTGGAGTAGAGACTTCCAAAGATTCACCACCCTCTGAGTGAAGAAATTTCTCCTCATCTCAGTCCTAAATGACTGACCCCTTATTCTGAGACAGTGACCCCCGGTTCTAGATTCCCCAGCCAGGAAACATCCTCCCTGCATCTACCCTGTCAAGCCCTGTAAGAATTTTGTATGTTTCAATGAGATCACCTCTCATTCTTCTAAACTCGAGAGAATATAGGCCTAGTCTACTTAATCTCTCCTCATAGGACAATCCCCCCATCCCAGGAATCAGTCTGGTGAACCTTCATTGCACTCCCTCTGTGGCAAGTATATCCTTCCTTGGGTAAGGAGACCAAAACTGTACACAATACTTCAGGTGTGGTCTCACCAGGGTCCTATGTGATTAAGTAAAATATCTTTACTCTTATACTCAAATCCTTTGTATTAAAGGCCATTTAACTAAGGTCACACGAGCTACCGATTGAATTAAACTGTTTTACAAATCTGCCGATTCACTCTCTAATTACCTGGCTTGCTTTTGCAGCTTCCATTGCCTGCAGCTGACTTCCGCCTCAGAGACAGTGCACAGCAGATCCTCACCATGGATGAAACCCTTGTCGATAAATGGATCAACACAGCTGTTTACAGCACAGAAAGAAAGAATGCAGAAGAGTCAGCACTCTTTATATCTTTCATTTCTGTTCTAAGCATTTTTATAAGTGAAGTACTCACCCATAGCAGCTGAAAATATTAGCGATGTTCCGTGAATTCACAGCAGTGGGTCACTCTAGTGGCACAGCTCATTGGAGAACAAGCTGTCTGTGTCATGGAGAAGTAATATCATAGAATCACGTGGCACAGAATGAGGCAATTCGGACCATCATGCCTGTGCCGGCTCTTTGAAAGATCTATCCAATTAGTCCCGCTCCACTGCACTGTCCCCATAACCCTGCAAATTTTTCCTTTTCAAATATGTATCTATTTCCCTTTTGAAAGTAATTATTGAATCTGCTTCCACCGACCTTTCAGGCAGTGCATTCCAGATCATAACAACTGGGTATGTATGCACCTCTCTGTCTGTGATTTTCCCATGTAGTGAGTTCACTATCTCGGTGGTACCACACCAATGGAGCTACTTTGCCAATAAAGAATATCTAATTCAATCCAGGTCTCTCTCTTGTGCCACACAATAGTCAGTTACCAAGCAGTGGTGGCATTAGATTGGGTGATGTGAGAAGTCAAAGAAGGGACACAATGCTTGTACTGTATTTGCTTTATGGGTTTGTTGCTTAAGAATTCATAGCAACATATTGCTATTTAGAACTAGTTGGTTTATTAACAAAAGGTTTAACAATCACACTGCACATTACCAGTTCATCTAGCAGGCTCAAAACCACCTGCCTCATCGTGGGTCCCCCGAACCCAACTGGCTGGGGTTTTATTGAGTCTTGTGAACATCACGTGACTGGCTAAGCCACTCCCAACTCAACAACTCTACAACTATTTTGAGTTGAATCAGTAATCAAGTGCCCCCTGATTAAAGGCGGGGGCGGGGAGGGACACCAAAAACTTTTCAAGAGCCTCATTGCTTTTTTTTGACGGCACTAGAAACACAAATTATGCAAGTTCCCCCTGGCTAAAGGTGGTGGGGGTGTGGGGGGGGGGCACTAAACCCGACAACTTAAACAAATTAAACTTTAGACATTAAAATCAAATTAAAATTTGGTTGCCGGGGGTGATGATGCACTCCAGTCCCTCAGGCGCCCACCTCTCGCGGAAGGCCATGAGCGTACCTCAACAGCTCTACAACTATTTTGTTGTAAGACAATAAACAAGTGCCGCCTATTTAAAGGGGGTGGTGGGGCACACTCCAAAAACTTTTCAGGTGTCCCCTTGTAAACCTGTGAGCATACTCACAGGTGCACACGTTACAATGCTATCTACAAATTGAGACTGAATAAATATAGAGAGGGAAAGCACTTAGTGGGAAAAATTATTGATTAAATGTCCCCTTCATTGAACTGTCTGAAATAGAAGACATTGAACGATCTACACATGCTCATTGTTACTTTTCATGTTAGAATTATTTGGTTTCCTTATTTTAGAAAGATTTGTTGGAAGACATCACAGTCTTAAATGATCAATACCCTTACTGAATGTTAACACCTTTTGTCTTTCATGTGAAAGGTCGATTGCTTTAGTATTTTCCTCCTCATCCTGCCTCACTGGGAGTTTTCTGAGGAAAAGGTGAGTGGGACAGAAGCTATAAATCGATGTGATGTGCAACAGATTTATTATAGTCTGACTTTGAAGTATGAGAAGAGAGGAAGAACTTGCATTTATATACCACCTTTCACAAACTCAGGATGTCCCAAAGCGCTTTACAGCCCAAAGAAGTACGTCTGAAGTGTAGTCACTGTTGTAATGTAGGAAATGCAGCAGCCAATTTGTACACAGCAAGCTCCCAAAAAGAGCAATGTGATAATCACCAGATTATCTGTTGTAGTGATTATGGTTGAGAGATAAATATTGGCCTGGACACCGGGGATAGCTCCCCTGCTTCTCTTCGAAATAGTGCTGTGGGATCTTTTACATCCAACTGAGAGTCTCTGTTGAACATCTCATCCAAATGACGGCACCTCCGACAGTGCAGCACTCCCTCAGTATTGCCCTGGAGTGTCAGCCTAGAGTTTTGTGCCCCAGACTCTGGAGTGGGACTTGAACCCACGACCTTCTGACTCAGACGAGAGTGCTACCCACTGAGTGAGCCACTGGTTTCCACCAGGCTACTGAAATGTGTTGTGAAGGTTAAATTCTTAGCATGTTGGTGGTAAAGCTAAACTGATTCATCATCTTGCAGTTACTATTAATTTTTTAACTTGGTATTGATAGGAAAAAAAAAATGTTAGTTAATAACCTTACTGAAAAAAATACAGCTGATGACAAGAATGGTGCATTGGGTAAAAATCAGATTGACTCTTAGCGTCAAAGGGAAACTATCAGCCGGTGATTCGTGTTACGAGTGGTCGAAGGAAAACAGAAAATGTTTTGGACTTGGATCAGAGATGTGCTTAAATGAAGGACTTGGAATAAAACAAAAAACAAAGACTTGCATTTATATAGCGCCTTTCATGACCGCTGGACGCCCCAAAGCGATTTACAGCCAATTAAGTACATTTTGAAGTGTAGTCGCTGTTGTAATGTAGGAAATGCAGCAGCCAATTTGCGCACAGCAATTTCACACAAACAGCAATGTGATAATGACCAGATAATCTGTTTTTGTGATGTTGATTGAGGGATAAATATTGGCCCAGGACACTGGGGAGAACTCCCCCGCTCTTCAAAATAATACTATGGGATCTTTTACGTCCACCTCAGTGAGCAGACAGGGTCTAGGTTTAACATTTCATCTGAAAGGTGGCATCTCCAACAGTGCAGCACTCCCTTAGTCCTGCACTGGAGGGTCAGCCTAGAATTTTGTGTTCAAGTCTCTGGAGTGGGACTTGAACCCACAATCTTCTGACTCAGAGGTGCGAGGCTCTGAGGAGGTTGTCAACTGAGCCACAGCTGACACAATTATATGAGGCAACTTTCCTTCTGTTGTGAAGTATTGTATTGCAGGCGTAAAGTTTTGATGTTTACCTTACAGTGATGGAGACCAGCGCAAAATGGGGAGCGATCTTGTGAGTGTTGATGTGGAAGCAGCCAGTGAAATATTTGGGAAGCTTACCGCAGAGGACTGGATTGTCAACAGGGTAAGTATTTGCAGTGCCTCGTTGAGATGTTTAAATAATTCATGTTTTCAACTTGTGAGTACTGCGCATCCATTGCAGTGTGTGAAATACATATCTACATTATCCACCTTACAGCATTTAGTTTTGTTCGTTGTTCACGTTAAATGAAATGATTAAAATTGGAGTTATGAAGCTAGATGAAACAACCTAATGCTCTAAATATAAAGGTAGAACTTGAATACCCCGTGCCTTCTCCGTGCTCATCTTGTCCATGAGACCAACACGAGGGAAAAATCTACTTAACCTTGTCCTCACCAATCTACCTGTCACAGATGCATCTGTCCATGACAGCATTGGTAGCAGTCACCACTACACAGTCCTTGTAGAGTCAACGTCCCGTCTTTACACTGAGCACACCCTCCATTGTGTTGTGTGGCACTACCACTGTGCTAAATGGGATAGATTCAGAACAGATCTAGCAGCTCAAAATTACCATCAAGCCCAGGGACCAATCCTGGTTCAATGAGGAGTGTAGAAGAACACTCCAGGAGCAGCACCAGACAATGAGGTGCCAACCTGGGGAAGCTGCAACACATGACTACATGCATGCTAAGCAGCGGAAGCAGCATGCTATAGACAGAGCTAAACAATCCCACAATCAACGGATCAGATCAAAGCTTTGCAGTCCTGTCACATCCAGTCGTGAATGGTGTTGGACCATTAAGCAACTAACGGGAGGAGGCTCCATGAATATCCCTATCCTCAATGATGGCAGAGCCCAGCACGTGAGTGCAAGAGACAAGGCTGAAGCGTTTGCAATCATCTCCAGCCAGAAATGCCGATCGGCTTCCTCCTGAGGTCCCCACCATCACAGAAGCCAGTCTTCAGCCAATTCAATTCACTCCACATGATATCAAGAAATGGCTGAGAGCACTGGATGCAGCAAAGACTATAGGCCCCGACAACATCCTGGAGCTCGTGCTGAAGACTTGTGCTCCGGAACTAGCCTACCTCTAGCCAAGCTGTTCCAGTACAGCTACAACACTGGCATCTACCCGACAATGTGGACAACAGTCCAGGTATGTCCTGTCCACAAAAAGCAGGACAAATTCAATCTGGCCAATTACCGACCCATCAGTCGACTCTCAATCATCAGCAAAGTGATGGAAGGTGTAATCAGCAGTGCTATCAAGTGGCACTTACTCACCATTAACCTGCTCCCCGATGCCCAGTTTGGGTTCCACTCGGTTCCAGACCTCATTACAGCCTTGGTCCAAACATGGACAAAAGAGCTTAATTCCAGAGGTGAGATGAAAGTGACTGCCCTCGACATCAAGGTCGCATTTGACCGAATGTGGCATCAAGGAGCCCTAGTAAAACTGAAGTCAATGGAATCGGGGGGGAAAACTGGCTGCAGTCATACCTAGCACAAAGGAAGATGGTTGTGGTGGTTGGAGGTCAATCATCTCAGCCCCAGGACATCGCTGCAGGAGTTCCTCAGGGCAGTGTCCTCGGCCAAACCATCTTCAGCTGCTTCATCAATGACCTTCCCTCCATCATAAGTTCAGAAGTGGGGATATTCGCTGATGATTACACAATGTCCAGTGCCATTCACAATTCCTGAGATAATGAAGCAGTCTGTACCCACTTGCACAGTATCTAAGCAGGCCACCCATGCAGTACCGGCACTCTGGAATCTTATTAAAGGAGCTAAGGTCACACTTGCTCATTGTACACAGTCCTCAATTTAGCCCTTTATTATGAGTGTATCAGCAAGTAACATTCGCGCCGCACAAGTCCCAAGCAATAGCAACATAGAAAACAGAGAAATAGGTGCAGCAGTAGGCCATTCGGCCCTTCGAGCCTGCACCACCATTCAATAAGATCATGGCTGATCATTCACCTCAGTACCCCTTTCCTGCTTTCTCTCCATACCCCTTGATCCCTTTAGCTAAAAGGGCCATATTTAACTCCCTCTTGAATATATCCAATGAACTGGCATCAATGACTATCTCCAACAAGCGAAAGTCTAACCACCGCCCCTTGACATTCAACGGCATTACTATCGCCGAATCCCCCACCATCAATATCCTGGGGTCACCTTTGACCAGAAACATAACTGGACTAGCCACATAAATACTGTGGCAACAAGACCAGGCCAGAGGCTGGGCATTCTGTGGCAAGTGTCTCACCACCTGACTCCCTAAAGCCTTTCCACCATCTACAAGGCACAAGTTAGGAGTGTGATGGAATACTCTCCACTTGCCTGGATGAGTGCAGCTTGACACCATCCAGGACAAAGCAACCCACTTGATTGGCACCCCAATCCACCACCTTAAACGTTCACTCCCTCCACCAACAGCGTACCCTGGCTGCAGTGTATACCACCTTCACGTTCCCCTCCAAGTCACATACCACACTGACTTGACAGTATATCGGCCGTCCCTTCATCGTTGCTGGGTCAAACTCCTGGAACTCCCTCCCTAACAGCACTGTGGGAGTACCTTCACCACACAGACTGCAGCGGTTCAAGGGCAAATTGGGATGGACAATAAATGCCGGCCTTGCCAGCGACGCCCACATCCCATGTACACATAACAAAAAGGACACATCTCCTGCTCCTTTGACCCAATTCCTGCTAAACTGCTGACCATCCAACTTCCCTTCCTGGCCTCCATTTTAGCTGATATTGTTAATGGTTCTCTCTCCTCAGGTACTGCCCCTCTCTCCTTCAAATGTATCATCATCGCCCTACTCATCAAAAAATCTACCCTTGACCCCTCGTCCTTGTAAATTACCGACCCATCTCCAACCTTCTTTCCTCCCCAACGTCCGTAAAAGCGTTGTCTCCTCCCAAATCCGTGCCCATCTTTCCCTGATCTTCATATTTGAATACTTCCAATCAGGTTTCCGCCCCTGCTACAGTATCAAAACGGCTCTTGTCAAAGTCACAAGTGACTGTGATAAATTATCGCTCCTCGTCCTTCTCGACCTGTCTGCAGCCTTTGACATGGTTGACCACTCCATCCTCCTCCAGCGCCTCCCCACCATTGTCCAGCTGAGATGGACTGCACTCTCCTGGTTCCATTCTTAACTATCCAGTGGTAGCCAGAGAATCACCTGCAACGGCTTTTCTTCTCGCTCCCGCATTATTTCTGGTGTCCCTCAAAGATTTATCCTTGGCCTCCTCCTGCTCCTCATCTACATGTTGGCCCTTGTCAACACCATCTAGAAACATGTCGGGTTCCACATGGAAGAAAGAAAGACTTGCATTTATATAGCACCTTTCATGACCACCGGACATCTCAAAGTGCTCTTGTAATGTGGGAAACACAGCAGCTAATTTGTGCAGAGCAAACTCCCACAAACAGCAATGTGATAATGATCAGATAATCTGTTTTTGTTCAGTTGATTGAGGGATTAATAGTAGCCAGGAGAACTCCTCTGTTCTTCTTCAAAAGAGTGCCATGGGATCTTTGTAAATCCACCTGAGAGCAGACAGGGCCTCGGTTTAATATCTCATTCGAAAGACTGCACCTCCGACAGTTCAACACTCCCTCAGCCCTGCACTGGGTGGAGTGTCAGTCTAGATTTTATGTGCTGAAGTCCCTGGAGTGGGACTTGAACCCACAACTTTCTGATTCACAGAGTGTGCTATCCCCTGAGCAGCAGTTGACATGTGTACACTGATGACATCCACTCCACCACCACCTCTCTCGACCCTGGCAATTTCTCTAAATTGTCAGACTGCTTGTCCAACTTCCAATACTGGACAAGCAGAAATTTCCTCCAACTAAATATTGGGAAGACAGAAGCCATTGCCTTCGGTCTCTGTAACAAACTCTGTTCCCTAGCAACTGACTACTGCTGAAACCCTCATCCATGCCTTTGTTATCTCTAGACTTGACTCTTCCAACGCACTCCTGGCCAGCCTCCCATCTTCCATCTTCCATCCTACAACAATTGTACATTCCTGTCTGGCATAAAAATAAAAAAGGGAAGGTGGCTCAACCGTGGCTATCAAGGGAAATCAGGGATAGTATTAAAGCCAAGGAAGTGGCATACAAATTGGCCAGAAATAGCAGCGAACCTGGGGACTGGGAGAAATTTAGAACTCAGCAGAAGAGGACAAAGGGTTTGATTAGGGCAGGGAAAATGGAGTACGAGAAGAAGCTTGCAGGGAACATTAAGACGGATTGCAAAAGTTTCTATAGATATGTAAAGAGAAAAAGGTTAGTAAAGACAAACGTAGGTCCCCTGCAGTCAGAATCAGGGGAAGTCATAACGGGGAACAAAGAAATGGCGGACCAATTGAACAAGTACTTTGGTTCGGTATTCACGAAGGAGGACACGAACAACCTTCCGGTTATAAAAGGGGTCGGGGGGTCTAGTAAGGAGGAGGAACTGAGGGAAATCCTCATTAGCCGGGAAATTGTGTTGGGGAAATTGATGGGATTGAAGGCCGATAAATCCCCAGGGCCTGATGGACTGCATCCCAGAGTACTTAAGGAGGTGGCCTTGGAAATAGTGGATGCGTTGACAGTCATTTTCCAACATTCCATTGACTCTGGATCAGTTCCTATAGAGTGGAGGGTAGCCAATGTAACCCCACTTTTTAAAAAAGGAGGGAGAGAGAAAACAGAGAATTATAGACCGGTCAGCCTGACATCGGTAGTGGGTAAAATGATGGAATCAATTATTAAGGATGTCATAGCAGCGCATTTGGAACGATGTGACATGATAGGTCCAAGTCAGCATGGATTTGTGAAAGGGAAATCATGCTTGACAAATCTTCTGGAATTTTTTGAGGATGTTTCCAGTAGAGTGGACAAGGGAGAACCAGTTGATGTGGTATATTTGGACTTTCAGAAGGCGTTCGACAAGGTCCCACACAAGAGATTGATGTGCAAAGTTAGAGCACATGGGATTGGGGGTAGTGTGCTGACATGGATTGAGAACTGGTTGTCAGACAGGAAGCAAAGAGTAGGAGTAAATGGGTACTTTTCAGAATGGCAGGCAGTGACTAGTGGGGTACCGCAAGGTTCTGTGCTGGGGCCCCAGCTGTTTACACTGTACATTAATGATTTAGACGAGGGGATTAAATGTAGTATCTCCAAATTTGCGGATGACACTAAGTTGGGTGGCAGTGTGAGCTGCGAGGAGGATGCTGTGAGGCTGCAGAGCGACTTGGATAGGTTAGGTGAGTGGGCAAATGCATGGCAGATGAAGTATAATGTGGATAAATGTGAGGTTATCCACTTTGGTGGTAAAAACAGAGAGACAGACTATTATCTGAATGGTGACAGATTAGGAAAAGGGGAGGTGCAAAGAGACCTGGGTGTCATGGTACATCAGTCATTGAAGGTTGGCATGCAGGTGCAGCAGGCGGTTAAGAAAGCAAATGGCATGTTGGCCATCATAGCAAGGGGATTTGAGTACAGGGGCAGGGAGGTATTGCTACAGTTGTACAGGGCATTGGTGAGGCCACACCTGGAGTATTGTGTACAGTTTTGGTCTCCTAACCTGAGGAAGGACATTCTTGCTATTGAGGGAGTGCAGCGAAGGTTCACCAGACTGATTCCCGGGATGGCGGGACTGACCTATCAAGAAAGACTGGATCAACTGGGCTTGTATTCACTGGAGTTCAGAAGAATGAGAGGGGACCTCATAGAAACATTTAAAATTCTGACGGGGTTAGACAGGTTAGATGCAGGAAGAATGTTCCCAATGTTGGGGAAGTCCAGAACCAGAGGTCACAGTCTAAGGATAAGGGGTAAGCCATTTAGGACCGAGATGAGGAGAAACTTCTTCACCCAGAGAGTGGTGAACCTGTGGAATTCTCTACCACAGAAAGTTGTTGAGGCCAATTCACTAAATATATTCAAAAAGGAGTTAGATGAGGTCCTTACTACTAGGGGGATCAAGGGGTATGGCGAGAAAGCAGGAATGGGGTACTGAAGTTGAATGTTCAGCCATGAACTCATTGAATGGCGGTGCAGGCTAGAAGGGCCGAATGGCCTACTCCTGCACCTATTTTCTATGTTTCTATGTTTCTATAAACTTAAGCTCATCCAAAACTCGGCTGCCCATATTCTAATTTGCACAAATTCCCATTCACCCATCACCCATGTGCTTGCTGACCTACATTGGCTCCCGGTTAAGCAATGCTTCTATTTTAAAATTCGCATCATTGTTTTCAAATTGCTCCATGGCCTCTCCCCTCCCTATCTCTGTAACCTTCTCCAGCCCTACAACCTTCGAGATAGCTACACTCCTCCAATTTTGGCCTCTTGCGCATCCCCAATTTTAATCACTCCACCATTGGTGGTTGTGCCTTCAGCTGCCGAGGCCCAAAAACCTGGAATTCGCTCAGCGGATGACACTAAGTTGGGTGGCAGTGTGAGCTGCGAGGAGGATGCTATGAGGCTGCAGAGCGACTTGGATAGGTTAGGTGAGTGGGCAAATGTATGGCAGATGAAGTATAACGTGGATAAATGTGAGGTTATCCACTTTGGTGGTAAAAACAGAGAGACAGACTATTATCTGAATGGTGACAGATTAGGAAAAGGGGAGGTGCAACGAGACCTGGGTGTCATGGTACATCAGTCATTGAAGGTTGGCATGCAGGTACAGCAGGCGATTAAGAAAGCAAATGGCATGTTGGCCTTCATAGCGAAGGATTTTGAGTACAGGGGCAGGGAGGTGTTACTACAGTTGTACAGGTCCTTGGTGAGGCCACACCTGGAATATTGTGTACAGTTTTGGTCTCCTAACTTGAGGAAGGACATTATTGCTATTGAGGGAGTGCAGCGAAGGTTCACCAGACTGATTCCCGGGATGGCGGGACTGACATATCAAGAAAGACTGGATCAACTGGGCTTATATTCACTGGAGTTCAGAAGAATGAGAGGGGATCTCATAGAAACGTTTAAAATTCTGATGGGTTTAGACAGGTTAGATGCAGGAAGAATGTTCCCAATGTTGGGGAAGTCCAGAACCAGGGGCATAAGCCATTTAGGACCGAGATGAGGAGAAACTTCTTCACCCAGAGAGTGGTGAACCTGTGGAATTCTCTACCACAGAAAGTTGTTGAGGCCAATTACTAAATATATTCAAAAAGGAGTTAGATGTAGTCCTTACTACTAGGGGAATCAAGGGGTATGGCGAGAAAGCAGAAATGGGGCACTGAAGTTGCATGTTCAGCCATGATCTCATTGAATGGTGGTGCAGGCTCGAAGGGCCGAATGGCCTACTCCTGCACCTATTTTCTATGTTCTATGTTTTTATGTTTCGAACCTCTCTTTCCTCTTTTAAGACGCTCCTTAAAACCTACCTCATTGACCCTGTGCTAATATCTCCTCATGAGGTTTGGTGCCAAATTTTGTTTGATTATGCTCCTATGAAGCGCCTTGGGACATTTTACCACGTTAAAGGTGCTATATAAATGCAAGTTGATGTTGTTATTCTTATGGCGCCTTTCACGTCCCTAGGATGCCCTAAAGCACTTTACACTTGCACTTTTTGAACTCTGTGATGGTTGTTTATTGAATTAAAATGAATGAACTAGTTATATATTGGTTCACAATTTTTATTAAATGTCATGGATTTGATTTACAGATAACTTCAAGCCTGGCGACAAAATTACTTCCAAATCTTTCGATGTTGCGTGTTGATAAAGAAGCATTGATGATTTACCTGATTCTGCCAGAGTGCTCCGTGATGCAGCAAGAGAAGAACATAGATGATCTGGTTCTGACCTATACGGCAGCCATTGCAGTGCTAGATAATGCTACAAAAAGCACTCTGGGTAAGAGAGCGCACGGCAATCCGCAAAGTAGCTCTTGTGCATTTATTCAGTTAGAGAGATCGAAATAGGTGTGGAGAAAAGGAAGGGTGTCAGTCCTGTAGCGCAGAACTGATCCTTAAAGGGAAGTAGGAATCTGCAATTGTCTGAAACTTTTGTCTTTGGTTATAAGTCAGTTCTCATAGAAACATAGAAGATAGGTGCAAGAGTAGGCCATTCGGCCCTTCGAGCCTGCACCGCTATTCAATGAGTTCATGGCTCATTTGGTTCGCATTGTTAGAAGAGCCCCCCCGAATCGCTCATGCAAATAACATTCAATTCTCCAATTCTAGAGCCTGCACCACCATTTAATAAGATCATGGCTGATCATTCCCTCAGTACCCCTTTCCTGCTTTCTCTCCATATCCCTTGATCCCCCCTAGCCGTAAAGGCCATATCTAATTCCCTCTTCAATATATCCAATGAACTGGCATCAACAACTCTCTGCGGCAAGGAATTCCACAGGTTAACAACTCTCTGAGTGAAGAAGTTTCTCCTCATCTCGGTCCTAAATGGCCTACTCCTTATCCTAAGACTGTGTCCCCTGGTACTGGAGTTCCCCAACATCGGGAACATTCTTCCCGCATCTAACTTGTCCAATCCCGTCAGAATCTTATATGTTTCTATGAGATCCCTTCTCATCCTTCTAAATTCCAGTGTATAAAGGCCCAGTCGATCCAGTCTCTCCTCATATGTCAGTCCAGCCATCCCGGGAATCAGTCTGTTGAACCTTCGCTGCACTCCCTCAATAGCAAGAACGTCCTTCCTCAGATTAGGAGACCAAAGCTGAACACAATATTCCAGGTGAGGCCTCACCAAGGCCCTGCACAACTGCAGTAAGACCTCCCTGCTTATATACTCAAATCCCCTAGCTATGAAGGCCAACATAGCATTTGCCTTCTTCACCGCCTGCTGTACCTGCATGCCAACTTTCAATGACTGATGAACCATGACACCCAGGTCTCGTTGCACCTCCCCTTTTCCTAATCTGCCGCCATTCAGATAATAATCTGCCTTTGTGTCTTTGCCCCCAAAGTGGATAACCTCACATTTATCCACATTATACTGCATCTGCCATGCATTTGCCCACTCACCTAACCTGTCCAAGTCACCCTGCAGCCTCTTAGCGTCCTCCTCACAGCTCACACCGCCACCCAGTTTAGTGTCAAATGCAAACTTGGAGATATTACACTCAATTCCTTCATCAAAATCATTAATGTATATTGTAAAGAGCTGGGGTCCCAGCACTGAACCCTGCGGCACTCCACTAGTCACTGTCTGCCATTCTGAAAAGGACCCGTTTATCTCACAGCCTAAGGATAAGGGGTAAGCCATTTAGGACCGAGATGAGGAGAAACTTCTTCACCCAGAGAGTGGTGAACCTGTGGAATTCTCTAGCACAGAAAGTTGTTGAGGCCAATTCACTAAATATATTCAAAACGGAGTTAGATGAAGTCCTTACGACTAGGGGGATCAAGGGGTATGGCGAGAAAGCAGGAATGGGGTACTGAAGTTGCATGTTCAGCCATGAACTCATTGAATGGCGCTGCAGGCTCGAAGGGCCGAATGGCCTACTCCTGCACCTATTTTCTATGTTTCTATGTTTCTATCCTGACTCTCTGCTTCCTGTCTGTCAACCAGTTCTCAATCCACGTCAGCACATTACCCCCAATACCATGTGCTTTGATTTTCGCACCAATCTCTTGTGTGGGACCTTGTCAAAAGCCTTTTGAAATTCCAAATACACCACATCCACTGGTTCTCCCTTGTCCACTCTGCTAGTTGCATCCTCAAAAAATTCCAGAAGATTTGTCAAGCATGATTTCCTTTTCATAAATTCATGCTGACTTGGACTGATCCTGTCACTGTTTTCCAAATGCGCTGCTATTTCATCCTTAATAATTGATTCCAACATTTTCCCCACTACTGATGTCAGGCTAACTGGTCTATAATTACCCGTTTTCTCTCTCCCTCCTTTTTTAAAAAGTGGTGTTACATTAGCTACCCTCCAGTCCATAGGAACTGATCCAGAGTCGATAGACTGTTGGAAAACGATCACCAATGCATCCACTATTTCTAGGGCCACTTCCTTAAGTACTCTGGGATGCAGACCATCAGGTCCCGGGGATTTATCGGCCTTCAATCCCATCAATTTCCCTAACACAATTTCCCGCCTAATAAGGATACTCCTTCAGTTCCTCCTTCTCTCTAGACCCACTGTCCCCTAGTACTTCTGGAAGGTTATTTGTGTCTTCCTTCGTGAAGACAGAACTAAAGTATTTGTTCAATTGGCCTGCCATTTCTTTGTTCCTCATTATAAATTCACCTGAATCCGAGTGCAAGGCACTAATCTTTTTCTCTTCACATATCTGTAAAAGCTTTTGCAGTCAGTTTTTATGTTCCCTACAAGCTTCTTCTCGTACTCTCTTTTTCCCCTCTTAATTAAACCCTTTGTCCTCCTCTGCTGAATTCTAAATTTCTCCCAGTCCTCAGTTTTGCTGCTTTTTCTGGCCAATTTATATGCCTCTTTCTTCTATCCTTAATTTCCCTTGTTAGCCACGGTTGAGCCACCTTCCCCGTTTTATTTTTACACTAGACAGGGATGTACAATTGTTGAAGTTCATCCATGTGATCTTTAAATGTTTGCCATTGCCTATCCACCATCAACCCTTTAAGTATCATTTGCCAGTCAATCCTAGCCAATTCACACCTCATACCATCGAAGTTACCTTTCCTTAAGTTCAGGACCCTCGTTTCTGAATTAACGTGTCACTCTCCATCTTAGTAAAGAATTCTACCATATTATGGTCACTCTTCCCCAAGTGGCCTCGCACAACAAGATTGCTAATTCGTCCTTTCTCATTACACGTCACCCAGTCGAGGATGGCCAGCTCGCTAGTTGGTTCTTCCACATATTGGTCTAGAAAACCATCCCTAATACACTCCAGGAAATCCTCCTCCACTGCATTGCTACCAGTTTGTTTACCCCATTCTATATGTAGATTAAAGTCACCCATGATAACTGCTGTACCCTTATTGCACGCATCCCTTATTTCTTGTTTGATGCTATCCCCAACCTCACTATTACTGTTTGGTGGTCTGTACACAACTCCCACTAGTGTTTTCTGCCCTTTGGTATTCTGTAGCTCCACCCATACCTAGTCCACATCATCCAAGCTAATGTCCTTCTGTACTATTGTATTAAATTTCCTTTTTAACTAGTAATGCCACCCCGCCTCCTTTTCCTTTCTGTCTATCCTTCCTCAATGTTGAATACCCCTGGATATTGAGTTCCCAGCCTTAACGGAAATACCTGGTGGTCCTGGAGGATCATGGGATTGCGGTCGGAGGCCTAGTTTCGCAGTCCAGCGTATGGTACAGGTCTTCCAGGGTCATATGCGTATCCTGGGATCATGTGGGCCTGGATCACCAATCACTATGTATTCACATTGATAATAATGAGAACTCTGTTTGAGCTCCCATTACTATCAATGGGAATACCCCGCAAAAACAAGAAACACAACACAACAAATAAAAAATGCCACCTCACATAGTTAAAATTAATTGAAATTAAATGTTTTAGAACAAAAAATTATTTTTTTGAAATTTATTTTAAAGTGTTTTAATAGGGTTAAAAAGAAACTTGCCTTAATAGACAGGGTTTTTAATCTAAAATTAGTGATTACATTTAATTTTTCTATATTTTAAAACTCTTACACTGCTAAAAGTAGGCTATACACCTGCTTTTATCAGGCATTTGAAGGACAGTTGCTGGGCAAGAGTTGGGTAAATAGCCCAATCTCTGGCCTATGGATGTCATTTATGAGGGGACGCGTGAGATCTGTCAGATCACTAAAGCCGGTTTTTGGCGCATGTACATCGCGCGGCGAGAACCAGCATTTGCGAGGTGCATGCGCACATCATGCGCGCCCGGAGGGGCCGCAAGTTTTGGCCCATTAAAACATGAGTTAGGCCACAGCTAGAGTACTGCGCGCAGTTCTGTTCACCACATTACAGGAAAGATATGATTGCACTGGAGCGGATACACAGGAGATTTACGAGTATGTTGCCTAGTCTGGAGAAAGATGTGGAAGCAAGTCATCCTCGACTCCGAGGGACTGCCTAAGAAGGAGACAGGGAAGATGTGATTGCACTAGAGATGATACAGATGAGATTTACTAAGATGTTGCCTGGACTGGAGAATTTTAGCTATGAGGAAAGATTGGATAGGCTGGGGTTTGTTTTTTTTGGAACAGAGGAGGCTGAGGGGTGATTTAATTGAGGTGTATACAATTATGAGGGGCCTAGATAGAGTGAATAGGAAGGGGGAATAGATTTAAAGTTATTGGTAGGGAGATTAGAGGGGAGTTGAGGAGAACTTGCTTTCACCCAGAGGGTGGTGGGAGTCTGGCACTCAATGCCTGAAAGACTGGTAGAGGCAGAAACCCTCATTGCATGTAAAAAGTACTTGGATATGCACTTGAAGTGCCGTAACCTACAGGGCTATGGACCAAGAGCTGGAAAGTGGATTTGGCTGGATAGCTCTTTTTCAGCCGGCACAGAAACAATGGGCCTGTTGTGGTGAAATAACCACTCTCGAGTCTGCTAGGTCCAAGCAAGTAAAGAGTTTATTCGAGTATATGCAAGGGAGTAGGTCTCAGTTATCTGACGTACCTTTCACAACACTACGGAGGTTGCAGCATATATTTATAGTACGCAAGTTCATGTAACTTGGTTTCGTAACAGTCATAAATCAGTACAGACACTATTCCAACCCTTATATCACATGATGAGTTTTACAACCCAGTTAATCAATTGAGTTATTCAGGCCCAGCAGATGTCTCCTGTTATCCTTACTCTTTCTAGCCTTGGGTCTCCCATTCCTATGGTAACTCCTGTCTGGCCTTCATTCTCCCTATCTCCTTGTTCTGAACATAACAATAATATGTTTTCTAAAGCTTCTAAATGAGCTAGCTGTCTCTAAAGATATCCTTGGTCAAGTATCCCATCATGCCGATACGAGGAGCCACTACCATCTACTCATCATCATCATAGGCAGTCCCTTGGAATCGAGAAAGACTTTCTTACACTTAAAAAAAAAGTCCTTAGGTGGCTGAACAGTCCAATACAAGAACCACAGTCCCTGTCACACGTGGGACAGATAGTTGTTGAGGGAAAGGGTGGGTGGAACTGGTTTGCCGCGTGCTCTGAAGCATCGAAGCACTGACCACACTTGATCAGCTCCGCTGGGTGGGCCACATCGTTCGCATGCCAGACAAGAGACTCCCAAAGCAAGCGCTCTACTTGGAACTCCTTCACGACAAACGAGCCAAAGGTGGGCAGAGCAAACGTTAGAGGCACCCTGAAAGCCTCCCTGAAAAAGTGCAACATTCCCACTGACACCGGGGAGAACCTGGCCAAAGACCACCCTGAGTGGAGGAAGTGCATCCGGGAGGGTGCTGAGCACCTTGAGTCTCATCGCCGAAAGCGCAGGCAGCGGAAAGAGCTTGCGGCAAACCTGTCCCAACCACCTACTAACTTACATAGAAACATAGAAAATAGGTGCAGGAGTTGGCCATTCGGCACTTCGAGCCTGCACCGCCATTCAATGAGTTCATGGCTGAACATGCAACTTCAGTACCCCATTCCAGATTTCTCGCCATAGCCCTTGATCCCCCTAGTAGTAAGGACTACATCTAACTCCTTTTTGAATATATTTAGTGAATTGGCCTCAACTACTTTCTATGGTAGAGAATTCCACAGGTTCACCACTCTCTGGGTGAAGAAGTTTCTCCTCATCTCGGTCCTAAATGGCTTACCCCTTATCCTTAGACTGTGACCCCTGGTTCTGGACTTCCCCAACATTGGGAACATTCTTCCTGCATCTAACCTGTCTAAACCCGTCAGAATTTTAAACGTTTCTATGAGATCCCCTCTCATTCTTCTGAACTCCCCTCTCATTCTTCTGAACAAGCCCAGTTGATCCAGTCTTTCTTGATATGTCAGTCCCGCCATCCTGGGAATCAGTCTGGTGAACCTTCGCTGCACTCCCTCAATAGCAAGAATGTTCTTCCTCAGGTTAGGAGACCAAAACTGTATACAATACTCCAGGTGTGGCCTCACCAAGGCCCTGTACAACTGTAGCAACACCTCCCTGCCCCTGTACTCAAATCCCCTTGCTATGAAGGCCAACATGCCATTTGCTTTCTTAACCGCCTGCTGTACCTGCATGCCAACCTTCAATGACTGATGTACCATGACACCCAGGTCTCGTTGCACCTCCCCTTTTCCTAATCTGTCACCATTCAGATAATAGTCTGTCTCTCTGTTTTTATCACCAAAGTGGATAACCTCACATTTATCCACATTATACTTCATCTGCCATGCATTTGCCCACTCACCTAACCTATCCAAGTCACTCTGCAGCCTCATAGCATCCTCCTCGCAGCTCACACTGCCACCCAACTTAGTGTCATCCGCAAATTTGGAGATACTACATTTAATCCCCTCGTCTAAATCATTAATGTACAATGTAAACAGCTGGGGCCCCAGCACAGAACCTTGCGGTACCCCACTAGTCACTGCCTGCCATTCTGAAAAGTACCCATTTACTCCTACTCTTTGCTTTCTGTCTGACAACCAGTTCTCAATCCATGTCAGCACACTACCCCCAATCCCATGTGCATTAACTTTGCACATTAATCTCTTGTGTGGGACCTTGTCGAAAGCTTTCTGAAAGTCCAAATATACCACATCAACTGGTTCTCCCTTGTCCACTCTACTGGAAACATCCTCAAAAAATTCCAGAAGATTTGTCAAGCATGATTTCCCTTTCACAAATCCATGCTGACTTGGACCTATCATGTCACCTCTTTCCAAATGCGCTGCTATGACATCCTTAATAATTGATTCCATCATTTTACCCACTACCGATGTCAGGCTGACCGGTCTATAATTCCCTGTTTTCTCTCCCTCCTTTTTTAAAAAGTGGGGTTACATTGGCTACCCTCCACTCTATAGGAACTGATCCAGAGTCTATGGAATGTTGGAAAATGACTGTCAATGCATCCACTATTTCCAAGGCCACCTCCTTAAGTACTCTGGGATGCTTAAGGCCCTAGGGATTTATCGGCCTTCAATCCCATCAATTTCCCCAACGCAATTTCCCGCCTAATAAGGATTTCCCTCAGTTCCTCCTCCTTACTAGACCCTCTGACCCCTTTTATATCCGGAAGGTTGTTTGTGTCCTCCTTAGTGAATACCGAACCAAAGTACTTGTTCAATTGGTCTGCCATTTCTTTGTTCCCCGTTATGACTTCCCCTGATTCTGACTGCAAGGGACCTACGTTTGTCTTTACTAACCTTTTTCTCTTTACATACCTATCGAAACTTTTGCAGTCCGTCTTAATGTTCCCTGCAAGCTTCCTCTCGTACTCTATTTTCCCTGCCCTAATCAAACCCTTTGTCCTCCTCTGCTGAGTTCTAAATTTCTCCCAGTCCCCAGGTTCACTGCTATTTCTGGCCAATTTGTATGCCACTTCCTTGGCTTTAATACTATCCCTGATTTCCCTTGATAGCCACGGTTGAGCCACCTTCCCTTTTTTATTTTTACGCCAGACAGGGATGTACAATTGTTGTAGTTCATCCATGCGGTCTCTAAATATCTGCCATTGCCCATCCACAGTCAACCCCTTAAGTATAATTCGCCACTCTATCCTAGACAATTCAGGCCTCATACCTTCAAAGTCACCCTTCTTTAAGTTCTGGACCATGGTCTCTGAATTAACTGTTTCATTCTCCATCCTAATGTAGAATTCCACCATATTATGGTCACTCTTCCCCAAGAGGCCTCGCACAATGAGATTGCTAATTAATCCTCTCTCATTACACAACACCCAGTCTAAGATGGCCTCCCCCCTAGTTGGTTCCTCGACATATTGGTCTAGAAAACCATCCCTTATGCACTCCAGGAAATCCTCCTCCACCGTATTGCTTCCAGTTTGGTTAGCCCAATCTATGTGCACATTAAAGTCACCCATGATAACTGCTGCAGCTTTATTGCATGCACCCCTAATTTCCTGTTTGATGCCCTCCCCAACATCACTACTACTGTTTGGAGGTCTGTACACAACTCCCACTAAAGTTTTTTTGCCCTTTGGTGATCTGCAGCTCTACCCATATAGATTCCACATCATCCACTTGTTGTCTATTCCCATCTACAGTGTTTATTTCAAAGATATGCATGTTACTAACAATTCAAGCATTGCTTATTTTGCTGTTAGCCCCACTTGTCCCACTTCAGGCCGAACGGCCTCCTTCTGTGCCGTAAATTTCCAGGATTCAATGAAATTCAAGACTCCAGGTGCAGACTCCAACAGGGGCGTTCATATCCTTTAAAAACGCGAACAGTAATTTCTACGCTCATTTCGTCTGTCATTGTTCTATTGCTGGGAGTGCAGTTAATTGCAGAGTAGATAACATTGTGTTTTTTTGAAAACTAGGAAAGTGCTGGTCAACTTTGAAGTCATCGGCTTTGAACAATCTTGTCCAGATGGTTAAGGCTCTGGTTGTAGTTCTGCTTACAGGGCTCCAGGGATTGCTTGTAGATCTCCCCATGCTAGAGCATATCATTCCAATTCACCAGGCTTCAAAGTACGTCCTCCATGTTCTAGAACTATTGTACGATGTAAGTATCTGAAAAGGCAATTACACCCAAAGCACTTGTATCGTTTTCTTTAGTTTCCTGTATTTCTGCTTTGAGCACCGATGTTAAGATTGTCTCTTTCACGCCTTTCCTCTCAGGCAAATCTGAAGGCACCTCACAATATCCCACTGAACACATTCTACATCGATGAACTTCCGCTTCTGTTTGATCTCGGTCATGACCTCTGGAGATTTAGAAAACTTCAACGGGAAGTGGTAAGTTTCCAACTTGTAAGATGCCGGACCTGGTTTACCACGGCTGTAGCGCGCTTGTGCGTTTAGTTACCGCGGTGCGAAAGACCTGTTTCCTTCTCCTTTCTGCCTGTTTCCGTGACCCTGTTGATATAAGATCGTTGTACAGTCACACTGCCACTTGGCCCATTTTGAAGTTTACTATACTGGCAAACGATTTTATCGGTGGGTGGGGGGCGGGGAGGGGATGTAGGATGGCAGGGGACGGGTCTGTTGGATTGAGAGGGGGTGGTATCGCGAGGGGTAGTGGTTTTGCGAGGGGGAGTGGGGTTTCATTAGTGCTTCATCATGAAGAAAACAACAACAACTTGTGTACCCTCACCACATTTAAAAAATACTTGGATGTGCACTTAAAATGCCGTAACCTACAGGGCTACGGACCAAGAGCTGTAAAGTGGGATTAGGCTGGATAGCTCTTGGCCGGCCGGCGTGGACACGTGGGGCCAAAATGGCCTCTTTCTGTGCTGTAAATTTCTATGATTGTATGAAATTTGTCAAATTTGATCTCCCTTTCATAAAACCATGCTGACTCTGCTTGACTGTATTATGATTTTCTAAATGTCCTGCTACTACTTCCTTAATAATGGACTCCAGCAGTGGACAGATGTTCTGCTAACTGGTCTATGGTTTCCTGCTTTGTGTTTT
This sequence comes from Pristiophorus japonicus, assembly GCF_044704955.1. Taxonomy (NCBI): domain Eukaryota; kingdom Metazoa; phylum Chordata; class Chondrichthyes; family Pristiophoridae; genus Pristiophorus; species Pristiophorus japonicus. The sequence goes on from NC_091978.1 coordinate 360,217,316, forward strand.
CCTCTTTTCTTAAATAACGGTGTTACATTTGTGGTTTTCTAATCTGCTGGGACCTCTTCAGAATCCAGGGAATTTTGGTAGATTACAACCAAACAGCCACCTTTTTAAAGACCCTAGGATGCAGGCCATCAGGGTCAGGGGACTTGTCCACCTTCAGTTCGATTAGTTTGCCTAGTACTTTTTCTCTAGTAATAGTGATTGTTTTAAGTACCCCTCTCCCAATAGCCCCTTGATTGTCAACTTTTGGGATGCTTTTAGTGTCTTCTAACTGTGAAGACCGATACAAAATATTTGTTCAAAGTCTCTGTCATTTCTCTGTTTCAATTATTTATTCCCCAGTCTCATCCTCTAAGGGACCAATGTTTACTTTAGCTACTCTCTTCCTTTTTATATACTTGTAGAAGCTCTTACTGTCTGTTTTTATATTTCTTGCTAATTTATTCTCATAAGCTATCTTCTCTCTCTTTATTTTTTTTTAAGTCGTCCTTTGCTGGATTCTAAATATGTCCCAATCCTCTGGCCCACCATTAATCTTCGCAACATGGTATGCCTTTGTCTTCAATTTGATATCATCCTTTACTTCCTTAGATAGCCACAAATAATTCATCCTTCTCTTAGAGTCTTTCTTTCTCACTGAGAGTTATGAAATATCTCCTTAAATGTCTGCCACTGCTCATCTACCACCTTACCTATTTTCCCAGTCCAATTTAGCCAACTCTGCCTTTATACCTTTGTAATTGCCTTTATTTAAGTTCAGGACACTAGTTTGAGACCTAGCTTTCTCACCTTCAAAATGAATTTGAAATTCTACCATGCTATGATCACTCTTCCCAAGAGGATCATTTACCATGAGATCATTAATTAATCCAGTCTCATTACACCCTACAAGATCTAAAATAGTCTGCTCCCTGGTTGGTTCCACAACGTATTGTTCTAAGAAACCATCCCGAATACACTCTATGAACTCTTCCTCAAGGCGACCTTTGCCAATTAGATTTGTCCAGTCAATATGAAGATTAAAATCACCCATGATTATTGCCAGAGATGCTCAGGAGGGCAGAATTAGAGGAGTGCAAACGTCTCGTGGGGTTGTGAGGCTGAAAGACAATACAGAGACAGGGAGGGGCGAGGCCATGGAGGGATTTGTAAACAAGGATGAGAATTTTGAAATCAAGTCCTTGCTTAACCGGGAGCCAATGTGGGTCAGCGAGCACAGGGGCGATGGGTGATCGGGACTTGGTGCGATTTTGGACACGGGATGCCAAGAGTTTTGGATGACCACAAGTTTACGTAGGGTAGAATGTGGGAGGTCAGCCAGGAGTGCATTGGAATAGTCAAGTCTAGAGGTAACGGAGGAATGGATGAGGGTTTCAGTAGTGGATGAGCTGAGGCCAGGGTGGAGATGGGAGATGGGTGGAAATAGGCGATTTTAGTTATGCTGCGGCTATGTGGCCGGAAGCTCATTTTGGGGTCAAATATGACACCTAGGTTGCGAACAGTCTGGTTCAGCCTCAGAGGTGGTGCAGGTGTCAGCATACATGTGGAAATTGACTCCATGTTTTTGGATGATATCGCCGAGGGGCAACATGTAGATGAGGAATAAGAGGGGACCAAGGACAGATCCTTGGGGGACACCAGAGGTAACGATGTGGGAGTGGGAAGAGAAGCCATTGAAGGTGATTCTCTGGCTACGATTAGATAGATAAGAATGGAACCAGGCGAGTGCAGTCCCACCCAGCTGGACGATGTTGGAGCGGCGTTGGAGGAGGATGGAGTGGTCAGCCGTGTCAAAGGCTGCAGACAGGTCGAGGAGGACGAGGAGGGATAGTTTGCCTTTGTCACAGTCACAAAGGATGTCATTTGTGACTTTGATGAGAGCTGTTTCGGTACTGTGGCAGGGGTGGAAACCAGATTGAAAGGATTCAAACACGGAGTTCCGGGAAAGATTGTCACGGATTTGGGAGGCGGTTTGGGAGTTTGGAGAGGAAAGGGAGGTTGGAGATGGGGCGATAGCTAGCAAGCACAGTAGGGTCAAGGTTGTTTTCTTGAGGAGACGAGGTGATGACCGCAGATTTGAAGGCGAGGGGACAGTACCTGAGGAGAGAGAACCGTTACCAATGTCGGCTGACGTGGGAGCCAAAAAAGGAAGTTGGGTGGTCAGCAGTTGGGAATAGGATCAAGAGAGCAGGAAGTGTGTCTCATGGACAAGCTGAGTGTAGAGAGGTCAAGAGGGGAGATCAAAGAGAAACTGGAGAAAGATGGGAGTTTAGGGCTAGGGCAGGGGGCAACCTCAGATGAAGTTTGGCCTGGTGGGCTAGGGGAAGGAAGGGAACTGGCAGAGGCAGTTGATTGGATGGTCTCAATCTTTGAGACAAAGACTTCCTTGAGCTCCTCACACTTGTTGTTGGAGATGAGTGTGGTGGAGACAGAGGAGTGGGTTTAAGAAGACAGTTAGCAGTAGAGAATAGTAGCCTGCTGTTATGGTTGCATTCCAGAATGATCCTGGAATAGTGAACAGTTTTGGCAAACAAGAGTAGGACCCGATAATACTTTTTGCGGCCCAGCCAGATCTGGCGGTGAATGGCTAAAGCAGTTGTCCGCCACATCCATTCAAATCTGTGCCCCTTGGACTTGAGGGAGCGAAGATGCCAATGGATAGTCAACAGGCTATGGAGGGGAGGGACTTGACACAATCACGACCACTAAGGAGATGGTACTCAGTAAGATAATGGGACTAAAGGCAGATAAATCTCCTGGACCCGATGGCTTGCATCCTAGAGTCTTAAGAGAAATAGCGGCAGGGATTGTGGATGCATTGGTTGTAATTTACCAAAATTCCCTGGATTCTGGGGCGGTCCCAGCAGATTGAAAAGCTCCAAATGTAACACCCCTATTTAAAAAAGGAGGCAGACAAAAAGCAGGAAACTATAGACCACATAGCCTAACATCTGTGGTTGGGAAAATGTTGGAGTCCATTATTAAAGAAGCAGTAGCAGGACATTTGAAAAAGCAAAATTCAGTCAGGTAGAGTCAGCATGGATCTATGTTTGACAAATTTGCTGGAGTTCTTTGAGGATGTAATGAGCAGGTTGGATGAAGCGGAACCAGTGGATGTGATGTATTTGGACTTCCAGAAGGCATTTGACAAGGTGCCACATAAAAGATTACTGCACAAGATAAATTTTCACGGGGTTGGGGGTAATATATTAGAATGGATAGAGGACTGGCTAACTAGCAGAAAACAGTGAGTCGGTATAAATGGTTCTGATACGTCCTTACCATACAGTACAAATGCACACGAGGCCCATACTTGAGAGAAGGTCACTCTGTGACTAGTAACCTTTATTCGCCAGCACTGAAGTGATGAAGGTGGGTGGAGCTTCCCCTTTTATACCTGAAAGACCAGGTTAGGAGTGTCTCCCACAAGTTCACCACCTAGTGGTCAATGTTCTCAGTGTACAATGGGTCAGTTTATACATGGGTTACAATGACAGTTAAATACATGACATCACGTTTCCCCCCCCCCCCCCCCACCCCCAAAGTCTTATTGGGAGCACAGGTTTAGTCTCTCTGGTGGTTTACGCTCCCTTGTAGAGCGCCTGAGTTGGGGCTCCGGCTGGCCTGAGTGTCTGCTGTTTGCGGTGCCTCAGGCCTGTCCGGACTGCCCACAGTGACTGGGCTCTCCTCCTCTTAGTTCCGGTGTTCGGACACCTGTGGTGGAGTGAACTCTACATTGTGTTCTTCCTCTGCTTCTTCTATGGGGTTGCTGAACCTCCTTTTTGTTTGAGCCACGTGTTTGCGGCAGATTTGTCCATTGGTAAGTTTAACTAACAGAATCCTATTCCCCTCTTTGGCAATCACAGTGCCTGCATGTCATTTAGGCCCTGCAGCGTAGTTGAGAACAAAGACAGGGTCATTTACATCAATACATTGCGCCCTCGCATTCCTGTCGTGGCAGTCACATTGTGACTGGCGCCTGCTCTCAACAATTTCTTTCATGGTGGGGTGTATAAGGGATAACCTGGTTTTGAGCGTCCTTTTCATTAGCAGCTCTGCGGGTGGGACCCCTGTGAGCGAGTGTGGGCGGGATCTATTGGCCAACAGGAGGCGTGATAAGCGGCTTTCTATGGAACCCCCTTGGATTCTGAGCATCCCCTGTTTGATTACCTGCACTGCTCGTTCTGCCTGGCCGTTTGAGGCCGGCTTGAACGGTGCCATTCTGATATGGTTGATCCATTTCCTGCCATGAAGACCTGGAATTCAATGCTTATAAAACATGGGCTATTGTCGCTGACCAAGATGTCCGGTAGACCGTGGGCGGCGAATATTGCCCGTAGACTTTCTATTGTGGCAGAGGATGTACTTGAATTTAAAATGGCACACTCAATCCATTTGGAGTAGGCGTCTACTACAACCAAAAACATTTTTCCTATGAAAGGACCTGCGTAGTCCACATGGACGCGTGACTATGGCTTGGCGGGCCAGGACCAGGGGCTAAGGGGGGCTTCCCTGGGTGCATTGCCCAGCTGGGCGCACGTGTTGCACCTGCGAACACAAAGTTCCAGGTCTGCATCTATCCCTGGCCACCAAACGTGTGACCTGGCAATTGCCTTCATCATGACAATACCCGGGTGCTCATTGTGGAGTTCTCTGATGAACATCGCTCTGCCCATCTGGGGCATGACTACTCGGTTACCCCACAGTAGGTAATCGGCCTGAATCGAGAGTTCAACTTATGAAATGGTTTAAATTCCTCAGGGCATGCCTCGTATGTGGCTGCCCAGTCCCCATTCAGGACACATTTCTTGACTGAGGGCAGCAGCGGGTCTTTATTTGTCCAGACGTTAATCTGATGGGCTGTCATGGGTGAGCCTTCGCTTTCGAAAGCTTCAACAGCCATGACCATCTCAGCAGCATGCTCGGTTGCCCTCTCGGTGGTGGCTAGTGGGAGCCTGCTGAGTGCATTAGCGCAGTTTTCAGTGCCTGGTCTGTGCTGGATTGTATAGTCATAGGCGGCTAACATGAGTGCCCACCTCTGTATGCGGACCGATGCATTAGCATTTATGGCCTTGTTGACGGCCAGAAGGGACGTTCAGGGTTTGTGATCTGTCTCCAGCTCAAATTTCCTGCCAAACAGGTACTGGTGCATTTTTTTTACTGCATATACACATGCAAGCGCTTCCTTTTCTACCATCCCATTGCCCTTTTCTGCCTGGGACAGACTTCTGGAGGCATAAGCTACCGGCTGTAACTGACCCTTGGCATTAACATGCTGAAACACACCCGACCCCAGAGGACGACTCGTCGCACGTTAAAACAAATTTCTTACATGGGTCATATAGCGTTAACAGATTGTTAGAGCACGAAATTTGTTATGCTCCATCAAAAGCCCTTTCCTGGCTGACCCCCAGACCCATTCGCGACCTTTGCATAGGAGTACGTGTAGCGGCTCTAACAGCGTGCTCAATTTAGAAGAAAGTTACCAAAATAGTTCAGGAGCCCCAGAAACGAACGCAGCTCCATTGTGTTACGGGGTCTGGGTGCTCTCTGGATCGCTTCTGTTTTGGACGCGGTAGGTCTGATCCCGTCTGCTGCTACCCTCCTCCCCAGGAATTCTACCTCTGGAGCTAGAAAGACGTACTTCGCCTTTTTCAGTCACAGACCTACCCGGTCCAGTCTGCGTAGCACCTCCTCCAGGTTGCGGAGGTGTTCTTCAGTATCACAACCCGTGATGAGGATGTCGGCTTGAAAAACCACTGTCCTTGGAATTGACTTGAGGAGGCTTTCCATATTGTGTTGAAAGATCGCGGCGGCCGAGCGAATCCCAAACGGACATCTGTTGTACTCAAACAACCCCTTGTGTGTCGTGATGGTGGTCAGCTTCTTCGACTCACTCGCCAGCTCCTGGGTCATGTAAGCTGAGGTTAGGTCCAATTTTGAAAAAAGTTTGCCACCGGACAGCGTCGCAAAGAGGTCCTCCGCTCTCGGTAGCGGGTACTGGTCTTGGAGTGACACCCGATTGATGGTGGCCTTCTAATCACTACATATCCTGACCGACCCATCCGCCTTGAGCACCGGCACGATCGGGCTCGCCCAGTCACTGAATTCAACTGGCGAGATGATGCTTTCCCTCAGTAGGCGGTCCAATTCGCCTTCTATCTTTTCCCGCATCACGTACGGCATCACTCTGCCCTTGTGGTGTACTGGCCTGGCGTCCGGTTTATGTGATCACTACCTTGGTCCCCATGAAAGTGCCAATGCCGGGCTGAAATAGTGAGTCAAATTTGTCCAGGACCTGTGAGCATGATATTCGCTCCACAGAAGAAATTGCATTGACATCGCCCCATTTCCAGTTCATGACAGCCAGCCGACTCCTCCCCAGTAGTGCGGGACCGTCCCCTGGGACAATCCATAGTGGCAACCTGTTCTCTGAGTCTTTGTGGGTCACAACTACCGTGGCGCTGCCTAGCACCGGAATGATCTCCTTTGTGTATGTCCCTAGCTGTGCGTCAATTGGCAATAATTTTGGCCTCCTGGCCTTGGATGCCCACAACTTGTCGAACTGTTTGATACTCATCAGGGACTGGCTGGCCCCTGTGTCTAGCTCCATTGATACTGGGATGCCATTGAGGAGCACTTTCATCATTATCGGTGGCGTCCTGGTGTATGAACTGTATATGTGCTCCACATGAACTCGCTGAACTGCAGCTTCCCGTGTGTTCCCCCAGTGTCCATTTGGCCTCGTAGGGCTTACATCAGGCCCGTCCTCCTCGTACATCAACCTGGCCGCAGGCTTCCTGCACATAATTATAATTGAGGCAGCACTTTTTTTTTACCACAGAAAGTTGTTCAGGCCAATTCACTAAATATATTCAAAAAGGAGTTAGATGTAGTCCTTATTACTAGGGGGATCAAGGGGTATGGTGAGAAAGCAGGAATGGGGTACTGAAGTTGTTCAGCCATGCACTCATTGAATGGCGGTGCAGGCTCGAAGGGCCGAATGGCCTACTCCTGCACCTATTTTCTATGTTTCTATGTTTCTACGCCGCAAGTGACCGCTGACGTTGCAGTTTCTGCAGGTATATTGCTGATACCTGCAAGCTCTGGCTGTGTTTACCTCCACACCTCCAACATGAGCCGTTGTTTGAAACAAAAGGTCCATTACCAGTTGATCGTCTCTGACTGTCTGTGTAACTGTTTTTAAGCACACCATTAACAGGTGTTGATGGCCCCATTACTGGCCGCATTGTCCATCGCGATGGCGTGAATCGCCGTTCAGCTAGCCATTGTTTCTGTTGAATTCCCCTTTGGATTTGACAACATGCTGGGACATGTCCGATTGCCACTATCTGCCTGCAGAACTGTGTGCCGCGTTAACAATGTTGACTCCCTGTCCATTTGCTGCATTTAAACCAAGATTTTTGGGAAACATCAATCTGGTCTCTTCCTCCCCGAGATAAATGCCTGGGCCATCAAAGCCGCTGTTTCCAGGGTCAAGTCTTTAGTCTCAATCAGTTTCCTGAAAACCCCAGCGTGCCCAATACCTTCAATAAAAATGTCTCACAGCATCTCTGCTCTGCATGCATCTGGAAACTTACATAGGCTCGCCAGTCACCGGAGGTCTGCCACGAAGTCTGGAACACTTTGCCCTTCTCGCCGCCGGTGCGTGTAAAACCGGTGTCTCGCCCATGTGCATGCTGCTCGCCGGTTTAAAGTGTTCCCCGATCAACTTACTGAGCTCTTCAAAAGTCTTGTCCGCCGGCTTCTCTGGCGCTAGAAGGTCCTTCATCAGGGAGTAGGTCCTGGATCCACAAACCGTCAGGAGATGAGCCCTGCGTTTGTCGGTCGAATCCTGTCCCAGCCATTCCTTAGTGATGAAGCTTTGCTGTAGTCTCTCAATAAAGTTGTCTCAATCATCACCAACACAGTACCTCTCGTCTGTACTGCTAGTGGCCATGCTCGCGTGGTTTAAATCCCAATTTCTCATCGCCAATGATATGTCCTTACTATACAGTACAAATGCACACGAGGCCCATACTTGAGACTCTGTGACCAGTAACCTTTATTCGCCAGCACTGAAGTGACGAAGGTGGGTGGAGCTTCCCCTTTTATACCTGAAAGACCAGGTTAGGAGTGTCTCCCACAAGTTCACCACCTAGTGGTCAATGTTCTCACAGTGTACAACTCGTCAGTTTATACATGGGTTACAATGACAGTTAAATACATGACAGGTTCATTCTCTGGTTGGCAACCAGTAACTAGTGGGGTGCCGCAGGGATCAGTGCTGGGACCCCAACTATTTACAATCTCTATTAACAACTTGCAAGAAGGGACTGAGTGTAATGTAGCCAAGTTTGCTGACGATACAAAGATGGGAGGAAAAGCAATGTGTGAGGAGGACACAAAAAATCTGCAAAAGGACATAGACAGGCTAAATGAGTGGGGAAAAATTTGGCAGATGGAGTATAATGTTGGAAAGTGTGAGGTCATGCACTTTGGCAGAAAAAAGTAAAAGAGCAAGTTATCATTTAAATGGAGAAAGATTGCAAAGTGCTGCAGTACAGCGACCTGGGGGTACTTGTGTATGAAACACAAAAGGATAGTATGCAGGTACAGCAAGTGATCAGGAAGGCCAATGGTATCTTGGCCTTTATTGCGAAGGGGGATGGAGTATAAAAGCAGGGAAGTATTGCTATAGCTATGCAAAGTATTGGTGAGGCCACACCTGGAATACTGCGTGCAGTTTTGGTTTCCATATTTAGGAAAGAATATACTTGCTTTTGAGGCAGTTCAGAGAAGGTTTACTCGGTTGATTCCGGGGATGAGGGGGTTGACTTATGAGGAAAGGTTGAGTAGGTTGGGGCTCTACTCATTGGAATTCAGAAGAATGAGAGGTGATCTTATCGAAACATATAAGATTATGAGGGGGCTTGACAAGGTGGATGCAGAGAGAATGTTTCCACAGATAAGGGGAGACTAGAACTAGAGGGCATGATCTGAGAATAAGGGGCCGCCCATTTAAAATAGAGATGAGGAGAAATTTCTTCTCTGAGAGTTGTAAATCTGTGGAATTCGCTGCCTCAGAGAGCTGTGGAAGCTGGGACATTAAATAAATTTAAGACAGAAATAAACAGTTTCTTGAACGATAAGGGGTTATGGAGAGCGGTCAGGGAAGTGGAGCTGAGTCCATGATTGATCAGCCATGATCTTATTGAATGGGGGAGCAGGCTCGAGGGGCCGTATGGCCTACTCCTGTTCCTATTTCTTACGTTCTTATGAAAGCTGTACCGGGGGAATGGCCAGGGTGAGAGAGAGTAATGGTTTTAATAGGGACTAAGGCATCAAAGGTGGTGGTGAGGGTGTGGCTGAGTAAATCGGTGGCTGCGGAAATGTCATGGTGAAAGGAGGGCCGAAGGATGGACCATTTGGAATTGATAAGTGCAGTTGTAAGAGAGTTTGGAGAGAGTTTTTTCCAAGGGCGGATGCAGAACAAAGTAGGGTTGGGTGGGGGAAGGGGATGTGGGTGGCGAGCGATACAAGGAAATGGTCAGAGATGACACGGTAGGAATAGCGAGGCCACGAGAGAGGGCAAGGTCAAAGTGGGTGGCCGTGAATATGGGTTGAGGAATTCACATGGAGGGAGAGATTAAGGAAGGACAGGAGGGTAGTGAATGCAAAGGAGAGAGAGCATGATGAATTGAGATGCAGATTGAAATCACTGAGGATGAGAAGTTGCTTGGTGCAGAGGCTGAGGAAGGAGAGCTGAGGGATCAGACATAGTTCAGGCACTCGTGGGACGTTGTACCCCGAATCTGATCCTTCTTGCCCCCGTTATTAGCCAGGGAAATGGGTGCAACAAGATCCAAATTCTCCCCCCATATTGTCCACCCATCACATCTGGTTTCTGCAAGATTGGATATTTGTTCTTCTTTTGTGAATGGAACAGTCATAGATATCACGCTTTTCTTATCCTCCAGCCCGATGAATTGGAAAAGAAGAATGTTCCACTTGTGTTTTGCTGCTATCCGTTTATCCTGAACTTAAATGTCAAGTTACAGATACTTGATACAGATTCAGTCATGAAGAAAAAGGTAAAGAATTTTATGAATATAGGAAAAAAAATCAGTCATTATAATGTGATTATAAACCTCACGGTCTCTCTCTCCTCCTTTGAGACGCTCCTTAAAACCTACCTCTTTGACCAAGCTTTTGGTCATCTATATTAATGTCTCCTTATATGGCTCGGTGTGTCTGATAACACTCCTCTGAAGATCCTTGGGACATTTTACGATGTTAAAGGCACTATAAAAGAAATCAGGGCAGTAGTAGGCCTCAAGCCTGCTCCGCCATTCAGTAAGATCATAGTTGATCTTCGACCTCAGCTCCACTTTCACACCCAAACTCCACATCCATGATTCCCCTAGAGTCCAAATATCTATCGAGCTCAACGACTCAGCTTCCACAACTCTCTGGGTAGAGAATTCCGAGGATTCACAACCCTCTGAGTGAAGAAATTCCTCCACATCTCAGTCTTAATGTTCGACCCCTTCTCCTGAGACTATACCCCCTAGTTCTAGACTCCCCAGCCAGGGGATGCAATCCCTCGGCATCTGTCAATCCCCCTCAGAATTTTGCATATTTCACTATAAACGCAAATTGTTGTTGTATCGAAATCCTTCCCTCTGCTCCTCAGTCTCACTAATCTCCCTCAGTCACGCACCGCTGTCCAGTCGAGAGGGCTAACACACTGCCCCCAGACCACCACGAGTGTCCTTCAGCCCAGCCACTGGAATAGAAACATAGAAAATAGTTGCAGGAGTAGGCCATTCGGCCCTTCGAGCCTGCACCACCATTCAATAAGATCATGGCAGATCATGCAACTTCAGTACCCCATTCCTGCTTTCTTTCCATACCACTTGATCCCTTTAGCCGTACGGGCCACATCTAAGTCCCTTTTGAATATATCTAACGAACTGGCCTCAACAACCTTCTGTGGTAGTGAATTCCACAGGTTCACAATTCTCTGAGTTAGGAAGTTTCTCCTCATCTCGGTTCTAAATGGCTTACCCCTTATCTTTAGACTGTGACCCCTGGTTCTGGACTTCCCCAACATCGGGAACATTCTTCCTGCATCCAACCTGTCCAATCCCGTCAGAATTTTATATGTTTGTATGAGATCCCCTCTCATTCTTCTAAATTCCAGTGAATATAAGCCTAGTCGATCCAGTCTTTCTTCATATGTCAGTCCTGCCATCCCAGGAATCAGTCTGGTGAACCTTCGCTGCATTCCCTCAATAGCAAGAACGTCCTTCCTCAGATTAGGAGACCAAAACTACACACAATATTCCAGGTGTGGCCTCACCAAGGCCCTGTACAACTACAGTAAGACCTCCCAGCTCCTATACTCAAATTCCCTCACTATGAAGGCTAACATGCCATTTGCTTTCTCCACCGCCTGCTGTACCTGCATGCCTACCTTCAATGACTGATGTACCATGACACCCAGGTCTCGTTGCACCTCCCCTTTTCCTAATCTGTCAACATTTCAGATAATAATCTGCCTTCCTGCTTTTGTCACCAAAGTGGATAACCTCACATTTATCCACATTCTACTGTATCTGCCATGCATTTACCCATTCACCTACCCTGTCCAAGTCACCCTGCAGCCTCCTAACATCTTCCACACAGGTCGCACTGCCACTCAGCTTAGTGTCATCTGCAAATGTGCAGAGCGGTGAGCAGGTCAGACCTGTGTGAGGTTGCCAGCCCTCCTGTCTTGCCCTGGAGTCTCGCGGAATTGACGAGGAATCTCCCGGGCAACCCTGCGAGCAGTCTGGGAGGTGAACCGTAAGGGAACTTCCTTTTCCCGTTTCGCTGCGGCTCCACAAACAGCAGGGCTGCGACACACCCAGGATGCAAGGCAGCTCTGGCGCATTTGCACCACGGTGAAACCATGCGATGGGTAGAGCAGTTTCTGGAGCTCAGAGGACCGTGGATATTAGAATTTACAGATCAATAACAGACCATTCGGCCCAATAGGTGTGTGCTGGTGTTCATGCTCCACACGAGCCTCCTCCCACCCTACATCATCTAACCCAATCCACATATCCTTCTATTCCTTTCTCCCTCGTGTGTTTACCCAGCTTTCCCTTCCATGCGCCTTTACAATTCGCCTCAACCACTGCTGGTGGAAGCAAGTTCTACATTCTCACCACTCTCTGAGAAAAGATGTTTCTCCTGAATTCCTTATTGGATTTAGTGTTTGATATTTATTGCCCATAGTTTTAGACTCCCCCGCAAGAGGAAGTATCTTTACCTCACTAACGGCCACGGATTATCTTTTTAAAAATGCCAGTATATTTAATGTTGTATTTAACAGGATGATTGTGTGCAATATCTTGCTCTTTTCCAATTTGTATTGCTTAGAAAGCCTTCATTGAAGCTATGGATTTCACATGGCTTAACATCCAGATGGGAAGCCCTGAACCTCCCAAGTATCCCAAGTTCATATTGAAGGTTAATCGTCAAGACTTGGCTGTTAATACTTTTAAGAAGCTGAAAAATGTGGATGAGGACGACCTGAAAAAGGATCTCGTGGTAAAAAAATTCTCTTTAGCACTAGAACTATTATAATGTATGGATTCAGCTGGTTTGGGTACGGTAGTGTAGTGGTTATGTTACTGGGCTAGTAATCTAGAGAAGAGGGTACTTGGCGATAAGCGAAATTTCACTAACGGTGCAAACCATACTGGGTTCATCACTGTCGGGGTTGTCCACACGTCGAATATGCTGCGATGAACGACAGACACGAGCAAAATGGTTCATTTTACCACATGCAGAGCATTTCTTTCCACATGCAGGGCAGTTAGGACTCTTTGCTGAATGTGATTTGTCCCCACAGTTAAAGCAGTGGAAGTTAAGCCCGCGATCCGTAGTGGTGGCTTATTACTAGGTCTCTGCTGTGAATTCCGCTTTGGATGAGTGCCTTGCACATGGGCTGTAGCTGCAATCTGCTGCACAGGGGGAACAGGGGATCTGATCGCTTTTGAATTGGAAAGCGCTGATTCGATTTGAATGGCCAAATTAGTTGCTTTGTCCAATGTCAATTTGTCATCCTCCATTAGCAAGCGTTCCTGAATGTGGGGGTTCGTTGTCTTCTCAATAATTTGATCCCTGATCATTTCCTCTGTGAGTGCTCCAAAGTTACACATAGCGGCCAGTTCAGTTAATTAAATTATATAGTGTTTGATTGGTTCACCTTTCCCTTTCCCCCTTTTACGAAATTGGTATCTCTCCATCATGATACTTTTCTTTGGCCCAAAATAGTTCTATAAGGCGCTTACTGTTTTGTCGGAGGGCTCCATGTCTTCAATTTGGCCAGAGATGCGTTGGCCTTCGGTGGCGAGGCAGTGGATAAGTATTGCACTGCGGCGAGCTGGTGTTACGGTGTTGCCATCTAACCCACTCGCCGCGATGTATGTAGTAAAGCTTTTTATCCATCTCGGCCCGGGTGTGGAGAGGAAAGGTGGGGGGAGGGGGCAGGGTAGGGAGGTTAATTTGAATCATCTTCATCGCCAAATTATGTTGTGTACATGTAAATAACTGACAGAGCCAGGAGAAATGTAACTTAAACCGTGTGCTTTATATAACAACCCAAAAAGGTGTCGCAAACCGGCATGAACCAGAATGAATACAGCAACTGTGAATAGCTCCCGCAGGGTCCTGTGAGCTGTAACAAATAAATAGAGTATGAACACAACACTGTGCTTGCTTCTCGTTTTGATGTTCAAACACACATTTCAGAAGGTAAATGTGAAATCGTGTTTCTGCACACATTTTTGCAATGTTTCTATCTCTTTAGGTGAAGTTTGATGGAGAACTGGGCATGGATCTCGGAGCTGTACGACAGGAATTCTTCCTCTCTGTTTTTAAAGAGTTGATTCATCCAGATTCAGGAATGTTTTCTAAAAATGTCAGCACATTATGGTTTCCCTCTAAGGTGAGACAAAGTAATTTATTTATTTAAGAAAAATAGTATGCCAGCACACACAGATGGTGCTGTCATATTGCAAAATAATTTTAGAACAGTGGCTGCTTCTGAGCTCCAGTCCGAAGCTGGAAGCACATTCTAATCGGCAAAGTTGTCTTGCCAAAAGTGGGGGGGTCAACGGATGCAATCGGTGGGGGGAGGGGGCTCAGGTGGGAAAGTGTTTTTTCCCCCCCCCGGCAGCTCGCCATCACATGCCTATCCCCGATGTCGGGTCTGTCAGCACTGGGCAGACCCAGTATGCAGCGGTGGACAATTTAGGTCATTATGATCTTGTTTAGAGATCATTAAGAACACATTTGAGCTCGCCTTTTGATTTTACGTGCTCGCTCACAGGGATCTCGCTGCTCGGGGATCACGCCTGTGAATCTGAGGCGGGAGTTCAGTGGCCATTGAATCAGCTGTTGAGTTGACAGCTTCAGATGTAAAATAAAAGCTCCCACCTTGCAGAGATATCTTCCCTCAGCCACAAACTCTTCTTCACTGCACTTCCACCACAGATTCACCATGCTGCAAGTTTTTACACAAGTCTGACCTCATTACTTCTCTCACCATTGACAGGTCGCTTCTGTCATCTTTACTTCACCTGCCATCTATTCCATCAGCATTTATACTCTCTCACCTTGGTCCTCAGAATCCCACCACAATCAGCCCCAACACCAGCAGCACCAGGCACATCAGCAGCACCAACAACAACACCAACCTTCTCCGCAATCAACTAATGCTGCAAAGCACATCAGCACCAGACCACAATGCTGCCCAGGACGCCAGGGATGGTCAGATTTACTTCACTTGATGCTGTACACCCTGGCTGCCACATGATGTGCCAGGTTGGCACCATCCCAAACCAACACCATAAAGCATCCCTACAATGCCCATGCCTTTCCTTTCACACTCATTCACCATTGTGGGGAGTATTGTTATGTCTCACCATTCACTGCAACTCACTAAACCACTTCCAAAGGTGCAAATCTGTTCAAGAACGCAAAGTGTTGAAAATAAAGGTTTCAATGTTTGACACCACATTAACAGAAACTTTACATGAACATTACAGAAAACACCCAAGTGCCTCCCCTGTGTGTTGTTAGTTGGCATGTTTGAACTAAGTTGAGGGTGAGAATGAGGGGTGGCTACTGAGATGGCGATGTGATAAATGTAGATAGAGAGAGCTGGGTGGAGGTGCAAGGTAAGTTGGTGTGAGTAAGGATGTGCAGGAGTAGGGTAGGGAAGACAGAGTGATGGGGATGTGATGAGAGGCACAGCAGGATGAGGTTGAGTGTGGCTTTGTACTAATGTTTTGTGGTCTACTGAGATAATTGAAATGTTTGTGGCACTGCACCCAGGTCCTCTTGACCACATCCCTGTTTGTACCCTCCTCTGCAATGTGCAACCAGGCTGTGTTGATCTCCTAGGGAGGTCTCTTCCGGCCATGGGAAGGAAAGAGGACCTCCTTGCGTGCTGTGACTCCCTGCGTAAGCATATGGAAGGACTCATGGGAGAGCCTGGGTGCAGCCCTGCACCTCTGTGCCGTGTGTGTCAGTGTTTGCAGCACCTCAATGCTGTACAACACTGACGGCACAAATGTCAAAATAAATTTGGACATGGTCCCTTGACCCAGCTCTAACTTAACAGCAGAATAATACATTGTGCATTATGTGGTCCTTATAAACCAGCGGATATCAGCTTATTGTGAGCAGCGCCTAAGGGGGGCCTGTATATCTTTCACCTAGCACTGCCTGTGTCCATCATACCTCAGGCCCCACACTTGGTGTGCAAAGTGTGCACACATTTGCACCAGTGTTCCGGTCTGGAGGTCCCGCGCAAGCCGCTCACTGGTTTTTCAATGGAAAAAAAACAGCGCATGTGCGCTGTTTTGAATGGGCCACGCAGCCACTCAAAGGGACCGCACAGGGGAAAAGATTGGAGGGATGATTGATTTGCACGTGATAAGCTGAAATTTCATATTCATAAAGATGCAAAAAATGACAACTCAACGGGTAAGGAATGCACTGACCAAAATCCGAAAAAACAATATTCATCAACTTCCAATGAGGAACTACTAAAACCTATAAAAGTTTCTAATCAACAGTGACCCACCACTAAAAAAGATGAGCCAATAAAGTCACTTAAATTCTTTTGTTGTGGAAGATCTTTGAATATAAGTTTTGTAATATAACAATAGCATAAAATTCGTAAATGTACCAGAAAATGATCAGACTTACCTAGAGAGTAGCGTTTAGTATGTTTAAAATGTGTCTACCAACATTTCCATTGGGGGGGTCAGTGCCTCTCTGAGGAGCCTATGGCTTGACAATGGCAATATTTTATCCCTTTAGCAATCAGCAGATGCATTGTTATATCCTGTTGTCTTCTTCATTATAGATCTCAGTGCCGATTGAAAACTACTTCCTGTTTGGAATATTGTGTGGCCTTGTTGTGTATAATTTCAGTGTGGTCTACATCCCCTTCCCACTTGTAGTCTTTAAGAAGTTACTGAATGTGAAGCCCACTTTGGAGGATCTGAAGGAGCTGGACCCTGAGAAGTAAGTTGCTAAGTCTGCGGCAAGTTATTTGTAGTAAGACTTCATGCTGTTGCAGTTCACCTCTTTCTGTAATGAAACATCCGGTACAGCATTGGGCACAGTGCGGGACAACATTGCTACACAGGGAAGAATGGACAACAGAAACAGGAGGAAGACAAGGTCCCAAGATGAAAGGATACTGCGATCGATTTACAAGTCCCAGATCAGCTGCAGACCAGTTGATCCTTATACTTTGTCCAAAGACTTTTGGAGGAGAGCTAAACATTTTTCTAAATGTTGGGCTCTCTACATTCACCTGTATAAATATTGCAAAGTTGCTGAATATTGTTTTTGCTGGAAAGTTACTGCAAATCCACAGAAGTGTAGCATTCAAACAGCTAAATCAGGCACAAGAAATCTTCCACAGAAGCTTGACTCCAGAAAAGCTATTACCCCCAGTTGTCTAGATGGTAAAGTTCTCAACCTCTTGCTCAAGGAACTGGTTCATCTGACTCAGGTCAAGTGGCTCTACGGCAGTTTAAGTTTCCCAGATTGCCCTCGCCATGTCGTTATCAGTTTGCACGTCCAGAAAGTTACGGCCCAAATATTTTTTGCGCTGAAGGGTGCAGAAAAAAGTCTTAACGAATGGCGCACGCCGTGAGATGTGGTCATTCAAGTGGTTATTCTTCACGTGCAACAATAAGACAGTGAATTCGCTGTGCTACAGGCCCACGACAACCTCCACAGCTGAGTCTAGTTGTCTTCATACAGCATCTGCACACATGCATATCAAGCAAGGGGTCACTGAATAGTGATCAGGTGCAGGAGACCTTGTCAGTTTATAGTTGCCCTTTACCTTGACCTTTTGCCTGAACTGCTATTGCTCTGACCTTTCCTAGGATACTCCAATAGTTTGTATCTTTGACCTTTACTGATCCCATTTGCCAGTAACGTTGAGAGAAGGATGATTAGCTACACACATTGGGCTAGATCTTGATGGAGCAGGGCATCCCATGGTGTGCTCCATGGCGAGGGCAATCTGGGACCTTCGCGAATGGCAGGACCAGCAGTGTATTTCTTTAACCATTATATTTTAGGATTAAGAAAGAAACAGAGGAACGATGGAGAAGGTGGGTGAAGTAGAGTCAAGTCAGGTACTGAAAGATAACTAAAGAGAGGAATAGAAAGATTGCACAAAGAGAGATCTCCAAATCCCCTGAACTGTCTGGACGACTTGTGCATTAGTAATGGCGTGCGTCATTAACCCACCGTTATTTTTCCTGCAAGATCCGGCCCATTAAGCCCTTCCTGGTACAGTCTCCGCCATGTCCTGAGCTATATATGTCAGTCAGCCGGGGATACGTATTCTCGGCAGTTTGCGGAAACACTCGGCAGTGACCAGTTTTAGCCTCAGCAGGAAAGAAGCCAATAAATAATCCAGTATTTTATTTCTGTCAAAAGAAAGAAAGACTTGCATTTATATAGCGCCTTTCGCAACCCCAGGACGTCCCAAAATCCCTCAGTGTCAGCTATGGCTCAGTGGGTAGCACACTCGCCTCTGAGTCAAACGGTTGTGGACTCAAGTCCCACTCCAGTGACCTGAGCACAAAAATCTAGGCTGACACTCCAGTGCAGTGCTGAGGGCGTGTTGCACTGTCAGAGGTACCCTCTTTCGGATGAGACAAACTGCTCTCTCAGGTGGACATAAAAGATCCCAACTCGAAGTAGAGCAGTGGAGTCCTCCCCGTGATCTGGCCAATATTTATCCCTCAATCAACATAACAAAAACATTATGGTCAATATAACACTGTTGTTTATGGGAGCTTGCTGTGCGCAATTTTGTTGCTGCGATTCTCACATTACAAACAGTGACTACACTCCAAAATACTTCCATATAAACACAAGTCTTTCTTTCATTCCAAGTGCTTTACAACCAATGAAGTATTTTTGAAGTGCAGTCACTGTTTAATACAGGAAGCATCCCAGAATAATTTTAACATTCGAAACGCCAACAGCGGTTTTACATTTTGCAGTTTTACTGTAGTTTGTGGTATTTTTACTGAATCTATTAAGAGATCTTCTTTGCATTCCTGGTTGTTTCCAGCACCCTGGCGTGCATTCTAGACGGTGATGAGGACCAAGATCTGGGCATAGACTTTGTTGTGAGTACAAAATAATTTCTTTAAGCCAGACCGCAATGGAACAGCTCGATTCAACTTACACATAAATGCGAAAACCCTATGAACTATGCACCCTAAACATTTACACCCTCCACCACCAGCGCACCGTGGCTGCAGTGTGTACCATCTACAAGATGCACTGCAGCAACTTGCCAAGGCTTCTTCGGCAGCACCTCCCAAACCCGCGACCTCTACCACCTAGAAGGACAAGGGCAGCAGGCCCATGGGAACACCACTACCTCCAAGTTCTCCTCCGAGTCACACACCATCCTGACCTTGGCCTTTATTGCAAAGGGGATGGAGTATAAAAGCAGGGAAGTCTTGCTACAGTTGTACAGGGTATTGGTGAGGCCACACCTGGAATACTGCGTGCAGTTTTGGTTTCCATATTTACGAAAGGATATACTTGCTTTGGAGGCAGTTCAGAGAAGGTTCACTAGGTTGATTCCACAGATGAGGGGGTTGACTTATGAGGAAAGGTTGAGTAGGTTGGACCTCTACTCATTGAAATTCAGAAGAATGAGAGGTGATCTTATCAAAACGTATAAGATTCGTGATAAACAAGCCAAAGGAGAACAGCGGAAACGTTATAAGGACATCCTCAAAGCCTCCCTGGTAAAGTGCGACATCACCACTGACACCTGGGAGATCCTGGCCGAAGATCGCCCGAGGTGGAGAAATCCGGAAGGGTGTTCAGCTCTTCGAGTCTCAACGCAAAGAACGTGAAGAGGCCAAGCGCAGGCAGCGGAAGGAGCACGCGGCAAACCAGCCCCACCAATCCCTTCCCTTGACGAATGTCTGTCCCACCTGTGACAGGGTCTGTGGCTCTCGTATCAGACTGTTCAGCCATCAAAGAACTCACTTTGGGAGTGGAAGCAAGTCTTCCTCGATTCCGAGCGACTGCCTATGATGATAAGATTATGAGAGGGCGTGACAAGGTGGATGCAGAGAGGATGTTTTCACTGATAGGGGAGACTAGAACTAGAGGGCATAATCTTAGAATGATGGGCCGCCCATTTAAAACCGAGATGAGGAGAAATTTCTTCTCTCAGATGGTTGTGGATCTGTGGGATTTGCTGCCTCAGAGAGCTGTGGAAGCTCGGACATTGAATAAATTTAATACAGAAATAGACAGTTTCTTAACCGATAAGGGGATAAGGAAGAGGTTATGGGAAGTGGACCTGAGTCCATGATCAGATCAGCCATGATCGTATTAAATGGCGGAGCAGGCTCAAGGGGCTGTATGGCCTACTCCTGCTCCTATTTCTTATGTTCTAATGTTCTTATGACTTGGAAATATATCGCCGTTCCTTCATTGTCACTGGGTCAAAATCCTGGAACTCCCTCTCTAACAGCACTGTTGGGAGCAGCTTCACCACATGGACTGCAGAGATTCAAGATGGCAGCTCACCACCACCTTCTCAAGGCCAATTAGGGATGGGCAATAAATGGTGGCTTTGCCAACGATGACTACATTCCATGAACGAAGAAATTATTTACTTCGTATCAGTAAAAGATGCATTTATAAAATCCAATTTGCAGTCTCAATCAGTTTAGACAGATAAATACTTGTACTTCTATAACGCTTTCCATGTCAAAAGTTCTCCAATCACTAAAGTGAATTCCTTGTCAAAATAGTAGCATGGGATCATAGAATCAAAGAATGATGCAGTACAGAAGGAGGCCATTTGGCCCATTGTGCCTGTGCCAGCTCTTTGAAAGAGCGATCCAATAGTCCCACTCCCCTGCTCTTTCCCCATAGCCCTGCAAATGTTCTTTTTCAAATATTTATCCTATTCCCTTTTAAAAGTTGGTATTGAATCTGCTTCCACCAACCTTTCAAGCAGTGCATTCCAGCTCACAACAGTGATCTAGAACCAGTGAGTGTAGAACTGAACCCAGCCAGAGTCAGCACCTTCTGGGGAGGAGAGGGAGGGGGAACCAGTGAGTGTAGAACTGAACTCAGCCAGAGTCAGCACCTTCTGGGGAGGAGAGTGAGGGGAACCAGTGAGTGTAGAACTTAACCCAGCCAGAGTCAGCACCTTCAGGGGAGGGGAACCAGTGAGTGTAGAACTGAACCCAGCCAGAGTCAGCACTTCTGGGGAGGAGAGTGAGGGGAACCAGTGAGTGTAGAACTGAACCCAGCCAGAGTCAGCACCTTCTGGGGAGGGGAACCAGTGAGTGTAGAACTGAACCCAACCAGAGTCAGCACTTCTGGGGAGGAGAGGGAGGGGGAACCAGTGAGTGTAGAACTGAACCCAGCCAGAGTCAGCACCTTCTGGGGAGGGGAACCAGTGAGTGTAGAACTGAACACAGCCAGAGTCAGCACTTCTGGGGAGGAGAGGAAGGGGGGACCAGTGAGTGTAGAACTGAACCCAGCCAGAGTCAGCACCTTCTGGGGAGGGGAGAGGGAGGGGAACCAGTGAGTGTAGAACTGAACCCAGCCAGAGTCAGCACCTTCTGGGGAGGAGAGTGAGGGGAACCAGTGAGTGTAGAACTGAACCCAGCCAGAGTCAGCACCTTCAGGGATGGGGAGAGGGAGGGAACCAGTGAGTGTAGAACTGAACCCAGCCTGAGTCAGCACCTTCACTGCCTAAAAAAACATCGCACCATCCGGAAGGAGCAGAGCGGCAGGGGCATAAATAGAACGGGGAGATCAGAGGCCTGAGATCGGAAGAAGCAGATTCAAAACCAACAATAAAAAATCAAAGAGTGACGTCACAGGAGAGCAGATAGGTGATTGGTTGGTGAGTATTACAGCTTTTCTGTAATAAGAGCTACGAAACTGTAATTTGCTAGTAATTATTAAATTAATAACAAGACATAAAATATTGAAACAAAACAAAAATATCGATTGAATCAAAGATTAATCGAATTAATTAATAAATAAAACAAGGTTAGAGATGGCAGGGCAGGTGGTGTGTCATAACTGTAGCATGTGGGAGTTGGCGGAGTGTATCGTGATCCCGAGCAACCACATTTGCAGTAAGTGTCTGCAACTCGAGAAACTTCGGCTCAGCGTTGTTGAGCTGGAGTACGAGCTGCAGATATTACGATGGATCAGGGAGGGGGAGAGTTACCTGGACACTCTTCTCCAGGAGGCAGTCACACCCTTAAGGTTCAATCGTACTCTAGAGTTAATCAATGGTCATGGACAGAGTCAGGATGGCACGGGGATCCAGGATGCTGATGGAGGAGCCTCAGCCCTTGACCCTGTCCAACAGGTACGAGGAAAAGCACTGCAGGGTGGTTGGGCAAACTGACCGTGGGACCGTGGTACAGGGGGCCATCCAAGATGGGGGAGAAGGAAGGAATGTGACAGTGGTAGGGGACAGTGGAGTCAGGGGGGACAGATACTGTTCTATTCAGCAGCGACAGGGAGTTCCGGAGATTGTGTTGCCTACCTGCCAGGCTTCAGGATATCTCCTCGCGGCTGGAGAAGAAGTTGGAGAGGGAGGATCCAGTTGTCATGGTCCATATAGCAACTGATGACATAGGTAGAATTAAGAATGAAGTTCTGCTGAGGGAGTTTGAGGAGCTACAGTCTAAATTAATAAGCAGAACCTCAAGGGTAATAATCTCTGGATTACTACCTGAGCCAATTGGCATAGGGTCAAGCAGATCAGGGAGTTAAATGCATGGCTCAAAGGGAGGTGTGGGAGGAAAGGGTTTCAATTCATGGGCCACTGGCACCAATACTAGGGAAAGAGGGAGCTATTCCGCCAGGACAGGCGCCACTTAAAACTGACTGGAACCAGTGTCCTGGCAAATCGAATAACTAGAGCTATAGATAGAGCTTTAAACTAAAAAAAAAATGAGGGGGGGGGTGGTCAGTTGAGGGGAGAGTTAGCTATCTAAAGAGAAAGGTCAATGCAATAAAGCAGTGTAGCGATTTGGGTAAAAATAAGCAGAGCATGGCAGGAAGGGACAGAGAGTTTAATGGTAACAGTGCAGCAGAGAATAGGGTCAAAGCAACAACAACATTTTGTATTTATATAGCGCCTTTAACATAATAAAATGTCCCAAGGTACCTTACAGGAGTGTTGTAAGATGAAACAAATACAAATGAATCAGCAGGAAATAATGGTAAAAAAAACGTAAATTAAAGGCTCTTTATCTGAAGGCACAGAGCATTTGTAACAAGATAGATGAACTAGTGGCACAAATAGAGATAAATGGGTTTGATCTAATAGCCATTACAGAGATGTGGTTGTAAGGTGACCAAGATTGGGAACTAAATGTTTCAGGGTATTTTACATTTCGAAAAGACTGGCAGAATGGTAAAGGTGGCAGGGTAGACACGATAATAAAGGATGACATAAGGACAGTTGAGAGAAAGGATCTTGGCTCAGAAGATCAGGAAGAAGAATCAGTAGATAAGGAATAACAAGGGGCAGAAAACACTGGTGCATGTAGTATATAGGCCTGCTAACAGTAGCTATACTGTTTGACAGAATATTAATCAAGAAATATTAGGAGCTTGTAACAAAGGTAATGCAATAATCGTGGGGGACTTTAATCTTCATCTGGATTGGACAAATCAAATTGCCAAAGGTAGCCTGGATGATGAGTTTATTGAAGGCATTCAAGACTGTTTCCTAGAACAATACGTCATGGAACCAACCAGGAAACAGGCTATTTTAGATCATGTTTTGTGTAATGCGATAGGGTGAATTAGCAATCTCATAGTAAAGGATCCTCTGGGGCAGAGTGATCATAATACAATAGAATTTCAAATTACGTTTGAGAGTGACCTGCCTAAGTCCGAAACTAGAGTCTTAAGCTTAAATAAAGGTAGTTACATAGGAATGAAGGTGAGTTGGCTAAGGTGGATTGGAAAAATAGATTAAAAGATATGGCAGTAGATAAGCAGTGGCTAGCATTTAAAGAAATATTTCATAATTCGCAACAAATAACCTTCCGGAAATACTCGGGAACCGAGGGTCTAATGAGAAGGAGGAACTGAAGGAAATCTGTATTAGGCGGGAAATTGTGTTAGGGAAATTGATGGGATTCAAGGCCGATAAATCCCCGGGGCCTGATAGCCTGCATCCCAGAGTACTTAAGGAAGTGACCTAGAAATAGTGGATGCATTGGTGATCATTTACCAACAGTCTATCGACTCTGGATCAGTTCCTATGGACTGGAGGGTAGCTAATGTAACACCACTGTTTAAAAAAGGATGGAGAGAGAAAACGTGTAATTACAGACTGGTTAGCCTGACATCAGTAGTGAGGAAAATGTTGGAATCAATTATTAAAGATGAAATAGCAGCGCATTTGGAAAACAGTGACAGGATTGGTCCAAGTCAGCATGGATTTATGAATGAGAAATCATGCTTGACAAACCTTCTAGAATTTTTTGAGGATGTAGAGTGGACAAGGGAGAACCAGTGGATGTGGTGTATTTGGACTTTCAAAAGGCTTTTGACAAGGTCTCACACAAGAGATTGGTGTGCAAAATTAAAGCACATGGTATTGGGCGTAATGTACTGACGTGGATAGAGAACTGGTTGGCTGTCAGGAAGCAGAGAGTCGGGATAAACTGGTCCTTTTCAGAATGGCAGGCAGTGACTAGTGGGGTGCCGCAGGGCTCAGTGCTAGGACCCCAGCTCTTTACAATATACATTAATGATTTAGATGAAGGAATTGAGTGTAATATCTCCAAGTTTGCAGATGACACTAAACTGGGTGGCGGTGTGAGCTGAGAGGAGGACGCTAAGAGGCTGTAGGGTGACTTGGACAGGTTAGGTGAGTGGGGAAATGCATGGCAAATGCAGTATAATGTGGATAAATGTGAGGTTATCCACTTTGGTGGCAAAAACACAAAGGCAGAATATTATCTGAATGGCGGCAGATTAGGAAAAGGGGAGGTGCAACGAGACCTGGGTGTCATGGTACATCAGTCATTGAAAGTTGGCATGCAGGTACAGCAGGCGATGAAGAAGGCAAATGGTATGTTGGTATAGGAGCAGGGAGGTCTTACTGCAGTTGTACAGGACCTTGGTGAGGCCTCACCTGGAATATTGTGTTCAGTTTTGGCCTCCTAATCTGAGGAAGGACGTTCTTGCTATTGAGGGAGTGCAGCGAAGGTTCACTAGACTGATTCCCGGGATGGCTGGACTGACATATGAGGAGAGACTGGATCGATTGGGCTTATATTCACTGGAGTTTAGAAGGATGAGAGGGGATCTCATAGAAACATATACCATTCTGATGGGACTGGACAGGTTAGATGCGGAAAGAATGTTCCCGATGCTGGGTAAGTCCAGAACCAGGGGACACAGTCTAAGGATAAGGGGTAAGCCATTTAGGACCGAGATAAGGAGAAACTTCTTCACTCAGAGAGTGGTGAACCTGTGGAATTATCTACCACAGAGAGTTGTTGATGCCAGTTCATTGGATATATTCAAGAGGGTGTTAGATATGGCCCTTATGGCTAAAGGCATCAAGGGGTATGGAGAGAAAGCAGGAAAGGGGTACTGAGGTGAATGATCAGCCATGATCTCATTGAATGGTGGTGCAGGCTCGAAGGGCCGAATGGCCTACTCCTGCACCTATTTTCTATGTTTCTATGTTTCTAAAAATACATTCCATTGAGAAACAAAAGCTACACAGGAAAAGTGATCCATCCATGACTAACTAATGAAGTTAAGAATAGCATTAGATTGAAATAAGAACCTCATAATGTTGCGAGTAGTAGTAAGCCGGAGGTTTGGGAGAGTTTCAGAAACCAGCAAAGGATGACCAAAAAATAATAAAAAGGGAAAAAATAGACTATGAGAGAAAACTAGCAAGAAATATAAAAACAGATTGTAAGAGCTTCTACAAGTATGTAAAAAGGAAGAGTAGCTAAAGTAAACATTGGTCCCTTCGAGGCTGAGGCAGGAGAAATTATTATGGGGAATAAGAAAATGGCAGAAACGTTAAACAAATATTTTGTATCTGTCTTCACAGTAGAAGATGCAAAAAGCATACCTAAAATGGTGGGGAACCAAGTGTCTAATGAGGGTGAGGAATTTAATGAAATTCATATAAGTAGAGAAAAAGTACTAGAGAAACTAATGGGTTTAAAGCCGACAAATCCCCTCGAATCCCAGGAATCAATCTAGTGAACCTCCATTGCACTGCCTCCAAAGCAAGTATATCCTTCCTTAGATAAGGAGACCAAAACTGTGTATAGTACTCCAGATGTGGTTTTACCAAGGCCGTATACAATTGACGGCCTACATCCTAGGGTTCAAAAGGGTTTCCGGAAAGATAGTGAATACATTGGTTTTGATCTTTCAAAATTCAGTAGATTCTAGAACAGTCCCAGCGGATTGGAAGGTAGCAAATGTAACCCTGCTACTCATGAAAGGAGGGAGAGAGAAAACAGAGAACTACAGGCCAGTTAGATTGACATCAGTCGTCGGGAAAATGCTGGAATCCATTGTTAAGGAAGTGGTATCAGGACACTTAGAAAATCACAACATGATGAGGTAGGGCCAACATGGTTTTATGAAAGGGAAATCGTGTTTGACAAATTTATTAAGAACATAAGAAATAGGAGCAGGAGTAGGCCATATGGCCCCTTGAGCCTGCTCCGCCATTCAATAAGATCATAGCTGATCTGGTCATGGACTCAGCTCCACTTCCTGCCCGCTCCCCATAACTCTTTACTCCTTTATCGTTCAAAAATCTGTCTATCTCCGCCTTAAATATATTCAATGACCCAGCCTCCACAGCTCTCTAGGGCAGGGAATTCCATAGATTTACAACCCTCTGAGAGACGAAATTTCTCCTCATCTCAGTTTTAAATGGGCGGCCACTTATTCTAAGACTATGTCCCCTAGTTTTAGTTTCCCCTATGAGTGGAAATATCCTCTCTGCATCCACCTTGTCGAGTCCCCTCATTATTTTACAAGTTTCAGTAAAATCATCTCTCATTCTTCTGAACTGCAATGTGTATAGACCCAACCTACTCAACCGATCCTCATATGTCAACCCCCTCATCTCGGGAATCAATCTCGTGAACCTTCTCTGAACAGTCTCCAATGCAAGTATATCCTTCCTTAAATACGGAGACCAAAACTGCACGCAGTACTCCAGGTGTGGCCTCACCAATACCCTGTACAGTTGTAGCAGGACTTCTCTGCTTTTATACTCTATCCCCCTTGCAATAAAGGCCAACATTCCATTTGCCTTCCTGATTACTTGCTGTACCTGCATACTAACTTTTTGTGTTTCATGCACAAGGACCCCCAGGTCCCTCTGTGCTGCAGCACTTTGCAATTTTTCTCCATTTAAATTATAATTTGCTTTTCTATTTTTTCCTGCCCAAGTGGATAACCTCACATTTTCCCACACTATACTCCATCTGCCAAATTTTTGCCCACTCACTTAGCCTGTCTATATCCCTTTGCAGATTTTTTGTGTCCTCCTCACAATTTGCTTTCCCACCCATCTTTATATCATCATAGATTGTAAATAGTTGAGGCTCCAGCACTGATCCCTGCGCCCACTGGTTACTGTTTGCCAACCCGAAAATGAACCATTTATCCCGACTCTCTGTTTTCTGTTAGTTAGTCAATCCTCTATCCATGCTAATATATTACCTCCAACCCCGTGAACTTTTATCTTGTGCAGTAACCTTTTATGTGGCACCTTATCGAATGCCGGTTCTCGATGTGCAATGTGCAAGCGCCCAGAACTGGCTTTTGTGATCTTTCAAAATTTCTTTGGACAGATCCAACGCGTCCTCGCAGGAAGGACATCTGTATGGCATAGATTGGGCTATTTGCCCAGCGAATGTCCTTCAAACTCTTACGCCTGGTAAAAGCAGGCGCATAGTCTACTTTTACCAGCGTGAGAGTTTTAAAACATAGAAAAATTTAACTTAATCACTCATTTTTATATTTTAAACCCTGTCCATCAAGGTAAGTTTGTTTTTAACCCTATTAAAACAAATAAAAAAAAACATTTAATTACCTTCAATTTCAATTAACTTTAAAATGTGAGATGTTTGTTTATTTATTTATTTATTTATTTATTTATTTATTGGGTTGCATTTCTTGTTTTTGGGGGATATTCACATTGATAATAATGGGAGTTAATACCAACAGAATTCCAATTATTATCAATGAGAATACTACATAGTCCATTGTCCAGGCCCACGTGATTCCAAGCTACACATACGTACCTGGTAGACATGTTCCCGTATGCTGGACTGCGAAACTAGGCTTCCGACTGGAATCCTACGTTCCTCTGGAACTACCAGGTATTTCCGTACAACATTTTCAGGTTGGAGGCATTCATCCGAACGACGCTTCTGACTGCAATTTTTCCCCCTTATTTTTGAATCATGCACCTTAAACATTCACTCCCTCCATCACCGGCGCACCGTGGCTGCAGTGTGTACCATCTCCAAGATGCACTGCAGCAACTCGCCAAGGCTTCTTCCGCAGCACCTCCCAAACCCGCGACCTCTACCACCTCGAACGACAAGGGCAGCAGACACATGGGAACACCACCACCTCCACGATCCCCTCCAAGTCACACACCATTCTGACTTGGAAATATATCGGCTGTTCCTTCATCGTCACTGGGTCAAAATCCTAGAACTCCCTCCCGAACAGCACTGTGGGAGCACCTTCATCACACGGACTGCAGCGGATCAAGAAGGTGGTTCACCACCACCTTCTCAAGGGCAATTAGGGACGGCCAATAAATACTGACCTTGCCAACGACACCCACATCCCATGAACGAATAAATTGTGTACTTTGTGTCAGTAAAAGACGCATTTATAAAATCCAATTTGCAGTCTCAATCAGTTTAGACAGATAAATAGTTGAACTTCTACAACACTTTCCATGTCAAACGTTCTCCAATCACTAAAGTTAAATCCTTGTCAAAATAGTAGCATGGGATCATAGAATCAAAGAATGATGCAGTACAGAAGGAGGCCATTCGGCCCATCGTGCCTGTGCCGGCTCTTTGAAAGAGCGATCCAATTAGTCCCACTGCCCCGCTCTTTCCCCATAGCCCTGCACATTTTCTTTTTCAAATATTTATCCTATTCCCTCTTAAAAGTTGGTATTGAATCCACCAACCTTCAGGCAGCGCATTCCAGATCATAACAATTTGCGGCGTGCATCTTTTTTTTCCTTATCTCGCCTCGAGTTCTTTTGTCAATTACCTTAAATTTGTGTTCCCCGGTTACCAATCATTCTGCCACTGGAAACAGTTCCTCCTGATTTTGAACACCTCTGTCAAATCTCCCCTTAGCCTTCTCTGCTCTAAGGAGAACAACCCCAGCCTCTCCACATGACTGAAGTCTTTTATCCCAGGTACCATTCTAGTAAATCTCCTCTGCTCCCTCTCGAAGGCCTTGACATCCTTCCTAAAGTGCGGCGCCCGGAATTGACCACAATACTGCAGCTGGGGCCTAACCAGTGTTTTAGAAAGGTTCAGCATAACTTCCTTGCTTATGCAGTCTATGCCTCTGGTTGTAAAGCCAAAGACTCCGTATGCCTTTAACAGCCTGCTCAACTTGACCTGCCACCTTCAAAGACTTGTGAATGTACACTTCCAGCTGTCTCGGTTCCTGCAACTCCCCCCGCCCCATAAAATTGTACCATTTGGTTTAACTTGCCTCTCCCCATTCTTCCTATCACAATGAATCTGTGCACTATCAGAAGCGATTTTCGTCAGCTGAATGTATTGAAGGAAACACAATAATGATTAGGACCGAGAGCGCGAAAGGATATTAACTGATGCTTTTTAACGTAGATTTCCTGGGACGGGCAGGAGGTTGAGCTCATTCCAAACGGCAATAATCAGCCTGTGACTAAAGAGAACAGGTAAGTTAGAAGTAAACAATGGAGTTACAATGGAGTCAGTATTTAGAGTTTTAGATCTGTTATCCCTGTCCTTTGTCTTTCTGCCCACTCAGTATTTCAGGCTCTCAGGCCTGATAAACATAGGCCTCTAAACTTGGCACATGTTGCATCATCTGTCAATGTGATCTGGACTGATTTCAATCGGCCTAAGGGGGTCAGGGAGGAATTCTTCCCCCTTTATCAGCCCTAAGGGTTTTTTGTCCCGCATTTCTTTTGCGTCTCCCAGACGATTGCATGGCTGTTGAGGGGGGTCGGCGGGGATGGGGGAGGGGGGGGTTGGGGGGTGGACAGCCGGGGATTCGGAAGTGTCTAGCCACGACGCTGCAGGCATCATGTCTTTTGGGGCAGACTCGATTGGCCAACTGGTCTTTTCGCCCCAGTCATTTTCGTGCATATGTTCGTAACGCTGCCCATGTGTACCAGGCGTTGAGTGGTCTCGAACCAGCCAAATAACCCCAGCCTTCTGCCAGCCCTTCTGAGGCCTGCTCCAGTCATCCGGGGACGCTTCACCCCTCCAACTCCCCCCCCCGCCCCCCCGCGCCAGCAACCCGGCCTACTCAGAGCAGAAGCCCTCCCACGAGCTACAGCAGGTATGTATTTAAAGGAGGCCCGATCCCGGTTCTGGTTTGGGCCTCCCGGCGCCGGCTTCGAGCGGGCAGCACAGCCGCACGGCCGACTTCCTGCCCATTTGCGGCTGAGGTCAGAGGTCGGCCCCCGTCCCCACCAACAGCTTTAATATCATCGAACTGCTTTAAGGTCGGTCTGTTTGCATTGAATTTTCTGGTTACATTTTAATGCTGCTTTCACCTTACAATCAAAGGGAGGAATTTGTGGAAGCTTACGTGAAGTATATATTCACAACGTCAGTCAAGAAACCCTTCGATGAGTTTAGAAGAGGATTCTACAAAGTTTGCGACAAGGAACTAATAAAATTCTTCCAGCCTCAGGAGCTGATGGATATACTGATTGGAAGCGATGACTATGACTGGAATGTTCTGGAAGAGGTTTGAAAACTATTTACACTGTGATCAGGAATGGCTTCCCCTCATACCTTACCTTTCGAGGGCAGTCGCTGTGGTAATGTCGGAAAATGCGGCAGGCATTTTGTGCACAGCAAGGTCCCACTGACAGCAGTGAGATAGCAACATTTATGTAGCGCCTTAAACGTAGAAAAACATCTCAAGGCGTGCTCAGAGAAGCGTGATAGGCTTATATTTGTAAGAAGCCGAAGGATCTTCTGTGCTGTGTGATTCTATGAACACCCTGGGAGATCCACTACTACAATTTAAAAGCATTAGTGTGACAATATAAGGATTTGAAATACAACAACAACTTGTAATAATATATGTGCATAAAACATCCCAAGGTGCTTCGCAAGAGATTTTTATAAAACAAAATTTGACACCGAGCCACATAAGCAGATATTGGGGCAGATGGCCAAAAGCTTGGTCAAGGAAGTAAGTTTTAAGGTGCGTCTTGAAGGAGGAAACAGAGGTATTGAGGCGGAGAGGCAATTCAAGAGCTTTGCGTCTTGGCAGCTGAAGGCACGGCCACCAATGGCTGAGCGATTAATATCCGAGATGCTCAAGAGGCCAGAATTAGAGGAGCGTAGGGTTGTGGGGCTGGGGTTGTGGGGCCGGAGGCGATTACTGAGATAGGGAGGGGCAAAGCCATGGAGGGATTTGTAAATAATTATGATAATTTTGAAATCGAGGCGTTGCTTAACCGGAAGCCAATGTAGGTCAGCGAGCACAGGGACGATGGGTGAACGGGACTTGGTGCGAGTTAGGACATGGGCAGCCGAGTTTTGGATGAACTCATGTTTACGTAGGGTAGAATGTGGGAGGCCAGCCAGGAGTGCGTTGGAATAGTCAAGTCTAGAGGTAACAAAGAAAGAGATGAATGTTTCAGCAGCAGATGAGCTGAGGCAAGGGGTGGAGACGGGCGATGTTACGGAGGTGGAAATAGGCGGTCTTAGTTATGGTGTGGATTATATGGTCGGGAGCTCATTTCAGGGTCAAATGTGACACCAAGGTTGCGAACACACAAGCATATCCTGGAATGCTTGATCGTGCTATGTTACGTTATGTGTCTGTAAAATACTAATGATGTTTTATACAACAGAACACGACGTATGAAGGGATATACAGCAGAACACATCCAACCATTCAGATATTCTGGACAGTGTTCCATGAGCTGACTTTGGATGAGAAGAAACGTTTCCTCGGTAAGTACCTCACTGAGCTACGGTTACATCACAGACTTGAGATGTAATTCCAATATGCACTTCCCCCACAAGGCCTCTCTCTGCCATTCAAAAGAAAGCCCCTTACCCAGCAGTTCTATCCAGATTCCTCTAAGTTATCCAAGAGAAGCAGAGCAGAAAGCTTTTACACGTGCCTGTGAACAGAACTTGGACCTACACAAAGCGATGTGATAGGGTAGATACAGAGAAGCCATTTCAGCCAATTCAGAACAAGGCGGCACCATCTAATAATGAGAGCCAGGCCATTTAGGCCCCTAGAGGTCTACATATTGTAGTACTGCATCAGTGTGTTTCCTTCCTCCCCTATCCTCTACTCTCTCTCATGCCTCCAAGAGGGAGCTGGACCGGCTCTTGACTGGGGCAGCGATCACATCATATAGTATAGATGGTATGTGTCTTTATAGAGAACAATTGGTCCATGTGATCTCCTGGACTGGTTTTAATCATGTGAGGGGTCGGAGAGGAATTATCCAGTTTATTTTTTCCCCTGATTGGCTCTGGGTTTTATCTCTGGTTTTTGGCCAGAGATTACATAGCTGCACGAGGTCGGGGGGATGAGGTGGGGTGGAGGGGGCGGGGGGTAATGCAGGGCAGTTTAGGAAGTCTTTAATTATGATGCTCCAGTCATCATGGTGTGGGGTAGGCCTGATGGACCGGCTAGTTATTTCCTGCCCTTCAATTTCATATGCTAGTATATAAGAACAACCACATATGTGGAATAAATAACTTCATTGATTCGGTTGTACAGAGAGTGCAGTGTAAACACTCAAAGCTCTTTTTTCCAGCGTTTCTCACAGGAACGGATCGTATTCCGGTGATGGGAATGCAGAGCGTGAAGATAAAGATTTTCCCGTGCCATCTGACTGAAGACGATTACCCGGAGGCAAACGTATGCTTTTTCCGCCTGAATCTTCCAGAGTACACCAACGCTGAATCTCTCAAAACCAAACTGGTGAGAGCTATTAACTCGAAGCGAAGATTTGACAAATTGTGAAGCACGCTGACAGTCAGAGGAAAAGGGCAGTGCATGTCATCTGGAGCCAGTTTCAACTTTCAACGCTGCAGTCCCCACCACTTGTACCGTCCCCGCTGATCACGGATACCCGCCCGTATCGGACAAGTGGCGCTAACCATTT
Source organism: Pristiophorus japonicus (assembly GCF_044704955.1). Taxonomy (NCBI): domain Eukaryota; kingdom Metazoa; phylum Chordata; class Chondrichthyes; family Pristiophoridae; genus Pristiophorus; species Pristiophorus japonicus. Next base: position 360,250,347 of record NC_091978.1, read on the forward strand.
GCCATTACCACAGTCGTCAGTTACAGAGGCGGTGCTTAAACCAAATTAAGCCTGCCAGTTATTTCGGACAGTTCAAGCAGCTGTTGGCAGTTCATTAAAGTGCATTTCCTGTCATTACGTATCGCCCCCTTCAGCTGAAACTGACCGGACCCCTGAGTAAATCAGCCCCGTACAACTCTCCAACACTACAGGTGACACTGACCAGGCCGCTATCTCTCTCTCTCGTTTGGATCATCATTGTGTAGTGGAGAGCCGGAGCATGAAGGTTCCCTACGTGTTTTTTTGAGAAATTGTTAATACAAACAGCAGACTGGTGTATCAACAGGGCTGACCATGAAATTGACATGATATTCCCTCCGTGCTTTAAAAAAAAAAGATGTCTTTGTTACAACAGCCTCCGTGTACAGTGAGAAAATTGCTTTGACACCAACGCCCCCAGTATAAGTGGTGGGGACTGTATTCAGTATCATGGAGGTCGTGCTTTATTTTGGAATTTTCCATTTGGCCATTACACTTCCGATCCCTACCAATTCATGGGTGCATTTAATGGGGCAGCTGGATAAACACATGAGGGAGAAAGGAATAGAAGGATATGCCGATAGGGTTAGATGAAGATGGGTGGGAGAAATTTTGTGTGGAGCATTAACACCACCATGGGCCAAATGGCCCGTCTCTGTGCTATACTTTCTATGCAATTACATCATTTTGGTAGGCTCCACATCACAGCCAGTGGAGCAGTCAAAAAGGGTCCCAATTTACACAGCGAGTGGTTGGGTTCTGGAATGCACTGCCTGAAAGGGTGGAGGTAGACTCAATCGCAGCTTTCAAAAGGGAAATGGATAAGTATCTGAAGCAAAAGCATTTGCCGGGCTACGGGGGAAAGGGCAGGGGAAGTGGCACTAGCTGAGAGCCAGGACGGGCTCGACAGGCTGAATATCTTCCTTCTGTGCTGTAACCATTCCATCTATCTCTATAGTTTCAATTTAATATAGTACATATTCACAGGGCCGAGTAGGTTGAAAGGAAAAATTAACTACCTTCAGGGCTGCTGACCGAGGGCCGGGCGGCTCTTTGTCGGCTGGCGTGGACACGATGGTCCGAAATGGCCTCCTTCTGCGCTGTAAATTTCTATGTTTCTATGTCACCCTATCCCGGATCCGGCCTACTCCTCGAGTGCTCACTCCCAACTTAAGGTTGAGGTAGCCGACTCCTAAAGATGCTAACTGGGTCTAAAGGTCCGGACTATCTCTCTCTCTAAGGAAAGGAACAATACGAGAATGTAACCGTTCTCCAGATAGCACTTGTTAGTAAGTTTTATCCAGATTTTAATTATCCCAATATTAGAAGGGTCCGGGGGTGTCTCTCCTCAGTAATGTACCTCGTCACCAAAAGAGTGTATGTGAGAGGTGTTCCGTGAGTTATTGAGAGTCTTTTCATAAATATATCGAGATTTATTTGAAGAACCGTTATGCAATTTACACTTGCTGAGTCAGTCAATTGTAGCGTTAACAGTTCGAGAAAAGGTGAAAAATACAATCTCATTTCTAGTAGAGAATCTTACTTTTAAATCTAAACTTCGTTACAGTATTACAATTCTTAAAATTGTTAAGCAGGATATCCATCAATTATCAAGGTAGCAGTTACCTTCAGTCCTCGAGAAGTAGGAGACCACAGAATAAACACAGTGCCTTCTGCCTTGCTCTGTCGTGGAGATACGCTTTTGCCCGTTAAAGCGAGTCTTGCTCTCTCATTCAAGCTTTCAACATTTATTCCCTTTATGCCCCGTTTCATAAGATCTCAAGTTAATCATCATTATTATCTTGCTGAAGCAGCTCCTGTATCAATACATAGCTATTGTGAATTTAACATTTATGTCCAAAGTGCAGATGTCATTTGTTTGTGCATTAGGTGCTTGAGTGTTTGTTTCATGATATTTTATTTTCAAGAAGTTATCCAATAACTTCCAAGATTTTAGTCTTGTTTATGTGAGGTACTTGACATTTTACTAATTCAACTGAACTAACTGGTGTGTTTGCATATGTTCATTGTTCGATTTGCTATCTGTAGTCAAGAAGGCAGCTACCATTTGTTTATGATGAACAATCCAAAATAGGCCATTCAAGCCGACTGCTTATTTCAACAACTGTCCTGTTTTAAGAAGTTAATAAAGTAACGTATCTAGGGTCATAGAATCATAGAAATTTACAGCACGGAAGGAGGCCATTTCGGCCCATTGTGTCCGTGCCGGCCGACCATGATCTATCCAGCCTGACCCCACTTTCCAGCTCTTGGTCTGTAGCCCTGTAGGTTATAGCACTTTCGTGCACATCCAAGTATTTTTTAAATGTGGTGAGGGCTTCTGCCTCTACCACTCTTTCAGGCAGTGAGTTCCAGACTCCCAGCACCCTCTGGATGAAGAAATTTCCCCTCATATCTCCTCCAAACCTCCCCCCAATTACTTTAAATCGATGCTCCCTGGTTGTTGACTCCTCTGCCAAGGGAAACAGGTCCTTCCTATCCACTCTATCTAATTTTATGCAACTCAATCAAGTCTCCCCTCAGCCTTCTCTGTTCCAAAGAAAACAGACCCAACATCTCCAATCTTTCCTCATAGCCTAAATTCTCCAGTCCAGGCAACATTCTTGTAAATCTCCTCTGCCCCCTTTCCAGTGCAATCACATCTTTCCTGTAATGTGGTGACCAGAACTGCACACAGTACTCCAGCTGCAGCCTAACAAGTGTTTTATACAGTTCAAGCATAACCTCCTTGCTCTTATATTCTATGCCTCGACTAATAAAGGCAAGTATTCCATTTGCTGCCTTAACCACCTTATTTACCTGGCCTGCTACCTTCAGGGATCTGTGGACCTGCACTCCAAAGTCCCTTTGTTCCTCTACACTTTTCCTGTCATACCATTTAATGTGTATTCCCTTGTCTTGTTAGGTAATGCATTTGGGGAGGTCTAACACTTATCCGGATTGAATTTCATTTGCCACAGTTCTGCACACCTGACCATACTTTGATATCTTCCTGCAGTCTGCAGCTTTTTTCTTCATTATCAACCACGCAAGCTCTTTTAGTGTCATCTGCAAACCCCTAACAAGTCCAAGTCATTGATATATAACCACCAAAAGCAAGGGACCCAGCACTGAGCCCTGCGGAACCCCACTGGATACAGCCTTCCAGTCACAAAATTACCCATCAACCCTTTGCTTCCTGCCTCTGAGCTAATTTTGGATCCAACTTGCCACTTTGCCCTGGATCCCATGGGCTATTACTGTCGTGACCAGTCATTTCAATTTGAGGGACTGCCTATGATGATGATGATTATTGAAACTTTATTGATAATGAGGGGGCTCGACAAGATGGAAGCAGAGAGGATATTTCCACTCATAGGGGAAATTAAAACTAGGGAACATAGTCTTAGAATAAGGGGCCGTCCATTTAAAACTGAAATGAGGAGGAATTTCTTCTCTTAGAGGGTTGTAAATCTATGGAATTCTCTGCTCCAGAGAGCTGTGGAGGCTGGGCCATTGAATATATTTAAGGCGGAGATAGACAGATTTTTGAGCGATAAGGGAATAAAGGGTTATGGGAGCAGGCGGGGAAGTGGAGCTGAGTCCATGATCAGATCAGCCATGATCTTATTGAATGGTGGAGCAGGCTCGAAGGGCCAGGTGGCCTATTCCTGCTCCTATTTCTTATGTTCTTCTATATGCCATGTGAGACCTTATCAAAAGCTTTGCTAAAATCCTTATACACTACATCATACGCACTGCCCTCATCCACCTTCCTGGTTGACTCCTCGAAAAATTCAATCAAGTCAGTCAGACACGACCTTCCCTTAAAAAATCCGTCCTTGATTAATCCATGTCTTTCCAAATTAAGATTTATCCTGTCCCTCAGGACTTTTTCCAATAATTTTCTTTAAGGTTAGAATTCTTTAGCATTTCTAAATCCAGCTTGACTTATTTTTAAAGAAGTTATAAGGTAGAGTCTTATTTTTATAGAAGATATAAGGTAGAATTCCTTCACAAGGTAAATCGAATGCCCTGCAATTGAATCGCCTCTCTTCAGTGGTTTTACCTTTTAATTCCTCTTTGCCACTGCATTTAGGATTAGGGTTATGTTTAGGATTGCCCCTAGCAACGCTGGACACGAGGCAGGTCTTCTCCCTCCTCTCATCCCGAGCGGCACACGAGGCGACCCATTTCTTCCACTGCCGTTTACAACCAGGAGATGGTGCCCTAGGTTGTTTCCGTAACGAAAGTCATTTTCTCTGTGGGCAATCGTTACGCCTGACCCAAAACCCCGTGACAGGAGAACCGGCGAGATACCATCGGGCTGGGTGAGGGGAGGGGGTTGCCACTCTGCTCCCATCGGACACGAGCGCCCCCGCTGGATGCCAACCCAGTATTCAGTGCCTCCTGCTCCCCGGGGTTCGAAACTGGAACCCACCTGACTCAAGAGGCGGGAATGCTGCCACTGAGCCAAGGCTCACTCCCCAGGGACCCCTTCCTGAAAAATAAAAGATTCATCTGCGGGACACCTCTGGAGGGATGCGGGGGGGGGGTGGGGGGTGAATCTTAGGGGGCTTTAAAAATAAATAGTATGTTTTTTAAATTCTGTTTTCGTTGAATACTTTTGTTCATTAGTTAGAAAAGTATTGGAAATGGAAAAAGGCTGTTTGACTGGGTGAGGTGGTTTGGAGACGGGAGGTCATGGGGTAAAACCTCATGTCCAATCAGAGTTGACAACCTGATAGATTACAGATCGCACCTGTAGTCAAAATAAAATGAGGCAAATATCTTTGTGATTAATAGTTAAAGAGTTAATGATCTTTGCAACCTGATGTAATAGGATTGAAGCACAGAACTGTGGAGAAGCCATGTGGCACAAATAAAGGATAGTTTAAAACCCTCTGTTCTCTTTCCTTCAGTTCTACGTACAGTACGAGGCTGCCGACGCATCATCAAAATAATTACAACAACTTGTATTTATATAGTACCTTTAACGTAGTGAAATGTCCCAAGGTGCTTCACAGGAGTATTATGAGATAAAAACAATTGGCACCGAGCCACATAAGTAAAAATTAGCGCAGGTGACCGAAAGCTTGGTCAAAGAGGTATGTTTTAAGGAGGGAGGAAAGAGAAGCAGAGAGGCTTTGGCAGGGAGTTCCAGAGCTTGGGGCCTAGGAAACAGAAGGCATGGCCACCAATGAGCGATTATAATCAGGGATGCTCAAGAGGGCAGAATTAGAGGAGCGCATACATCTCGGGGGATTATGTGGCTGGAGGAGAGTACAGAGATAGGGAGGGGCGAGGCCTTTGAGGGATTTGAACATAGGATGAGAATTTTGAAATTGAGGCGTTACTTAACCGGAATCCAATGTAGGCCACCGAGTACAGGGGTGATGGGTGAGTGGGACTTGGTGCGAGTTAGCACACTGGCAACTGAGTTTCAGATCAGCTGTAGTTTACATAAGGTAGCATGTGGGAGACCTGCCAGGAGTGCGTTGGAATAGTCAAGTCTAGAGGTAACAAAGGCATGGTTGAGGGCTTCAGCAGCACATGAGTTGAGGCAAGGACGGAGACGGGCGATGTTACGGAGGTGGAAATAGGCGGTCTTAGTTATGCTGTGGATATGTGGTAGAAAACTAATTTCAGGGTCAAATATGACACCAAGGTTGCGAACAGTCTGGTTCAGCCTCAGACAGGAATTGGGGAGAGGGATGGAGTCAGTGTCTAGGGAACGGAGTTTGTGGCGGGGGCAATGGCTTCGGTCTTCCCAATATTTAGTTGGAGAACATTTTTGCTCATCCACAACTGGATGTCGGACAAGCAGTCTGGCAATTTAGAGACTGAGGAGGGGTCGAGAGAAGTGGTAGTGAGGTAGAGCTGGGTGTTATCAGCATATATGTGGAAACTGATGCTGTGTTTCTGGATGATGTCACCAAGGGGCAACATGTAGATGAGAAATAGGAGGGGGCCAAGGACAGATCCTTGGGGGACACCAGAGGTAACGATGGGGGGGGGGGGCGGGAAGAGAAGCCATTGCAGGTGAGTCTCTGGGGCTATGATTAGATAGATAACAATGGAACCAGACGAGAGCAGTCCCACCCAGCTGGACGATGGTGGAGAAGGATGGAGTGGTCAACCGTGTCAAAGGCTGCAAACGGGTCGAGCAGGACGAGGGGGAATAGTTTGCCTTTGTCACAGTCACAAAGGATGTCATTTGTGACTTTGATGAGAGCCGTTTCGGTACTGTGGCAGGGGCGGAAACCGGATTGGAGGGATTCAAACATGGAATTGCTGGAAAGATGGGCACGGATTTGGGCGGCGACAACATGTTCAAGGACTTTGGAGAGGAAAGGGAGGTTGGAGATGCTATTAGGCCCTTGATTTATAGGGTTATCAGGAGCAAATTGGGTAGCATTACAGGCTCAGTGACAGCTTTACCCTTCCAACAGCAATAACTTGCATTTATATAGTCCCTTTAAACCAATGCATGGCTCCTGCTCCGGAAGGTGGGTGCATGGTCCCTTTTAAGACAATGCATTGCTCCTGTTCCATGAAAGTGTGCGTGTACCCTTTTAAGACAATGCATTACTCCTGCCCGCGAAGGTGTGTGCATGTCCCTTTAAGTCAACGCATTGCTCCTGCTCCATGAAAGTGCGTGCATGCATGGTCCCTTTAAGACAATGCATGGCTCCTGCTCCAGGAAGGTGGGTGCATGTCCCTTTAAGGCAATGGATTACTCCTGCTACTGGAAGGTGGGTGCATGTTCCTTTAAGTCAACGCATTGCTCCTGCTTGATGAAAGTGTGCGCGTACCCCTTTAAGATAATGCTTTGCTCCTGCTCCTCGGACGGTGCATGCATGGCCCCTTTAAGACAATGCGCGCGTCACTCCTGCTGCATGCGCAAGTGCGTGCGTGCCCCTTTAAGGCCGATCCGCACGTCGGCACTCCACATCCGCGTTGCCTGGGTGCGGGCTCGGCGATTGGCCCAGGCGGCCTGCCCGTCACGGCGCCCGCCGACCAACCTGGAAGCGAATGGTTTGCCCAGGGAGCGCCCGGACCGGGGAAACAGGGCGAGTGATTGACAGGCGTGGGCTGTCACTCAGCTGGTGGGGTCGCGGCAACAACAAAGGCGGTCCTGTTCCCCCCCCCCCCACCCACCACTGATCCAGCTGGCATCTGGAGCTAGCCATCTAGCACCCACACAGTCAGTGCAGCCCTTGCCCTCCGGCTGCTCTCCACTGTGCCAGCATCCAGGAAAAAAAACAGCAACATTTCAGGTAACTTTGTAGCCATGATTTGATACAGTATCCACTTCTAGCTCAGCTCCACTTTTCTGCTCTATCCCTTGATACTGGAGACTAGAGTCTTGGGAGACTAGAACTAAGGGGGCATAATCTTAGAATAAGGGGCCGCCCATTTAAAACTGAGATGAGGAGAAATTTCTTCTCTGAGGGTTGTAAATCTGTGGAATTCGCTGCCTCACTGAGCTGTGGAAGCTGGGACATTGAATAAATTTAAGACAAGAGATAGACAGGTTCTTAAACGATAAGGGGATAGGGGGTTATGGGGAGCGGGCAGAGAAATGGAGCTGAGTCCATGATTGGATCAACCATGATCGTATTAAATGACGGAGCAGGCTCGAGGGGCCATATGGCCTTCTGCTCCTATTTCTTATTAATATTCCCCCCCAAAAATCTATCGCTCTCTGTCTTGAGGATACTCAAAGACGTGAGCCCCCACAGCACCCCCCTAGGGTAGAGAATTCCAGAGATTCACCAGTTCTTACAGGGCTTGACATGGGGCGATGCAGGGAGGATGTTTCCTCCCCACCCCTCCCCCCACCCCGGCTGAACCGGGGGTCATGGTCTCGGAATAAAGGGGTTGGCCATTTAGGACTGAGATGAGGAGAAACTTCTTCACTTGGAAGGTGGTGAATCTCTGGAATTCTCTACCCCAAAGTTGACCGAGTTGAGAAGGAATTTCTTCTCCCAGAGGGTTGTGAATCTGTGGAATTCTCTGCCCAAGGAAGCAGTTGAGGCTAGATCATTGAATGTATTCAAGTCACAGATAGATAGATTTTTAACCAATAAGTGAATTAAGGGTTATGGGGAGCGGGCGGGTAAGTGGAGCTGAGTCCACGGCCAGATCAGCCATGATCTTATTGAATGGCGGAGCAGGCTCGAGGGGCTCGATGGCCTACTCCTGTTCCTAATTCTTATGTTCTTATGTTCTTAATGGGCTGTGGAGGTCCAGTCTTTGAGTATATTCGAGTCAGAGATTGATAGTTTTTTTGGATATTAAGGGAATCGAGGGATATGGGGACATTGCAGGAAAGTGGAGTTGAGGTCGAAGATCAGCCATGATCTTATTGAATGGCGGAGCAGGCTCGAGGGGCTGTACGGCCTATTCCTGCTCCTAATTCTTATGTTATGTTCCCCTTTTGAGCTAGCAGTCAGTTGGCTAACAAGAGACCTGACACCCCCCCCCCACCTCTCTTTGAGTGCCACAATGTATTGCTGGTGGAGCTGCAAAGTTTTCATCGCGCAGGGCGTATATTTTGTTCGTGTTAAATGTTCATCTGCAAAAGGGTCTTTAGCATAGGCTCAGCACTCTGCCCCTCTGTGCCGGCATAGGTCGTGGGTTCGAGCTCCGCTCACGCTACATAATCCAGGCTGACACTCCCAGTGCAGGGCTGAGGGAGCCCTCCTCCGCTGCACCGTCAGAGGGGCCGCCTTTCGGATGAGACGCAAAACCGAGGCCCCGTCTGCCCTCTCAGGCGGACGTAAAAGATCCCACGGCACTATTTCGTCGAAGAGCCCAGGCGGGGAGTTCTCCCCGGTGCCAACATTTAACCCTCGAGCCACACCTCAACAGATGATCTGCTCATTTCTTTCATTGTGGGCGCTTGCTATGCGCTAATTGGCTGCCAGGTTTCCGACATTACAACCGTGACCATACTCCAAAAGGAAAAGTACTTAATTGGCTGCAAAACGCTTTGGGACATCCTGAGGTTGATAATGGCGGCATGTAAATGCAAAAACTTCCTTTTTGAACTTGCATGTTATGTTTTGAAGTTTTGTTCTGGTTAAATTAGACTCGGATATTGTGTCAGGATTTTCAACTTCAACAGAAATTGCCTTAACATGATTGAGACTCCCTTTATTGATGTCTGAAAGAATTGTCTGCAGTGGTCACAGCCTCACCTGTATTACGGAGCTTAAATTACTTCTCCGGGATGTGCCCCATTCGTTGTCGTTGCTTCTCATTGGTTGGAGACTGCTAGTTGGCGTGTGACCATTTGTGACCTGATAACTTGGGTGAGATTGACCCATTGGTGGGCTTAATCTGTACAGAACGTTGTATGAAGCAAACTCCTAGAGCACGCAAATTGACAAGGTTGTAAATTCTGACACGTTCTTTTTAAAAAAATATATGTTGCAGTGATCCAGTGGGCATGTTCCATTAATGGTTTGAAAGTTAAACCTTTGATCCGAAATCTTCTCTCCATTGGTTCCCCATCCCACCACATCCCGCTCACCTGTCACCCCTGTGCTCACTGACCTACATTGGCTTCCAGTTAAGCAACGCTTCGATTTCAAAATTCTCATCCTTGTTTTCAAATCCCTCCATGGCCTCGCCCCTCCCTATCTCTGTAATCTCCTCCAGCCCTCCCCCCCGAGATGTCTGTGCTCCGCTAATTCTGCCCTCTTGAGCATCCCTTATTATCGCTCAACCATTGGTGGCCGTGCCTTGTTTCCTAAGTTCTAAGCTCTGGAATTCCCTGCCTAAACCTCTCCGCCTCTCTTTCCTCTTTCCTCCTCCAAGACGCTCCTTAAAACCTACCTCTTTGACCAAGCATTTGGTCATCTGCCCTAATTTCTCCTTATATGGCTCGTTGTCAAATTGTTTGTCTTATAATACTCCTGGGAAGCGCCTTGGGACATTTTACCTTGTTCAAGGTGCTATATAAATGCAAGTTGTTGTGTTGGAGTCTGACGTGTGGAAATCTGTAATTAAGTTTACGTCATACTATGCAATCCGCATGGGTAAGAAAAATTGGAAAGGCTTGAAATCTGAAACAAGAACTGGAAACACTAGAAATACACAACAGCCCAGTCAGCATCTGGGCAGGGAAAATTCAGGCTACAATGCGTCAGTTGTCTAACTCTTCATCAGACCGATGGTTAAGACATGTGCCCTTTATCAGTCTGCTGAAGCTTTGCATACCCAAAAGGCTACAATCTGTCCTTTGTATACTTCCACAATTGCTCTGGCCTTGAATTATGGAGTGTAAGCTCTCTTCCTATAGGGACGCACGTCATTGGCCTGAATCCAGCGATTTTAAGGCACAAGTTGGCGAGCGGCAAAGTTCAGGGATTCCCACAGTGGGCACAGCAGCACCAGCTAAAACCGTGCCGCCTACCCGCACAGAGAACTGAGACGTTCAGCGAAAAACACCCGAAAGTTGGAAGAACCCCAACCCATAAATGGTAGGATACTGAGAAGTGTAGAGGAACAGAGGTACCTCGGAGTGCATGTCCACAGATCCCTGAAGGTAGCAGAACAGATAGATAAGGTGGTCAAAAAGGCATACGGGATACATGCCTTTATTAGACCGAGGCATAGATTTTAAGAGTAGGGAGGTTTTGCTTCAATGACAGATCAGGCCAAAGAGGCATTCTACTCCAGCCCCGAACAATCCCTGTCCCGCGTCCCTACGGACGACAAACTGATCCTCCTCGGCGACTTCAACGCCAGAGTCGGTAAGGACACGGACCTCTGGGGAGGCGTGATCATCAGCGAGGGGGTAGGGAAAACCAACTCCAGCGGTACCCTGCTCATGACAAAATGCCTAGAACATGATCTTGTCATCACCAACACCTTGTTCCGCCAGAGGGACAAGTACAAGGAATCGTGGCAACACCCTCGCTCCAAACACTGGCACCTGCTCGACTACGTCATCGTTCGAGCGAGGGATCGCAAGGACGTGCGCATCACCCACGCCATGACAGGAGCCGATGACTGCTGGACGGACCACCGCCTAATCCGCTTCGTCATCAACATTAATATAGCCACAAAGCGGCGATGGCAGCAGAAGCAGTGCCGCAGAAAAATCAACGGCGGGGCACTCAAAGACCCAGCTATGAGAGCCCTATACAGCCAACGCCTCGCTGCCAACCTGGCGACCCTCAATAACCCCAAGACGCAGAGTGCCCACAGCGCTTGGTCTGCACTCCAGGCTACCATAACCAGTGCCTGCGAAGAGACGCTCGGTCATACAACCAGGAAACACCAGGACTGGTTTGACGAGAACGACCAGGAGATCCAGGAGCTAATAAACCGCAAGCGCAGGGCATTTCTGAACTTAAAGCAACAACCCAACTTGGGAGCAGCAAAGCAGCTCGAGAGATGGCTGAAGGCCGAGGTCCAACAAAAAACCTGCGACCTAAAAATAGATGGTGGGTGGAGAAAGCACAGGACATCCAGGAGCTGGCCGACAGCCATGATATGCGAGGATGTTTCACCGCAGTCAAGTCCACCAAGCACCCAAGTCCCCCCCTCCCCGCACTGCTGGCCAAGAACGGGGAGACTGTCATCAAGGATACTGAAGCAGTCAGGGCCCACTAGAAGGAGCACTTCGAAGATCTCCTTAACCGAGACTCTGCCATTGACACGAGTGTCCTCGACTCCATCCCGCAGCATGCTACCCACCACCATCTCAGCAAAACCCCAACACTGCACGAGGTAGAAAAGGCCATCCATCAGCTTAAGAATAACAAGGCATCGGGAGCAGATGGAATCCCCGCTGAGGCACTAAAGTATGGCGGAGAGGCACTATTGGCTCGAACGCATGACCTCATCTCTCTCATCTGGAAGGAGGAATGTAAGCCTGGAGATCTCAGAGATACCGTAATCATGACCATCTTTATAAAAGAGGACAAGTCCAACTGCGGCAACTAAGGAGGAATCTCCCTGTTGTCGGCCACTGGGAAAGTCATCGCTAGAATCCTTCTCAACCGTCTTCTCCCTGTGCCTGAGGAGCTCCTCCCGGAGTCACAATGCGGATTACGTCCGCTATGGGGTACAATGGACATGATCTTCACGGCGCGGCAACTGCAAGAGAAATGCAGGGAATAGTACAAACCCTTGTACATGGCCTTCTTTGACCTCACAAAGGCCTTTGACACTTAACTGCGAGGGACTATGGAGCGTCCTCCTCCGTTTCGGCTGCCCCCAAAGGTTTGTCACCATCCTCTGCCTGCTCCACGACGACATGCAAGCCGTGATACTGGCCAAAGGATCCACCGCAGACTCAATCCACATCCGGACCGGTGTCAAACAGGGCTGCGTCATCATGCCAACCCTTTTCTCGATCTGCCGGGGTGCAATACTCTATCTCACGCTCAACAAGTTCCCTGCTGGAGTGGAACTAAACTATAGAACCAGTGGGAACCTATTCAACCTTCGTCGCCTCCAGGCCAGATCCAAGACTGATTCCCAGGATGGCAGGACTGACGTATGAAGAAAGACTGGATCGACTAGGCTTATATTCACTGGAATTTAGAAGAATGAGAGGGGATCTCATAGAAACATATAACATTCTGACTGGATTGGACAGGTTAGATGCAGGAAGAATGTTCCTGATGTTAGGGAAGTCCAGAACCAGGGGTCACAGTCTATGGATAAGGGATAAGACATTTAGGACCGACATGAGGAGAAACTTCTTCACTCAGAGAGTGGTGAACCTGTGGAATTCTCTACAGAAAGTTGTTCAGGCCAGTTTGATAGATAGATTCAAAAGGGAGTTAGATGTGGCCCTTACGGCTAAAGGGATCAAAGGGTATGGTGAGATAGCAGGAATGGGGTACTGAAGTTGCATGATCCGCCATGATCATACTGAATGATGGTGCAGGCTTGAAGGGCCGAATGGCCTACTCCTGCACCTATTTTCTATGTTTCTATCCTCTGTCGTCGAACTACAGTACGCGGACGACGCTTGCGTCTGCGCACACTCAAGAGGCCGAACTCCAAGTCATAGTCAACATCTTCACCAAGGCGTACGAAAGCATAGACATGACACTAAACATCCGTAAGGCACAGGTCCTCCACCAACCTGACCCCACCACACAGGACTGCCCCCGCCGGTCATCAAAATCCACGGCGCGGCCTTGGACAACGTGGACCACTTTCCATACCTCGGGAGCCTACTATCAGCAAGGGCAGACATCGATGATGAGGTCCAACACCACCTCCAATGCGCCAGTGCAGTCTTCGGTCGCCTGAGGAAGAGAGTGTTCGAGGATCAGGCCCTCAAATCTGGCATCAAGCTTATGGTCTACAGGGCTGCAGTGATACCCGCCCTCCTGTATGGCTTAGAGACGTCGCCCATATACAGTAGACACCTCAAATCGCTGGAGAAATACCACCAATGATGTCTCCGCAAGATCCTGCAAATCCCTTGGGAGGACAGACGCACCAACGTCAGTGTCCTCGATCAGGCCAATATTCCCAGCATCAAAGCACTGACCACACTCGACCAGCTCCGTTGGGCGGGCCACATTGTCCGCATGCCCGACACAAGACTCCCAAAACAAGCGCTCTACTCAGAACTCCTACACGGCAAGCGAGCCCCAGGTGGGCAGAGGAAACATTTCAAAGACACCCTCAAAGCCTCCTTGATAAAGTGCAACATCCCCACCGACACCTGGGAATCGCTGGCCAAAGGCCGCCCCAAATGGAGGAAGAGCACCCGGGAGGGCGCAGAACACCTCGAGTCTTGTCGCCGAGAGCATGCAGAAAACAAGCGCAGGCAACGGAAGGAGCATACAGCAAACCAGACTCCCCACCCACCCTTTCCTCCAACAACTGTCTATCCCACCTGTGACAGAGACTGTAATTCCCATATTACAGTCACCTAAGAACTCATTTTTAGAGTGGAAGCAAGTCTTCCTCGATTTTGAGGGACTGCCTATTATGATGAGATCGAGGCATAGACTTTAAGAGTAGGGAGGCTTTGCTTGAATTGTGTAAAACACTAGTTAGGCCACAACTAGAGTACTGCGTGCAGTTCTGGTCACCGCATTACAGGAAAGATGTGGAAACAAGTCATCCTTGATTCCGAGGGACTGTCTAAGAAGAGGAGACAGGAAAGATGTGATTGCACTAGAGAGAGTACAGAGATTTACGAGGATGTTGTCTGGACTGGAGAATTTTAGCGATGAGGAAAGATTGGATAGGCTGGGTTTGTTTTCCTTGGAACAGAGGCGGCTGAGGGGAGACCTTATTGAGGTGTATAAAATTATGAGGGACCGAGATAGAGTCGATAGGAGGACATATTTGCTTTAGCAGAGGGGTTAACAACCAAGAGGCATAGATTTAAAGTAAGTGGTAGGAGGTTTAGAGGGGATTTGAGGAGAATGTTTTTCACCCACCCAGAGGGTGGTGGGGGTCGAGAACTCACTGAAAGGGTGGTAGAGGCAGAAACCCTCACCACATTTAAAAACTACTTGGATATGCACTTGAAGTGCCGTAACCTACAGGGCTACGGACCAAGAGCTGGAAAGTGGGATTAGGCTGGATAGCTCTTTGTCGGCCGGTGCGGACACGATGGGCTGAAATGGCCTCCTTCTGTGCCGTAAATTTTTATGATATGTGACTCCCCCCACCAGGGCCCTTTAATGATGACTTATCACCAGTGGTCTGTGTTGTGTTCCTAACACAGATGAGACTGCACACAGGGAGGTTAAAGTAACAGTGACCTCAGTCTTTATTAAGACACTCCAGAGTGAGGAACAGGCCTTAGGGGCTGGCTTATATACAGTGCTCCCAAGGGCCACAAACATAGTGGTGCCTCCCTGGGCGCGTTGCTCAACTGAGCACACACGCTGCATTGCCGTACACAGGACTCTAAGTCCAAGTCGATACCGGGCCACCACACGTGGGATCTGGCTATCGCTTTCATCATTACTATACCCGGGTGTGTGCTGTGGAAATGCGAGATGAACGTCTCCCTGCCTTTTTTGGTAGCACTATGTGGTTACCCCACAACAGGCAGTCTGCCTGAATGGACAGCTCGTCCTTTCGCCGCTGGAACAGCTTGATTAGCTCTTGCATTTCAACGGGGATGCTGGCCCAGCTCCCATGCAGTACACAGTATTTTACTAGGGACAGCAGAGGATCTTGGCTGGTCCAAGTCGTAATCTGGTAGGCCGTGACACATGATTTATCATTTTCAAACGCTTCCATGACCATCAACAAGTCTGCGGGCTGCGCCACCATCAACAAGTTTGCAGGCTGCGCCATTTCCACCCCCGTGGTGGGCAATGGTAGCCGACTGAGAGCATCCGCACAGTTCTCGGTGCCTGGCCTGTGGTGGATGGTATAGTTATACGCTGATAGTGCGAGTGCCCACCTTTGTATGCGGGCTGAGGCATTATATTTATCCCCTTGTTTTCAGCGAACAGGGATATGAGGGGCTTGTGATCGGTTTCCAGCTCAAATATGAGGCCAAACAGATACTGATTCATTTTCTTTACTCCGAACACACACGCTGAAGCCTCTTTCTCAATTATGCTGTAGATACTCTCGGCCTTAGACAAGCTCCTGGAGGCATAGGTGACAGGTTGCAACTTCCCCGCAACGTTAGCTTGTTGTAATACACACCCGACTCCGTACGACGACGCATCACATGCAAGCACAAGTCTTTTACACGGGTTATACAATACAAGCAGCTTGTTGGAGCATAAAATGTTTCTGGCTTTCTCAAAAGCAATTACTTGGTTTTTTTCTCCATACCCAGTTCTCACCTTTACGCAATAACACATGTAGGGGCTCTAAGAGGGTGCTTAACCCCGGTAGGAAGTTACCAAAATAGTTGAGGAATCCCAGGAACGACCGCAGCTCCGTGACATTCTGTGGCCTGGGCGCGTTCCTGATAGCCTCTGTCTTGGCGTCTGTGGGCCAAATGCCGTCCGCCGCGATCTTTATCCCCAAAAATTTCACTTCTGTTGCCATGAAGACGCATTTCGACCTCTTCAGCGATCCAGTTGCTGGAGGACCTCCTCCAGGTTTTGTAGGTGCTCGACGATGTTCCAACCCGTGACCAATATGTCGTCTTGAAAAACCACCGTGTGTGGAACCGACTTGAGTAGCCTCTCCATGTTTCTCTGGAAGATCGCTGCAGCCGACAGAATTCCAAACGGTCATCTGTTGTAGATGAACAGTCCCTTGTGCGTGTTGATGCAGGTGAGGCCCTTCAAAGACTCCTCCAGCTCCTGCGTCATGTAGGCCGAAGTCAGGTCAAGCTTGGTGAACGTCTTGCCTCCTACCAGTGTCGCAAATAGGTCGTCTGCCTTATGTAGCGGGTATTGGTTCTGCAGCAAGAAACGACTAATAGTTTCCTTATAATCGCCGCAAATCCTGACCGTGCCATCACTTTTGAGTACTGGAACAATCGGGCTGGCCCACTCGCTGAATTCCACTGGGGAGATGATGCCCTCGCGTTGCAGCCTGTCCAGCTCGATTTCCACTCTCTCCCTCATCATGTGAGGTACCGCTCGCGCCTTGTGGTGAATGGGTCGTGCCTCTGGGACCAAGTGGATCCGCACCTTTGTCCCGGAAAAGTTTCCAATGCCTGGCTCAAAAAGGGAAGGAAATTTGTTGAGAACCTGGGTACATGAGGCCTCACCGACATGTGATAGCGCTCCGATATCATCCCAGTTCCAGCGGATTTTGCCCAGCCAGCTCCTTCCAAGCAGTGTGGGGCCATCGCCCGGGACAATCCAGAGTGGCAGTTTGTGTATCATGCCCTCGTAGGTGACCTTGACCATGGCGCTGCCCAGGACAGTGATGAGCTCTTTGGTGTACGTTCTCAGTTTCGTGTGGATGGGGCTCAGGGCTTGTCTGAGTGCCTTGTTGCACCATAGTCTCTCAAACATCTTTTTACTCATGATGGATTGGTTAGCGCCAGTGTCCAGTTCCATGGCTACGGGTAAGCCATTCAATTTTACGTTTAGCATTATAGGTGGACATTTCGTCAAAAATGTGTGCACCCCATGTACTTCAGCATCTGCCTCCTCTCTCTGAGGCTCAAAATTGCTTTGATCCACCATGGACCGATCTTCCTCTACCACGTGGTGGTTATCAGGTTTTGCAGCTCGTTTGCAAGCTCGTTGGAGGTGCTCCGTTGTTCCACAGCTCTTGCAATCATACCCTTTGAAGCGGCATGAATAGGCTGAATGGAAGCCTCCACAACGCCAACAAGGTGTGAATTGCCTTGCATTCATCCTTTGTTGGGGACTCTGAGTCATCTGGGTCACAGGCCTGCTGCCAGTTGCAGACTCGTGGTTTCTGCCCTGTACATTTCTGCTTGCAAACACAGTTCCAGTTAATTTATGAACATTGCTGCCATTTGTGTGCTGAGATTTGTTTGGTGTTATCACTGGTGGACATAAACGCCTGTGCTATCGCAATGGCTTTACTGAGGGTCTCTACAGTCAAAAGTTTTCGTAGGATGGTCTCGTGGCCAATGCCCAGTACAAAAAAGTCTCTGAGCATTTGTTCTAGGTAGCCATCAAACTCACATTGTCCTGCAAGTCGCCTTAGCTCGGCGACGTAGCTCGCCGCTTCCTGACCTTCACATCGCTGGCACTTGTAGAACCGATACCTCGCCATCAGCACCCTCTCCCTCGGGTTAAGATGCTCCCAGACCAGTGTACACAGCTCCTCATACAACTTATCTCTGAGTTTCACCAGAGCCAGAAGATTCTTCATGAGGTTGTAGGTCGGTGCCCCGCAGACCGTGAGGAGGACCGCTCTCCTTTTTGCAGCGCTTCCTTCTCCGTCCAGCTCGTTGGCTACAAAGTACTGGTCTAGCCGTTCGACATTGGCTTCCCAGTCCTCACCCTCCGAGAACTTCTCCAGGATGCCCACAGTTTACTGCATCTTTGCGTTGGATTCGTATACTCGTCATCAGTTGTTGTGTTCCTAACACAGATGAGACTGCACACAGGGACCGTGACCTCAGTCTTTATTAAGACACTCCAGAGTGAGGAACAGGCCTTCGGGGCCGGCTTATATACAGTGCTCGCAAGGGATGCTGGGATCCCTTGGGACTTCAGGGGATGCGCTCCCTGGTGTGCATGCTTTACAGATACACAACAGTCTGGAGCACTGCAGACCTGCATGGTTCAGGTCTCCGGTTACAGAGTTTGCCACGGAAGGTTGACTTGCTTCAAGTTCTCCATTGCGAGGTGTGTCATTTGTATAGCCATGTTGACCCCCAAAGTGACCTCACTCACTTCCCTGCCTCTTAAACCTGCAAGTGATGGATGAGGGAGAAAAAAAATAATATTTGATAAAGTCACCGACACAACAACACTCCAAACTGCTTGATTGTGTGAAGCTAAGGCGAAATACTGTGGACGCTGGCAATCTGAAATATAAAGTGAGAAGTCTGGAAACATTCACCTGTCGGGCAGGACCTGTGGTGAGTGAAAGAAGAGTTAACTTTTCAGACCTTTCGTCAGAACCACCAAAAGTTAGAGATGTAACCGGGTTTAAGCAAGTGCAGAGGCCGGGAAAGGGGGAAGGGATGAAGGAACACAAGGGAAGGTCTGTGATGGGGTGGGAGGCAGGGGAGATTAAATGACAAAAGGGATGATGGTGCGAGGCAAAAGAGACAAGAAAGAAAAGAAAGACTTGGATTTTATGTAGCGCCTTTCACGACCACCGGACGTCTCAAAGCACTTTGCAGCCAATGAAGTATTTTTGGAGTGTAGTCACTGTTGTAAAATAGGAAACGTGGCAGCCAATTTGAGCATAGCAAGCTCCCACAATCAGCAATATGATAATGACCCGATCATCTGTTTTTATTCTGTTGATTGAGGGATAAATATTGGCCAGGACACCGGGGATAACTCCCTCTGCTCTTTTTCAAAATAGTGCCATGGGATCTTTTATGTCCACTTGAGAAAGCAGACGGGGCCTCAGTTTAATGTCTCATCCGAAAGCACTGCACTGGGAGTGTCAGACTGGATTTTTTTGTGCTCCAGTCCCTGGAGTGGGACTTGAACCCACAACCGTCTGACTCAGAGGCAAGGGTGCCACCCAGAGCTACAGCTGACACTGGCACGGTGTAGTAGTAATCAAAGAAACGAAATATGAGTGCAGAGGAGCTGTAAATGGCATCTACCGAACCAGCATCTCCTAGAATCATAGACATTTACAGCACAGACGGAGGCCATTCGGCCCATCGTAGCCATGCTGGCCGACAAAGAGCAGTCTAATCCCACTTTCCAGCTCTTGGTCTGCAGCCTTGTAGGTTACCTGCAGTACGAAAAAATGGGAGGTAGCTATGATCTGAAATTGTTGAACTCGATGTTGAATCCAGAAGGCTGTAAAATGCCAGCATTATGTGAAGCACTTGAGTTCTGCTGGCAATGTGCTATATAAATGTAGGTATAGGTGTGGATATCTGTGCACAAATCGTTGAAGGTGGCAGGGCAAGTTGAGAAAGCGGTTGAAAAATCTTTTGGGATCCTGGGCTTCATAAATAGAGGCATAAGAGTACAAAGGCAAGGAGGTTATGATGGACCTTTAATAAAACGCTGGTTCGGCCCCAACTGGAGTATTGTGTCCAATTCTGGGCGCCGCACTTTAGGAAGGATGTGAAGGCCTTAGCGAGGGCGCAGAAAAGATTCACGAGAATGATTCCAGGGATGAGGGACTTAATGTGGATAGACTGGAGAAGCTGGGGTTGTTCTCGTTGGAGCAGAGCAGGTTCAGAGGAGATTCGATAGAGGTGATCAAAATCATGAGGGATCCTAGAGTAGGTAAAGAAAAACTGTTCCCATTGGTGGAAGGGTCGAGAACCAGAGGACACAGATGTAAGGTGATTGGCAAGAGAACCAAAGGCGACTTGAGGAAAAACGTTTTCATGCAACGAATGGTTAGGATCTGGAATGCAGTGGCTGAAAGGAAGGTGGAGCCAGATTCAATCGTGGCTTTGAAAACTGAATTGGATAAGTATCTGAAGGGAAAAAAATGTGCCGGGCTACGGGGAAAGGGCGGGCGAGTGGGACTAGCTGAAGTGCTCTTGCAGAGAGCCAGCACCGGCTCGACGGGCCGAATGGCCTCCTTCCGTGCTGTAACCGTTCTATGATTCTATGAACATACACATTAAAAAAGTGGTCCATGGTGAAAAATAGGGGGCAGTCCAGTGATGTGGACATTATTTTAATGCTATAGAGCATTGTTTTCTTCTTGAAGGCCGAGGAAGAAGCTGCGCACAGCACTTTATTGCATATTTCAAATGTTGCTTCTAATTGGAGTTAGTTGTTCCAAAGGAATTATTCATGCTAAATTAATTTTTCACAGGCCTCAAAATTGCTGTGAAGTGAATTATGAGGGAACTAGAGTAGTCAAGCTCTGGAGCGAGCAGTGACTCATGCATGATGAGCCAAAATAAACTGTCTGCTGTGCTTAACGTTTCTGTAACTCGACACAGGCTCAAATGGAAAACCGCTTAGTAAAGCCGCGTTACCGAGACACACTGTGAACTGTTGGACTCAGGAGGGATGGGATGGAATGCAGGGGTCAAACTTAGTGGAGAATAGAGACCGCTTCTGATTTTATGTGGTACATATTGGGGTCGGGTAGGCTCTTGCACAACTTTCTGCACACACATGTTAACTATGGGACTGGCAAAGGCTCACCGATAGTTTCAAAGAGGCTGACTCCGCATATGACATGTGAAAACATGTGGTTACACTGGAAGTGCAGCGGACTGTGGGCTTCACTGGCGTGGGGCCCGGTGTCCCACAACCAACATCACTAAAACAACCGATTATCTGGTCATTATGGGATCTCACGGTGTGCAAATGGGCCACATTACAACAGTGACTGCACTTCAAAAGTACTTCATTGGCTGTAAAGCACTTTAAGACGTCCTGAGGTTGTGAAAGTCTTTATTTTCTTTGGGTTTTTTAAAAACTTTTTTTTTCTTTTTTTCTTTTTTACTTTCTTTCTCTCTTTCTTTCTTTCTTTCTCTCTCACTTCTATCTTTCTTTCTTTCTCTTCTTTCTCTCTCTCTTCTGTCTCTCTTTCTCTCCTTTCTCTCTTTCTCTTTTTTCTCTCTTTCTCTCTCTCTCTTTCTTTCTCTTTCTTTCTCTCTCTTTCTCTCTTAACATAGAAACATAGAAAATAGGTGCAGGAGTAGGCCATTCGGCCCTTCTAGCCTGCACCGCCATTCAATGAGTTCATGGCTGAACATGCAACTTCAGTACCCCATTCCTGCTTTCTCACCATACCCCTTGATCCCCCTAGTAGTAAGGACTCCATCTAACTCCTTTTTGAATATATTTAGTGAATTGGCCTCAACTACTTTCTGTGGTAGAGAATTCCACAGGTTCACCATTCTCTGGGTGAAGAAGTTTCTCCTCATCTAGGTCCTAAATGGCTTATCCCTTATCCTTAGACTGTGACCTCTGGTTCTGGACTTCCCCAACATTAATAAGAACATAAGAATTAGGAACAGGAGTGGGCCATCTAGCCCCTCGAGCCTGCTCCGCCACCCAACAAGATCACGGCTGATTTGGCCGTGGACTCAGCTCCACTTGACTGCCCTTACTCTTTCTCTCTCTTTCTCTTTCTTTTTCTCTTTCTTTCTCTCTTTCTTTCTTTCTCTCCTTCTCTCCTTCTCTCCTTCTCTCCTTCTCTCCTTTTCTCTTTCCAACTGAGTGCATCGATACTCTGGGCCTGGCCGAACCGAGGTGCATTGCGGACATGTTCGGGGATGAGGTGGGAAATTTCAATCCTGCTCTGACGCTTGCCAGCTGATGTTTGGGTGTCAAATACTGAGGGGGCAGCATGTATGTTTCTATCAGCTGGTTCTGGTGCAGCATTGTAAGAGATGTGCCCAGCTACCCCTTCAGTCAGAGGATGTGGGTTTACAATGGAGGTGGATAGGGGTAGGGAATTAAATATAAATGTAAAACTAAGCAAACAGTAATAACAAAGAGAGAATCCAACAATGCATTGAGCACTTTCCGCAAAATGTAGTTCCCCATTTTTACATTCCAGGTCTGTTTCCTGTTTGATTGAGTTCCAGATAGATGGCAAGGTGTGTTTGCTCCCCTTCGGATATAAAGCAATCGCTGACAGTATCAAAGAGAAAATCAATATTGCATTTTTTAAAGGGTGCTCCCTGTTGGTAACAGAGCAGTTTGCTGCTGAGCTGTTCGAACGAATGAGGCTTGTTAGAAGGTTGTGAATCTGTGGAATTCGCTGCTTCAGAGAGCTGTGGAAGCTGGGACATTAAATAAATTTAAGACAGAAATAGACAGTTTCTTAAACGATAAGGGGATAAGGGGTTATGGGCAGCGGGCGGGGAAGTGGAGCTGAGTCCATGATCAGATCAGCCATGATCTTATTGAATGGCGGAGCAGGCTCGAGGGGCCTTATGGCCTACTCCTGCTCCTATTTCTTATGTTCTTATCTACTTTTATGATAAGATGTCGGTGGTGTTGAAGATACTTTTTTTTATTAACAAAAGACTCGTGGCTGTTAAGGAACTATGGGCCAAGAACCCGGCAACAGAAAAGAAGCAATTTTTTTTTTGTTAAGGCAGTACTTTGTAGGCTAGAAATTGCGCGGCGCCCCGTTTGGGGCGTTAACTTTTCAGGGAGCGCCAAGCGGAAAAGATTTTTTGCTCCCGGGAGCTTAGCATTCCAAGAGAGAAGTGGAGCGCTAAATCAAGCGCTGAGCAATGTTCGGTGCAGCGCTGCCGTCTTTAGAGGCTCCTTCCCTCGCTTAAAGGGAAGGGCCAATGTTGGTTTGATTCAATCTTCATCCTATCTCTGTGGGGCCATGGGACCTGCGCTAGGTGCATAACAACCCCGAGCTCTCTGCGGGAGTGCAGGGCTGAGGAATCACGGGGTCCAAAAAAAGCAAAAAGCACCAGACTGGGGAGATTGATAAATTTTGCCCGAGCTGACCACCACTGCCTTTAAATAGCGCTCCCCACGCGGCCAGCCGAGGTGACAACGCCTCCTGTAGCTGCCGTCTTTGACGCCCGGTGATGCTGCGGGGTGGTGGGGTGGGGTGGTGCGGGAGCGAATATCGCATGTGGGGCGGTAACACGGCGCTGCGCGCCAGATGATGTCATGATCTACGGGGCGCTACAGAGCAAGGCGACAAGTGTAAGTGCCAGTGCAAAACCGCCAGGGAGGTTCGTGGGCGCTAGTGAGTTCGCCGGTAACCCCTCAGCGACCCGGTACCCACCCCCGCAGGCGCTAATGGGAGGGGCAAAGCCGGCCAATTTCTCCCCCCTATAATTTTCCAGGAGTGACGAGTTTAATTCTTTTGATCGTTTTGGGGTATTGTTCCTTGTGTGAAAGTGAGACTAGATGGGAAGTGGGACTAAGTGGAGCTGAGTCCACGGCCAGATCAGCCATGATCTTTTTGAATGGCGGAGCAGGCTCGAGGGGCTAGATGGCCTACTCCTGTTCCTAATTCTTATGTTCTTATGTTCTCAATGGAGTGAGAATGTGTCAAGAGATGATTGCAGAATGGGTGGTCGGTCTTTCCTTCTCCAACCTCGGCCTCTTGTGTAACCCCCACTTCCATCGCCCCACCAATGGCAGCTGTGCCTTCAGCTGCCTAATCCCCAAGCTCTGGAATTCCCTCCCTAAAGCTCTCCGCATCTCTACCTCGTTCTCCTCCTTTTAAGAGGCTCCTCAAAACTTACATGCCTGACCAAGGTTTTGGTTGCTTGTTCAAATATCTCCTTCTTTGGCTCGGTTTCTGATTATTTTATGACGCTCCTGTGAAGCACCTTGGGACTTTTTTCACTACATTATAGGCGCTACATAAGTGAAAGTTGCTGTTGAAATTGGGGGATTTGCGACAATGGAAAAGGGAGTTTTTTTTAAACAAAAAAGAAGAACCAGGTACTGCTATGGTGCTTTTTGTTTGTTTCAGTGTTTCAAAAGAGCGGCTTATTGTATCACAACTCAACCCAGTTGGTGAATTGGAATCGTTTGCTTGTTAATCCAATTCCATGCGAAGTATTGTAAATCATGCGAAGATGCGATTGGGAGGATTAGTGTAAGGAGGGAGGAGAGGACCTGCTTTGACTTTGTTCCTTACCCCTCCAGCAATGTATTGTGGTTAGTGTAACGTATGCTCACAGGTTTGTAGAGCTGTTGAGGAGACCGTGTTCCATGTTTTTATAGAATGTGTGAGGTTACAGCCCCTCTTCCATTGTTTGAAGGGGCTGCTCCTCGATTTCTGGTTGCACTTCAGTCCCATGTTCCTGATCTTTGGGCACCCTGTGCGGAGGGGAGCGGGCAGGTCGGAAGGCCTCCTCGTAGGACTGCTCCTGGGTCTGGCCAAGGTGGTCATCAGCCGGTCCAGGCAGCGGGCGGTCGAGGGAGTCGTTCAGCCCGACTGCCTGCCTGTCTTCCGTGGCTACGTTTGCACCAGGGTGTCCCTGGAGACGGAGTATGCGGTGTGTACTGGTACGCGCGGCCTTCGCGAGAGCTGGGCACCGGAGGGATTGGAGTGCATCATCACTCCCGTATACTGAATTTGAATTTGATTTGTTGGGTTTTCTAGTTGTTATACCCCATTAACAAGGAGGGGTGGGTGGGTGGGGGCACTTGGTTAATAGTATCATTTAAAATAGTTGTAGAGCTGTTGCATTGTGAGTGGCTTAGCCTGTCACGTGATGCTCGCAAGACTCAATAAAACCCCAGCTAAATTGGGTCTAGGTCGTCCACGATGAGGTATGTAGTTGTGAGCCTAGTGGATGAACTGGTAATGTCTAGTGTGATTGTTGAACCTTTGTTAATAAACCAACTTGTTCTTGATAACAATGTGTTGCTAAGCAAGAAAGAACCCATGAAGCAAAATCCCGCTTTGTTATGTACTTACAAACTAAATGAGAAGGTTTCTGTATTCAGCATTTGATAAAGTTGAGTGAAAAAGATCTGGTGCAGCGAGCGTTTTGCCATCTTTCAGATGAAACGTCAAACCAAGGCCATGTTTGCTCTCTCAGCTGGGTGCAAAAGATTTCACGGCACTATTCAGAGACCAGCAAGGGAATTCTCCCCAGTGTCTTGGCCAATATTTATCACTCAACCAACACCTTAAAAAAAAAACAGATGATCTTGTCCTTATCTCATTGCTGTTTGTGGGAGCTTGCTGTGTGTAAATTGGCTGCCGTGTTTCCCTACACCACAACAGCGACTACACTTCAAAAGTATTATGTTAGCTGCAAAACTCTTTGGGACATCCTGAGGTCATGTAAAGCTCTGTATAAGTGCGAGTTCTTTCTATCTTTCATCTTTTAATAAACTACAGTTGAAACCGTTTTTAAAATTGTCATGTATCCAGACATGTTTACTGCTTGTACTATTACAGATGATGTGCCACCAGAGGGCACTGCAGTGGGAGACTTGTAGGTTACCTGTACAGGTGTGCCAGGCCGAGTATAAAAGGCAGGCCACCAGGTGTGATCCTCACTCTGGAGTTATATTAAATGGACTAAGGTCACTACAGTTCAAGTGCAATACATTGCCTCGTGGAGTCATTATCAGAGCATCCAAAGGCACAACAAAAATAGTGTATAAGAATGAGACTCCATTTCAGCTCAGAAGTTTGTGAACAGTTTGACAGCATCGTTTCAGGACATAAAGTGTGCAACTCCCGAGGACAATGTTACAACAATAACTTGCATTTATACGGTGGCGTTAATGTAGTAAGACATCCCAAGGCACTTCTGAAGAGCATTGTCAAAGAAAATTTGACACCAAATCACATAAGAATATATCAGGACAGGTGGGCAAAAGCTTGGACAAAGGTTTTAAGGAGCGTCTTAAAGGAGGAGAGAGAGGTGGAGAGTTTTAGGGAGGCTTAGGACAGCGGAAGGCACGGCTGCCAATGGAGGAGGGCAGAGATTTTGGAGGGTTGTAGATTTGGAGGAGGTTACAGAGATAGGGAAGGGAGCGAGGCCATACAGGGAGTGAAAACAAGGTATGGAATTTTAAATTGGAACGTTGCCGGACTGGGAGCCAGTGTCGGTCAGCGAGCGCAGGTGTGATGGGTAAACGGGACTTGGTGTGCGGTAGGATTACTTTAAGTTTATGCCAGGTGGAGGCCGGCCAGGAGAGCCAGGGATCTAGAGGTCACAAAGGCATGGATGAGGGTTTCGGTAGCAGATGAGCTGCGGCAGGGGTGGGGTCAGGCGATGTTACAGTTGTGGAAGTGGGTGGTCTTGAAGATGAAGCCGCTATGTGGTCGGAAGCTCATCTCGGGGTCAAACATGACACCTAGGTTGCGAACGGTCTGGTTCAGCGGCCAGGGAGAGAGATGGAGTTTGCACATGGAATTGTCTTTTCACAGCCTGATCCCCAAAAGCTCCCAGAGTTTGGACTTTCTCTCCACCAAAATTGTATCTCACTCTGCATCATCTAACTTTTCTCTTTCTCCCCCCCTTTCCCTCTCTGTTTCCAGGAGAATCGCTAAAACCATGACCTCGAAAGTGCAGTTGTTCTGTTGGGGTCATTCCAATCTGGGGCAGCTGGGGCTGGGTGATGTCCACGAGAATATAGTCGCCCAGCCAAGGACTTCTTCCTTCTTCAGCAGTAAAACTGTGCGGGAAGTGGCCTGCGGGAGATACCACACGGCTTTCGTTCTACAAGACGGAAGTGTCTACACGTGTGGCTCAAACATCTGGGGACAGCTCGGCCACGAGAAAGCGGGATACAGTCCAGGTAATGACTACGGAAGTGCGCGCGCAATGGTGTCGGCCTCCACACTGCGTTGTCTCGGTCTGCCTTCAGAAATCAGACGGGGACAGTTATTCAACGCTGGTGGTTTTGTGAAAATGCATCCGTTTGGTTACGACGTGCCTCGGGGTGAAGACTAGTGAGAAATGGAGCTCCAGAAATAATCATTTTTCTCTGGGCTAGTTGGCATAATCGGAGCGTCTCATTGAACAGCTATTTAAACGCCTTGGGGCGTTTTACAAAGTTAATTTTATTTATATAGCACCTTTGTTGTTATTTGCCCATTTGACACCCATGAAAACAGTGCTTGATTGCCTAACCCTGCTTTTTAAAACCCTCCATGGCCTCGCCGCTCCCTATCTTTGTATCTTCTCAAGCCCCACAGCCCTCTGAGATGAGGGGGCTGACTTATGAGGAAAGGTTGAGTAGGTTGGGCCTCTACTCATTGGACTTCAGAAGAATGGGCCCAAGTTTCGGGCCACGCCTAAAACGGCGCAGCCCGGACCTGGACGCCCGTTTTTCGCACCACAAAGTGTGCCTAAAAAAAACATACCTATTCTCCGGCTCCATGCTGGTCCTCTGGAGCTGGGCACGGTGCAGCACGAGCTGTGGGGGGCGGAGCTAGGTCCCTGCGCTAAAAACAGTGCCGGGACCTCTGCATAGGCGCCGAAGCACGCAGCCCCTAGCCCTGGCCGAATGGCCTCACTGGGGCTGCGTGCATAAGGCTCCTCCCACCCGACCGGACCCAACCCGACCCCCGCTCTCTCTCCCCCCCCCCCCCCCCCCAACCCCGGCAACCCTAACTCCGCTCCCCCCCCACCAAACCTGTCCCGACCCCCCCCTCCCCCGAACCGACCCGACCTCTGCTCCCCTCCCCAACCCGACCCGATCCCCCCCCCCCCCCGAACCGACCCGACCTTCGCTTCCCACCCCCCCCCCACCGAACCGACCCGACCTCCGCGCCCCCCCCCCCCGACCCGACCCAACACGACCTCCGCTCCCCGACCCGACCCGACCTCCGCGCCCACCCCCCGGATCTCCGCGACTCTTTCCCCCCCCCCCCCGGACCTCCGCAACCCCCCCCCCCCCGAGACCCGACGCCACCGATCTGTAAATCCAGCCCGAAGTCTTGGGCCCAGCCGTTCAGCCTCCTTCTCTCCCTTCCTTCCTTCCCTCCCTCCCCTCCTCCCTTCCCTCCCTCCCTTCTCCCCCTCTCTCTTTCCCCCCCCCCCACCTCTCCCCCCTCTCCTCTTCAACCCCCCTTCTCTCCCCCCTTCTCTCCCCCCTTCTCTCCTCTCCTTCTCCTCCTCTCCCCCCCCTCCCCCTACACCCCCCCACCTCCACCCCCACACTCCCTCCTCCTCCCCCCTCCACCTCCCCCACCCCCCCTCCTCCCCACACCCCTTCTCCCCCTCCCCCTTCTCCCCCTCCCCTCGCTGTCAGAAACACAGATACTGACAGACAGAGAGTGAGAGACACAGACACGCACACACAGACAGAGAGATAGACACACTGGGGAGGTCGTCCCAGCACGCTGTTGGAGGACTCCCGGTGCTGCAGTTGGTAAGTAGAAAATGTTTTATTTATTGATTTTTTTTAAATGTTTTTTTTTTTGATTGATTTATTGGTTGATTTATTGATGTATTTATCATTTATTATTGGTGATGGCTCTTTATTTGTAAAACTGAAGTGTTTAATGTTTGTAAACTTCCCTTTAAACCCTAGCCCTTCCCTTTCCCTACGCCTAATTTGTAACCTACGCCTGATTTTCTAAAGTGTAGACAAAGTTTTTTCGAACGTACAAAAATCTTCAATTACTCCATTCTAAGTTAGTTTGGAGTAAGTTTTCACTGCCTAAACTTTGAAAACAGGCGTAAGTGGCCGGACACGTCCCCTTTTGAAAAAAAAATTCTGTTCCAAAGTGAAACTGTTCTAACTGACTAGAACTGGAGCAAACTAAATGCCGAGAATTCAAATTTCTAAGATACTCCATTCTAAACCAGTTGCTCCAAAAAATCAGGAGCAACTCAGGCCAAAACTTGGCCCCAATGAGAGGTGATCTTACTGAAACGTATAAGATTACATAAGAACATAAGAATTAGGAACAGGAGTATGTCATCTAGCCCCTCGAGCCTGCTCCGCCATTCAACAAGATCATGGCTGATCTGGCCGTGGACTCAGCTCCACTTACCCGCCCGCTCCCCATAACCCTTAATTCCCTTATTGGTTAAAAATCTATCTATCTGTGACTTGAATACATTCAATGAGCTAGCCTCAACTGCTTCCTTGGGCAGAGAATTCCACAGATTCACAATTATGAGGGGGCTTGACAAGGTTGATGCAGAGAGGATGTTTCCACTGATAGGGGAGACTAGAACTAGGGGGCATAATCTTAGAATAATGGACCGCCCATTTAAAACTGTGTTGAGGAGGAATTTCTTCTCTGAGGGTTGTAAATCTGTGGAATTTGCTGCCACAGAGAGCTGTGGAAGCTGGGACATTGAATAAATTTAAGACAGAGGTAGACAGTTTCTTAACGGATAAGGGAATAAGGTGTTATGGGGAGCGGGCAGGAAAGTGGAGCTGAGTCCATGATCTGATCAGCCATGATCATATTAAATGGCGGAGCAGGCTCGAGGGGCCGTATGGCCTACTCCTGCTCCTATTTCTTATGTTCTTATGTATCTGTGCTCCTTAATTCTGCCCTCGAGCATCCCCGATTTTAATCACTCCAGCACTGACGGCCGTGCTTTCGGCTGCCTGGACCCCAAGCTCTGGAATTCCCTCTCTAAACCTCTCCGCCTCTCTATCTCTCCCTCTCTTCCTTTAAGACACTCATTAAAACCTACCGCTATGACCAAGCTTTAGGTCATCTGCCCTAATATCTCCTTATATGGCTCAGTGTCAAATTTTGTTTGATAACGCTCCTGTGAAGCGCCTTGGGGTGTTTTACTATGGTAAGGGCACTATATAAATGCAAGTTGTTGTTAATGCCTCTTTAATTTGCCCTTGGAATAATAATATATGGTGTTAGCTGGTTCTATTGGAGGCTTTCTGTGACCACTGGGCACCACGTGACAAATTGTTTCATCACTGTGTGGTTGCTCGGACAATTGGAGCTTTCAAGACTGAGAACGCTCGTTTTTTTGTCAGGTAAGGGTATCGAGGCATGTGGAGCAGAGGTGCAGATAGGCCATGAACTAATAGAACAATGGAGCAGGCCCGAGGAGCTGAATGACCTCCTTCAGCCCCTATGTTCTTCCTGTCATACATGACCGTGCTGTAATCTAACTATCTATCTGATGAAAAGTTCAGTGTCTAGCACGTGTCTGTCACGCCACAGGTCAGAAGTGTCATACTTAAGGACTTTGGAGTATAATCATTTATTCGCCGCCTGGGCAGTAATCTTGTGGACCGCCTTCCCATTATGGAATATGTCCGATCTTCATTGCATTGATTTCAATGTAATCAAAATGGGCTGGGTTCTGTAATGGGCAGGAAAGCCGTTCAACCCACGGGGTGAAGATGAAGAACCCCCACCCCCCCCCCCCCCCCCCACCGCTATCTGCAGGCATAACTTTCAGATTGGCTGAAATGATGATTTATCTGTCAAATCACCAATCCAGTATCTGATTGGCCAAACGTGTATGAAGCAAAAGCTGAATTCAGTCAATACCTTCGCCTTGCCTCGGTGGGTAACACTCTTGTGGGTTCGATGTCCCACTCCAGACACATCTAGACTGACATGCCGGAGCGGTACTGAGGTAGTGCAACCCTGTTGGAGGGGCCGTCTTTCAGATGAGATGTTAAACTGAGGCTCTGTCTCGACTCCAGTCCCAAACTGCTGCACTCCCTCAGCACTGCGCTGGTGTCAGTCTTGACTCTGAATGCTCTCCAACATGGTCTCGCAAGTCACCCATTTATAAACTGGGCGAACTAGGCATGGGCAATAAATATAAGATCATCTAAGAGAGCTTCACAGTCAATGGAGTACTTGTGAAGGGTAGTCACTGTTGTAGGAAACGCGGCAGCTGATTTGTGCACAGCAAGCTCCCACTAGCATCATCATCATCATCATAGGCAGTCCCTCGAATCGAGGATGACTTGCTTCCACGTCAATGATGGGCCTAAAATTCCAGGTCCGAACTAAATCCTGAAGGGTGGAAGATGCCTGTGCGTGGATTTTTTTAACGTGTGGTAACCATTGCACACCAGCCACCACACGGGTCTTGGTCCAGTGTCAAGGATTAACCAGGACGACTGGAGACCAGCTCTGCTGCACGGACCTAGTGCGCGCACATATCGCAGTGTGGGCTGGGCCGTGCTACCCCTGGGCCCTCGGCTCTTCTGGGCCCCGAACTCACGTCCCTCTACAATCTCTCGCCGCTCCTTCGCCCCGACCTCGCCGCTCCTGCTGTACCTGCCCACGCTCCAATCACCGACCTGGACCTTGATGATGTCACTCTTCGCTGCCGTTGCTCTCCTGCTCCAGCACGTGCTGCTCCCTGGAGTGGTACGCTGCTACACTGCTCCTTCCGCTCCCCGGCCTGTCCCGATGATGCTCGCAGGCCGGGGGCCGCACAGACTGATGGGCTAGGGTGGCTGCACACAGCAATGCGATCAATAGCATGTTTTAGTGATGATGCGTGCAAGACAAATGTTGACCAGGGAACTCCCCTGTTTTTCAAATAGTACCATGAACTATTTGACACACACTCCCCTGAACTGGTAGATGGGAACTCTGTTTAATGTTCCGTTTAAAATAAAACATTACGTCAGACAATGCAGCACTCCCTCAGTCATCGTCATAGGCGGTCCCTCGAACGCGGATGACTTGCTTCCACAAGAGTTCACAGATGTTTCAATGAAGGACCCGATGTTCCAGTCCTGAACTCCAATTGAGGGGGTGGAAAATGCCTGTGCGTGGATTTTTTTAAGGTGTGGTGACCATTACACATCAACCATTCCCTCAGTAGTGTGCTAGTGTCAGTCTAGATTATGGGCCCAAGTCCTGAAGTGGAGCTTGAACCCACGATCTTGATTCAAGGGCAAGAGTGCTCCCAAATGAGCCAAGCTGCCACTTAACTACTGCCCGGGTAAATTTACACAGCAGCTTCCATTATAAGTGTGGACATAGGAAATATTAAGCTAGGAACAGAAAGGCAATTTTAACCCAACTCACGCAGCAGAAACCTGGCGGGTGGGTTTGTTAAAATCGCTCCTGGCTCTTCCCTGTCCGAAAGCCGCCCTGATCGAACATTTGCAATTTTAACCTGCTCTCCTGAGCAGGCAGCAAGGACACCCGCCCGGAGCCAACAGGGTCCTATATATCTCTCAAATGGTAACTCAATTACGTCTGCTCACCCTGCTCCCTGCAGTACAGCGGGACCTGGGGGTCCTTGTGCATGAAACACAAAAGGATAGTGTGCAGGTACAGCAATTGATCAGGAAGGCCAATGGTATCTTGGCCTTTATTGCAAAGGGGATGGAGTATAAAAGCAGGGAAGTCTTGCTACAGCTGTACGGGGTATTGGTGAGGCCACACCTGGAATACTGCGTGCAGTTTTGGTTTCCATATTTACGAAAGGATATACTTGCTGTGGAGGCAGTTCAGAGAAGGTTCACAAGGTTGATCCCGGGGATGGGGGGGGGTTGACTTATGAGGAAAGGTTGAGTAGGTTGGGCCTCTACTCATTGGAATTCAGAAGAATGAGAGGTGATCTTATCGAAACGTATAAGATAATGAGGGGGCTTGACAAGGTGGATGCAGAGAGGATGTTTCCACTGATGGGGGAGACTAGAACTAGAGGGCGCGATCTTAGAATAAGGGGCCGCCCATTTAAAACTGAGATGAGCAGAAATTTCTTCTCTGAGGGTTGTGAATCTGTGGAATTTGCTGCTTCAGAGAGCTGTGGAAGCCGGGACATTAAATAAATTTAAGACAGAACTAGACAGTTTCTTAAACGATAAGGGGTTATGGGGAGCGGGAAAGGAAGTAGAGCTGAGTCCATGATCAGATCAGCCATGATCTTATTGAAAGGCAGAGCAGGCTCGAGGGGCCGTATGGCCTACTCCTGCTCCTATTTCTTATGTTCTTATCCCTTGCTCTTTAGCCCTGCTTAATTCGAAGCCTACAGTTAGTCTTGATTCCATGTGCTGAATGCCATGGGAGATCGACCACTCTATAGAAATGAAGATCAAGATAAAGTATCAAAAATGTTCTTCACGACCCCAGAACCTACCCGGCAAGAAAAGCTTCTAAACGTGCAATTGAACCAGTATTCTTAATTTAACTTGAATCTCATTATAATACCTTTATGATGATTTTCTGTTGGTTAAAATAAATTGCTTTCCGAAAGAAGCAAGATTTCTGGCGAACGGTATTAAATAACAATGAAAACCCAAGTGCTGGTAGCCCTTATGAACACTGTTCAAAAAGGAGAAGAGCTACACTGCCTCAGACTAGACAATAGTAAATGAGCAGCACTGAAGCAGGGAATTCAGCCCGGCGTGGACATGCTGGATCACGCAGGCACGCAGCAAGGTCCCTCCCCTTCGGTTAAAGGGGAGGGCCGCTGTGAGCTCTGCACCCACTTTAGTATCACCCACTGGGCCACCAGGGAGGGCTTTTGGCCGGGCCAGAAGTCCGGTACCCAAGAGGGGATACTGGCCTGCCTGTTGGTGGCCCGGCCGAACCCGTGGCCGCCATTGTCGGGCCGACTGCAGAGTCGGCCGACAATTTAAATAAAATGGCGGCCGGGGAAGGACGCCCTCTCCTCTCCTTTTAAGGGCGGACGCGGAGCCCAGCCACTGGCAGCTTCCCGCCGAGGAAAGCTGTCGGGGGGCTCCCGCGGGGCAAGTTCCCTCACTGGGCGGAAAGGAAGTCGGCACGTGCTCGGTGGGGTGGGCACCCCGGGCGGGGCAGAAACCTGTTTCCGCCGCTCCCGGCCCGGGGGCAATTTCCCTGGTCGGAAAGGCCTTACTGCCCCATTACCGCCCCTTAAGGAGGGGGGTAATTTCGACCCCCCCCCCCCCCCCCCCCCCCTCTCTAAGTCTACCCTATCAAACCCCTTCATAATTTTCAGGCCAAAGTCATGTGTAAAGAAGCTAAAAGCAATTCAAAATGCAGAAAGGCCAATGCTTTGTGGGTTCCGCCTTATAATCAAGGAGCACGGTTTTGCTTTTGATTGCTGGCTGTGGATGTTTTATTATTTTACAAAATAGTAATCCTCTTGAAAAGATTGTTTCCTGCTTTCGTCACACCTTGGCATGGCTCTTTTGCAATCCTGAATTTCCACATTCTGCCACCCTGAGAAAGTTGTTTTAGCAACTGTTTACTGGCTGATCTCATTGAAATGCCAGGCAATGGCAGGTTCCTGTAATAACTTTACTGTTGATTCATTACACATTGCAAACCTGAACCAGAACCTAACCTTCACTCTCACACAGACGAAAAGTCCCAGGAATTATTCTGCATTGTAAAGCGGTAAGTAATTGTCACAACAGTGAAAATACTCATGAAGTCCAGATTCCAGCTTTGATCAAAGATCCTTGATTTCCTAGAATGATACAGGACAGAATGAGGGTATTCGGCCCACTGTTTCTGTGCCAGCTCTTGGAACTAGTCCCGCTCCCCTCTCTGTAACCCTGCAATTTTTTCCTTTTCAAGTATATATCCAGTTCCTTTTTGAAAGGTCCTATTGAATCTTTTTGGACAGCACCTCTCAAACCCGCAGACACCACCACCGAGAAGGACAAGGGGTTCGGCCGGGCCGCCAACAGGCAGGCCGGTACCCCCTCTTGGCCGAAAGCCCTCCCTGGTGGCCCAGTGGGTGATACTAAAGTGGGTGCGGAGCTAACCGAAGGGGAGGGACCTTGCTACGTGTCTGCGCGATGCGTAGAGAGCGAGGAAACAAGCAAAATAAACTCGGGGGTTTTCAGATAATTGGCAAAATAATCAGGGAGGGGGGGATGAGGAGAGAATTGTTTTACGCAGTGAGTTACGATGATCTGGGACGCACTGCCTGAAAGGGTGGTGCAAGCAGATTTTTTTAAATGTTTTAATTCATTCATGGCAAGGCTAGCATTTATTTCCCGTCCCAGTTACACTCGAGAAATTGGTGGTGAGCCGCCTTCTTGAACCGCTGCAGTCCGTGTGGTGAAGGTGCTCCCCCGGTGCTGTTAGGGAGGGAGTTCCGACCCACTTCCGACCCACTTCCGCCCGAAACACCGCCCTGACCGGAATCCAAGCAAAAATAGGGCAAAATCCCTCTAATCTGCGCCCCTTGGAATGGGGCAGTAAATCATCATTGATATTGGAAGATGAGCCCCGTTTGGGGCGGAGAGCACTTTCGGCCCCAAGACGTTTTCACTTGTGGCCATAAATATAAACCAGTCACTAATAAATCCAATAGGAAATTCAAGGGAAACTTCTTTACTCAGAGAGTGATGAGAATGTGAAACTCGCTGCCACAGGGAGTGGCTGAGGCGAATAGTATAGATGCTTTTCAGGCGAAGTTAGGTAAATACACGAGGGAGAAAGGATTAGGATATGACAACGGGCGACACCGAATTTGAAATTCAAAACCACAGGAGTAGTTGAGGCGAATTGCGTAGGTGCATTTAAGGGGTGGCTAGATAGACTAAGTCTACATTCTCTAGAGTTTAGAAGAATGAGAGGTGATCTCATTGAAACATACAGGGCTTGACAGGGTAGATGCAGGACAAGGGCAGCAGGCGCATGGGAGCACCATCACCTCCAAGTCACACACCATCCTGACTTGGAAATATATCGGCCGTTCCTTCATCGTCGCTGGGTCAAAATCCTGGAACTCCCTCCCTAACAGCACTGTGGGAGCACCTTCACCACACGGACTGCAGCGGTTCAAGAAGGCGGCTCACCACCAATTTCTCGAGTGTAACTAGGGACGGGAAATAAATGCTAGCCTTGCCATGAATGAATTAAAACATTTTAAAAAATCTGCTTGCACCACCCTTTCAGGCAGTGCGTCCCAGATCATCGTAACTCACTGCGTAAAACAATTCTCTCCTCATCCCCCCCCTCCCTGATTATTTTGCCAATTATCTGAAAACCCCTGAGTTTATTTTGCTTGTTTCCTCGCTCTCTACAGGCCTGGACACAGTGTTTCCTTCGATCTATCTAACACATTCTTTTTCCTCGCTTAACACACGAAAAGTGGACTGGATAACTTACTGCAAATACTTTTCTTTAGTGCGATGTTTTGGGGCCCAGAAATGAAACATCTATTCGTACAGTAGTATGAAGTGATCAGTGTCCACGGGGAAAGGGCGGGGAAGTGGGACTAGCTGAAATGCTCTTGCAGAGAGCCGGCACTAGCTCGATGGGCCGAATAGCCTCCTTCTGCCTTCGTCTTCTTAGGCAGTCCCCTGGAGTGGAGGATGACTTCCTTCCACACTAATATGAGTTCTAAGATGGCTGATGAGACCAATGCGGGACCGACAGTCTCTGTCACAGGTGGGGCAGTCGATGGTTGAAGGGACGGGTGGGTGGGGTGCTTGGGTTGTCGTGTGCTCCTTCCGCTGTTTGTACTTGGCTTCCGCGTGCTGGAGGATGCTTCTCCTCCACTTTGAGCGGTCTTGGGTCAGGGATTCCCTGGAGTCGGTGGGGATGTTACGTTTTTTCAGGGAGGCTTTGAGGGTGTCCTTGAAACGTTTTCTCTTCTCTGCTGGGGCTCGCTTGCCGTGACGGAGCTCGGAAGAGAGCGCTTATTTCGGGAGTCTAGTATCGGGCATGCGGACAATGTGGCCCGCCCACCGGAGCTGATCGAGTGTGGTCAATGCCTCGATACTGGGGACGTTGGCCTGGGAGAGAACACTGATGTTGGTAGGCCTATCCTGCCAATAGATTTGCAGCGTTGGTGGTACTTTTCCAGTGCTGTAACCTTCTATACTCTAACCATAATCATTCTATGATTCTATGAACAACACCACAAGTATGGGGAACAAGGCTAAGGTGGAGAGGGAGGTACGAGAGTGATTGTGTGAAATGTGGCAACAAAACTTCGTTCCGTTTTATGACAGAAACCCTTGAAATCAAATCAGTCTTTTTAAGTCAGTCTTATTCACTCCTGATGGACTTCCCCATTGTATGAATCTTTATATATATTGTATGGATATCTAATTGTGCTTCATATTACTAGTTACTAGTAATATGAAGCACAATTACTATTACTACTAGTTGCTAGTAATATGAAGCACATATTACTAGTTACTTGTAAAGATGGTCGTTGGTCATTGAAATCTATAGCCTGTTTCCAAGAACTCGGTGGCATGTTTAAGATTACCAATCTGATTAAATCTATTAACGCATATTAGGGTATGCGTTAAGTCGGGTAACCGATAACTCCTTGAGGCAGACTATTAAAAAAACAGCTTCTTGAGATCGTAGGTGATAAGGCTTGCTTACTGGAACCATGGTTATGTGATTGAAAGACAAGGCAGTACCAAAAATACCCAAACTAACTTTTGTGAAGATTCACCAAACTGCACTTGGTGAAATATTGGCCCAGAAATTGCGGTCGGAGGCTTCCCGCAGGCAATTGCCTCTGACCTGAAACATTTCTACGGATTTACCTGGTGGTCCAGGAGGAGTGTGAGATTCCAGTGGAGAGGCCTTCTCTTCCCGCGCTGCGGAGCGCGCTACAGGTTCCCACGGAGACGGTGCAGTCACGTGTGACTGCTCAGCCAATCAGGTGCAGTATTCCACAGCTTTCTCATTAATAGCAATGGGAACTCCGTATCTACCTGTTAATGAGAAAAAAAAACATCACAATAAACACACACAAATAAAAAAATAAAAAACACACCTCACATAATTAAAATTAAAGTTAATAAATAACTTAGAGAAAGAATGTTTTCTGCGTTTTTAAAAAGTTTTTAAAATTATGGTTAAAAAATAAATGTAACGTAGTGGGCAGGGTTTTTAAAAATGTGTTTTTAAAATTTAATTTTATTATATGTGTGTTTTAAAACTCTTATACCTGTAAAAGTAGGCTATACGCCTGCAAATGTCCTCGCTCCCGAGATGTCTACGACCAGCTTGACAGATCGGGAAAGCTGGTGTTCAGCGCATGTGCATTGCGTGCTGAAAACCGACTTTTGCGATGCCTTCCCGGGTCCGTACACACCCCGTACACACTCCGCGCACACCCCGCGCATTCCCCGCGCACACCCCGTACACACCCCGTACACACCCCGTACACACCCCGTACACACCCCGTACACACTCAGTACACACTCAGTACACACTCCGTAAGGACCCGGGGAGGCCGGGAATTCCATGCCAATATATTTTGCTGTACAAGCAGGCCTTACGCCTGCCTTTTTCAGTCGTAAGAATTTGAAGGACATTCGCTGGGCAAATAGCCCAACTCTCCGCCCGCGGAGACCCTCTACTTTCACATGCGGTGGATCTGTCAACCGAATTTTTGACAGATTGCAAGTGCCGGGTTTAGGCGCATGTGCTTCGTATACCTAAACCCGGAACTTGTGGGGACCCCGTGGGTACCTCGTGCGTGCCGCTGGGGAGCGCGATTTCAGGCCCAATATGTAAAGCAGATATGATCATAGAATCTTACAGCACAGAAGGAGGCCATTCGGCCCATCGTGCCTGTGCCGGCTCTTTTGGAAGGGCTGCCCAGTTAGTCCCGCTCGCCCCTGCTCTTTCCCTAAAGCCCTGCAAATGTCTCCTTTTCAAGTATATATCCAATTTCCTTTTGAAAGTTACTATTGAATCTGCTTCCACCATCATCCAAGCTTTTGGTCATCTGCCCTAATTTCTTCTTATGCGGCTCGGTGTCAAATTTTTTTTTTGTCTTATAACACTCCTGTGAAGCGCCTTGGGACATTTTACTACGTTAAAGGAGCTATATAAATTCAAGCTGTTGTTGTTGTTCTGGAATTCCCCCACCAGGAGAAATAGTTTCTCTGTATCGATCCTATCGAATCCCTTGATCCAAAGAAACATAGAAACATAGAAAATAGGAGCAAGAGTCGGCCATTTGGCCCTTCGAGCCTGCACCGCCATTCAATATGATCATGGCTGATCCTCTATCTCAACACCATATTCTCGCTTTTTCCCCATATCCCCTTGATGCCTTTTGTTTCTAGAAATCTATTTATCTCCCTCTTAAATATATTCAGTGACTTGGCCTCCACAGCCTTCTGTGGTAGAGAAATCCACAGGTTCACCCCGCTCTGAGTGAAAACATTTCTCCTCATCTCGGTCCTAAATTTCCTACCCTGTATCCTGAGACTGTGCCCCCTTGTTCTAGACTTCCCAGCCAGGGGAAACATCCTCCCCGCATCCAGTCTGTCCAACCCAGTCAGAATTTTATACGTTTCAATGAGATCCCCTCTCATTCTTCTAAACTCGAGTGAATACAGGCCTCGTCCACCCTTATAAACACCTCGATTTGATCGACCTTCAACCTTCAAAACTCACTGGAATACAAATGCAACTTGTCCTCATTATTTCGCCCTTTTGGAACGTCCGAAAGATGAAGGGGGAGGGCCCTATCGCGGAGGAGGTGTTCGGGCGCTCTGCGAGGAGGCCCCGAAGTAAAGGCAGGGGCGGCGAGGCGAGAGGGGGCGAGACGATACCCAAGATCAAGCAGCAGCAGGGCTCTGAGGTTGGCAGCGTCGGCG
Source organism: Pristiophorus japonicus (assembly GCF_044704955.1). NCBI lineage: Eukaryota > Metazoa > Chordata > Chondrichthyes > Pristiophoridae > Pristiophorus > Pristiophorus japonicus. The sequence goes on from NC_091978.1 coordinate 360,289,844, forward strand.
GGTCCGGATTCCGGAACATCTTACGGACTCCGGATGACCCTGCCACCGATTGTCCCGGATTCCAGAACACTCCGAGTTCCGGAACTCTGGATTTTCGACACTGCACCTGTATTCACAATAATCCCTAGATCTATCCACACTGTACCATTTAACACAGACTCGACTGTTTCTATTCCTTGCTAAGTGTTTTTGTTTTATTGTGTTGACCTGTGTCTGTCATCCTTTGGCCTTATCGCCCAATGTCTTGTTGAACACTCCTGGATCAGGCCCAAATGCACAGAAAAACTCAGTTTGCCCAAATTAACCCCACTCTTAGAAAAACAGAGTGTGTGCTCTCTCAGTATCAGCCATGGCTCAGTGGGTAGCACTCTCGTCTCTGAGTTAGAAAGTTTTGGGTTCTCGTCCCACACCAGGGTCTTGGGCACAAAAAAAATCTAGACTGACACTCCAGTGCACTTTCGGATGAGACATTAAACCGAGGCCCCGTCTGCTCTCTCAAGTGGACCTAAAAGATCCCATGGCACTATTTCGAAGAAGAATAGGAGAGTTATCCCTGGTGTCCTGGGGCCAATATTTATCCTTCCATCAATATAACAAAAAGACAGATTAGCTGGTCATTATCACATTGCTGTTTGTGGGAGCTTGCTGTGCGCAAATTGGCTGCCCGTTTCCCACATTACAACAGTGACTACACTCCAAAAGTACTTCATTGGCTGTAAAGCGCTTTGAGACATTTGGTGGTCGTGAAAGGCGCTATATAAATCCAAGTCTTCTTTCTTTCTCTCTTTCTAAGCTAAAATGGAAACAGATAATGTCTGGTTTTGTGCTGCTTGTTGGGAAGTGATTTGGGACCAAGCGTGTAGTAACATGTAACATGTATCTGTTTTAACATCATCATCATAGGCAGTCCCTCGGAATCGAGGAAGACTTGCTTCCACTCTTAAAATGAGTCCTTAGGTGACTGAACAGTCCAAAACGAGAACCACTGTCCCTGTCACAGGTGGGACAGATAATTGTTGCGGGAAAGGGTGGGTGGCGAGTCTGGTTTGTCGCACGCTCTATCTGCTGCCTGCGCTGGATTTCTGCATGCTCTTGGCGATGAGACTCGAGGTGCTCAGCACCCTCCCAGATACACATTCTCCACTTAGGGCGGTCTTTGGTCAGGGACTCCCAGGTGTCAGTGGGGCTGTTGCACTTTATCAAGGAAGCTTTGAGGGTGTCCTTCTAACACTTTCTCTGCCCACCTGGGGCTCGCTTGCTGTGTAGGAGTTCCGAATAGAGCGCGTGCTTTGGGAGTCTTGTGTCTGGCATGCGAACATTGTGGCCTGCCCAGCGGAGCTGATCAAGTGTGGTCAGTGCTTCAATGCTGGGGATCCGTTTTAACAACAGTTTATCAATAGACTAACCTCTGCCACCAGACCCCCCCTCCACCCCCAGTGTTTTTCCATTGGCAGTCTAAAGGCTCATTAAGCCTATTTGAAGGACATTGTGTCGCGCTGTTGGAACAAAACTAGATTTTTGGGTGTCTGCAAAATGTCATCGTCCCAACTACTGTGCAGTCCACCATTTCTCTCCCTGCAATAAATGATCAAAGGCTCTTATTCTGCCTGTACCACTCTCCACAACCCAGCTCTCTCATTACGCGAGCTCTTATTTGCCTGTACCTGTATTGATAAACTCTCCCAACCTACCATCCCCAATTTTCCTTGGTCCCGTTTTGCTGTGCCTTTATTTGCCTCAGCTCTGGAATTCCCTCTGTAAGCCTCTCCGAGGCTCTATCTAGCTCTCTCTCCTGCTGTAAGATGCTTCTTAAAACCAACCTCTTTGACCGAGGTTTTGATCACGTGTTCTATTATCTCCTTAAGTGGCTCGGTGCCAAATTTTGTCTGATAATCGCTCCTGCTAAGCGCCTTGGGACATTTTACCTCGTCACAGGCACTATATGCAGGGGAAAAATCATTGGGGCATTAAAATTTTACAAACTTCTTTGAGCCCTTTTGTTATTGGAAAAAAGGCTGTCGACAGACAGACAAGAATCATCCAATTGGTTAATGGGGAGTCTATTCACTTTCCGATTGGTGCAGGAAGGCGGTGTGCTGGAGGATGGACATGTCGGACGACCAGTGGCAGGAGTGTGGGGGCGGGACAGTTGTGGGTCGGAGGTCATGTGATGAAACTTCCAGGAAAATGTCCAACCAGAGTTGGCAACCCTCGTTGGAGAGATGGGGGAGGAGTGCCAGGATGAAGGGACTGTCAAAGAAAAATAGATTTTTTTTTTTTCCGGAGTCTTTTTGAAGGCAGGAAGGAGGTATGGACCTTGGGGCCTCGGATTCTGGTCTCGGTTCACAGCCGTGAGCTTTGATTGGTGACTTGGGCCAAGTTGCAATCGCTGGAATCTGGGCGGCGGGTAACAATGCCTGGTGCTTGAGAGCCTGAGCCCTGCCCTTGCTTTGGTCTCTGAAAGTGTTTGAGACACGTTTGGGGCATCTTGCTTGCACGGAGCAACTCTGAGCTGTGACGTTGCAGGTCTTTGAATTGTTAGGCGAGGATCTCCATTGCATCGCTACTTAAATCCAAGTGCTGACCAGGAACCTTTTAACGTGTATTCCTTGTTACGCGCTGCTCAATCTGCCGTGTTTTTGCACATGGGGGAGTCAAAACCAAGAGGGGTAATATTAACCTAACCCGCGTGGCGGGAAACTGAGGGGATTGGATCAGCCGCCAGTTTTACTTTCCGTTCTCAAGGGGTGTTACTTGGGCGATCAATCTGTCCCATCAGTTCCCGTCAGGTGGGTTAGGTTTAAATTGCCCCCCCCCCCCCCCCCGTTATTGTACTCCTGATGCAAAATGGGGGCTTACAGGACCATGTGATGCAAATGTAACTCAGTCGGCATTTTAATAACACGAGGCTCCCAAAGCAAGCGCTCGACTCTGAACTCCTTCACGGCAAATGAGCCAAAGGTGGGCAGAGGAAACATTACAGGGACACCCTTAAAGCCTCCCTGATAAAGTGCAACATCCCCACTGACGCCTGGGAGTCCCTGGCCAAAGACCGCCCTAAGTGGAGGAAGTGCATCCGGGAGGGCGCTGAGCACCTCGAGTCTTATTGCCGAGAGCGTGCAGAAATCAAGCGCACCCACCCCTTCTCTCAACGACTGTTTGTCCCACCTGTGACAGGGACTGTGGTTCTCATATTGGACTGTTCAGCCACCTAAGGACTCACTTTTAGAGTGGAAGCAAGTCTTCCTCGATTCCGAGGGACTGCCTGTGGTGATGAATATCATATATTCTGTCCTTTGTTTTTTTATATTTCCATTAGCAACGCCTGGATCTGAATTTAAAGCAGAAGCTGCCGATCTAACTTTGTCATGCTGTAATTACACCCTCCAGCCAGGGCTGGTGCTGCAGTGCCACCAGTGGCCGGTGGATGTCATTACAGCGTGACACGTTTACATAGGCAGGTCCCATTATAAATGTAGATGTAAGAATTTCTGATGGCGATCAGTTGACAGGAAGTGTGCAGAGACATTTTTGTACTTTATAGGTATTTGGCAGCAGAATGTGAGTTATATGGGTATGAAGATTCCCTCTGGTTTTCTCTTGTAGCTAATTTATTTTGTGAACCCATCCCCTTTTTGTACAAGACTCTCGGCTAACATTTGAGTTGCTATGCGTGACGGTCCCCTTATCCTTTTCCTATCTCTTTGCCCTTTAGAACAAGTTGCTGCACTGGACGCCCAGACGATTGTCCACACGGCTTGTGGAGAAGCCCACACTGTGGCCATCAATGACCAGGGTCAGGTCTTTGCGTGGGGAGCAGGACGAGATGGTCAGCTGGGGATTGATTCCACCGAAGAGACGATCCGGATACCCAGGTAGCAAACGGTTCCTGCAGTCTGCCTTCAAAATGGAATTGGGAAGCTGCAGAGATTCGGAACCTGTCCGTGCCGGGTTTAATATTGTAACTGCGTAGTAATGTATATGTTGTCGAATCACGTCTTCTTAGTTATAAATGGTAGCAATAATCCTTCCAGATACACTTTTTATCAGTGTTACAATAGTAATGGAGAGTTGGCTACTCAAACACAACATTTGAAGGGCAAGGCAAACTTATGCAAAAGCAAAATACTGTAGATGCGGGAAATCTAAAATCAGATTGAAGAATCCTCACTGAGCCACGCAGAGTTCAAACCAGAGTAAATGTTTCAGGTTGATGTTTCGTCAGAACATCGCCATGGCGAGAGTGCTACCAACTGAGCTTGGGCAGACACCTATACACTCTGCGTATCGGGCACTCTGACTGCAGTGCATTTGTTCAGGATGTCAACTGTATTTTATCTTTACCATAGCATAACTTTTCCTGATGTCTTTTGAGACAGTTTTTATCCATTATTTAAATTCCATTTTGTTCCAGATTTTTGGGGGGGGGGGGTGGGTGGCCGGGGGAGTGGGGGGGGGGGCGCTGTGGGGAGCAGAAGGTTTTAACAATGATCAGGATCCTTTATTCATTCACGGGATGTGGGCGTCGCTGGCAACTCCAGCATTTGCTGCCTGTCCCTAATTGTCCTTAACTGAGTGTCTCGCTGGGCCATTTCAGAGGGGCAGTTAAGAGTCAACCACACTGCTGTGGATCTGGAGTCATGTTTAGGCCAGACCTGGATAACATCATCATCAATCATCATCATAGGCAGTCCCTCGGAATCGGGGAAGACTTGCTTCCACTCTTAGCATGAGTTCTTAGGTGGCTATACAGTCCAATACAAGAACCACAGTCCCTGTCACAGGTGGGACAGATAGTCGTTGAGGGAAAAGGTGGGCAGAGTGCCTGGTTTGCCGCACGCTCCTTCCGCTGCCTGCGCTTGATTTCTGCATGCTCTCGGTGACGATACTCGGGGAGCTCAGCGCCCTCCCGGATGCACTTCCTCCATTTAGGGCGGTTAATGACCAAGGACTCTCAGGTGTCAGTGGGGATGTTGCACTTTATCAGGGAGGCTTTGAGGGTGTCCTTGTAACGTTTTCTCTGCCCGCCTTTGGCTCGTTTGCTGTGGACGAGTTCCAAGTAGAGCGCTTGCTTTGGGAGTCTCATGTCTAGCATGCGAACTATGTGGCCTGCCCAGCGGAGCTGATCAAGTGTGGTCAGTGCTTCAATGCTGGGAATGTTGGCCTGGACGAGGACACTACTGTTTGTGCGTCTGTCCTCCCAGGGGATTTGCAGGGTCTTGCAGAGACATCGCTGGTGGTATTTCTCCAGCAACTTGAGGTGTCTACTGTACATGGCCCACGTCTCTAAGCCATACAGGATGGTGGGTATTACTATGGCCCTGTAGACCACGGTAACAGTCTTGAGGGACTGGTCTTCAAACACTCTTTTCCTCAGGCGACCGAAGGCTGCAGTGGTGCACTGGAGGCGATGTTGGATCTCGTCGTCAATGCCTGCTCTTGTTGATAGGAGGCTCCCGAAATAGGGGAAGTGGTCCACATTGTCCAGGGCCACGCCGTGGATCTTGATGTCTGGGGGGCAGTGCTGTGCGGCGAGGACAGGCTGGTGGAGGACCTTTGCCTTACTAATGTTTAGCGTAAGGCCCATGCTTTCATACGGTAAATACGTCGACTATGTCCTGGATTTCAGCCTTTGTGTGTGCACAGACGCAGGCATCATACGGATAACACAGGGGCTACAACTGCAATGGGAGTTGCATTTCTGGGGTGGACGGGGGGAGGTGACACACACCTACCCACATGAAGTTAGAGGCATTGGTAATAATTGTTCTGGAAATTAATTTCAGGTGAACTGAACTTCTGAGTGTTGGGGTTGTTTCTTTCGAGGCAGGATCTACACTGCTTCCAACAAGCACAGTCTTACAAACTTAATACTAGTCTTAGGGGCCAATCTTCGTAGCTACATGTCCTCTGATAAAAGACCTGAAGGACATGCACAAGACTAGTGCTATCGATAGTAATAAATGTCACTTGTACTGGTACTCTTGTACCATCTCAGCTCTGTGCCAACATTTAAATATCCTGCACAGTCAGTCCCAATTATAATTCTTATCAAATGTTCTCATTTTCCCCAAAATTGTGGGAATGCAGTTTGAATTAAATTGTAACACATATGAAGCAACATTCTTCCAGTACACATTGGCCTGGATTTTGCGGTCAGCGGTGAAGGAATGGCGCTGGTTATGCGTACAGCTGCCCACAGAGTTTACGCGGGCGTTTTAGCGGCAATTTACGGTTCCTGAGATCCTCTAGAGGGGATCTGTGGCATGTGTGAGCAGGCCAAGCAACAGCATGTCTCCTGAACCAATCAGATTGAAGAATCCTCACTGAGCCACGCAGAATTTAAACCAGGAAGTCGAAGTTAGAATATTTAATTCAATGTAAAATCATGTACAGAAAGCAAAATAAAGCGAGGGAAAGAAAGATGGGATTTAGAGAGAGATAAAAAATGACAAAGAAGCAAACAATTAATTTCTAATTTCAAAAAAAGTCTCCAACAACGATTAAAATCTGAAGGAATGAGACTCCACACTTGTAAAAGTTAATTTTCTGTGCTAGAGAGGTTGTTTGGTAGTAATTAAGACTTATCACACCGTTAAAAATGCACACACTTGAATGGACCAGCTCTAACTTTTTCTGGGGTGTTTAGTGGGTACGAACAGAAACATCGCGCCCTTCATGTGTTTGAATGTCGAATCTCTCGGCGAGGTGCCGGTGTAACGAAGCTTGTGGAGGAGCAGGACAATTCGGACAGCAACTTGGGGATTTCTGCGTTTAACTGGGCATGTGTGGGCATAGGAAGTTGCTGTCCGATTTACTCCACAATAGCGGTAAACGCTGATCGCCTCGCTGTTATTCTTGACGCAAAATCCGGGCAAATGTGATTTTTTTTTTTCACACTTCCATTTTTTCACTTTCTTAATCGAGCTTTTCTACTGCAGGCTGATCCGGACGCTGAACGGATACGTGGTCATACAGGTCACCTGCGGAAGCTGGCACTGCATGGCTCTTACCAAAGGTACTTCAGTACTGTCTGAACGCACTAACCTCACTGTAACGCTGAGCTATCATGGTCCCTGACACCCCGTGACCCCCGCTTAACGGGGGGTGAGGGGGGCGGCGGGGCGTGGTAACTTTCATCTTCACCGCCCGCTATGGACCCTGCCAGAATTTTTTTTCCTCGCAACCAGGTGGGCAATGCACCCTGACAGGTCTAATGCCCAAGCAGTGAAGGCGACAAGTATTCCCCCAGTTGCCTTTTCCAAATCTAGTACGAAAACCCACCTATTTATGTAGTGCTGCCACCATCTTAACTACGGGTAATTTTGACTGTGGAAGAGAGTGTAAAATGGGTGGTATCAGCTCGGCCCCCATTTAAAAACCTCCTCATCGTTTTTGTTTCTATTGAATTTAACAGGCGAGGAGTTTTAACTCCGTGTCAGTGACTCAGTGGGTAGCACCAATGTTCGATTTAAGCTGTGTGGCCGCGCAGGTCTCTGCAGCTCCCGTGCAGCCGGTTCGCCGTCTTTTAAGAAACATAGAAATTTACAGCGCAGAAGGAGGCCATTTCGGCCCATCGTGTCCGCACCGGCCGACAAAGAGCTGCACGGCCCTCAGTCAGCAGCCCTAAAGGTTACATCTAAACCTATGAACAATGAACAATGGCGGACAGGTAAAGAGCACCTGGCCCAGCCAGTCCGCCCCACACAATTGCGACACCCCTAATACTAAAACATTCTGCACTCTACCCCAACCGGAGCCATGTGATCTCCTGGGAGAGGCAAAAACCAGATAGAAACCCAGGCCAATTTAGGGAGAAAAAATCTGGGAAAATTCCTCTCCGACACATCCAGGCGATCGAAACTAGTCCAGATCACCACTCTGGCTGCATTCTATTCCCTGCAGTACTTACCATTATATCTGCGCCGGCCAACAAGAGATTATCCAGTCTAATCCCAATTACCAGCTCTAGGTCCGCAACCCTGCAGGTTACGGCACTTTAAGTGCCCATCCAACCAGCTCTTAAAAGTGGTGAGGGTTTCTGCATCCACCACTGAGTTCCAAGTCCCCACAACCCTCTGCATAAAGAACCCCCCCCTAAAATCCTCTCTAAACCTTCCACCAACCACCTTAAAACTATGCCCCCTCGTAATAGACCCCTCCACCAATGGAAATAGGCCCTCACTATCCACTATGTCCAGGCCTCTCAATATTTTGTACACCTCAATGAAGTCTCCTCTCAACCTCCTCTGTTCCAATGAGAACAAACCCAGACTATCCAATCTGCCCTCATAACTAAGATTCTCCATTCCAGGCAGCATCCTAGTAAATTTCCTCTGCGCCCTCTCTAATGACAGGGAAGATTGGGCAACACAAAAATCTAGGCTAACTCTCCAATGCAGTACTGAGGGAGTGCTGCACTGTCAGAGATGCTGTCTTTCGGATCAGGCGAGGCCCCGTCTGCTCTCCCAGGTATACTTAAAAGATCCTGTGGCATTATTTTGAAAAAGGCGAGTTATCCCTGGTGTCCTAGCCAACATTTTATCGCTCAATCAAAATCACTAAAACATATTATCTGGTCATTATCACATTGCTGTTTGTGGGAGCTTGCTGTGCACAATTGCCGGCCGTGTTTCCAACATTAGACAAGTGACTACACTCCAAAAGTAATTCATTGGCTGTAAAGCATTTTGGGGCATCCTGAGGTCGTGCAAGGCGCCATATAAATGCAAGTTATTTTGTTCTTCTAACGAGTGCCCGAGCTGATATCGCCCGCTTTTCACTGTCGCCCACAGTCACAGTGACTCCCCTTTATGCCCAGCTCTCCAAAGCAAGAGTTTAGGAAGTAGGACCCGGGCTGAGTTTTGGAAATCTGTATCTGGATGGTTTGGGTGGATCTGAATTTTTTTTAATGTTTCGGGGGCTGCAATGAGAGGCACTTTTGTGCAGTGGGGAGAGTGATCAGGAGCATGAACTCTACTTACCCCTCCCCCAACTCGGGCACTGAGACCAGCTGCAATGCTTCTAATGACTACCCTGCCGGAGATCAATAAACTTCGCACAAAGAAGGAATCAAAGCCACGAGCCTCCCGATCTGTACACTTCAGTACCACAGCTGGCGATGTGTTCGCCCACTGAGCTGTCTGCTTTTTAATTCTCTCTACACCTCTCTCTCTCTTTCACACACGCCTCCCCTCCCTCTCACTCACACGCTCCCCTCTCTCTCTCACACGCTCCCCCTCCCTCTCACTCACACGCTCCCCTCCCTCTCTCACTCACACGCTCGCCTCCCTCTCACAATCACACGCTCGCCTCCCTCTCTCACTCACACGCTCCCCTCCCTCTCACTCACACGCTCCCCTCCCTCTCACTCACACGCTCCCCTCTCTCACACGCTCGCCTCCCTCTCTCACTCACACACTTGCCTCCCTCTCTCACTCACATGCACCCCTCCCTCTCACTCATAAGCTCCCCTCCCTCTCTCACTCAGACGCTCCCCTCCCTCTCACTCAGACGCTCTCCTCCCTCTCACTCACATGCACCCCTCCCTCTCACTCATAAGCTCCCCTCCCTCTCTCACTCACACGCTCCCCTCCCTCTCACTCACACGCTCCCCTCCCTCTCACTCACACGCTCCCCTCCCTCTCTCACTCACACACTCGCCTCCCTCTCACTCACACGCTCCCCTCCCTCTCACTCACACGCTCCCCTCTCTCTCTCTCACACGCTCGCCTCCCTCTCTCACTCACACACTCGCCTCCCTCTCTCACTCACATGCTCGCCTCCCTCTCTCACTCACACGCTCCCCTCCCTCTCACTCACACGCTCCCCTCCCTCTCACTCACACGCTCGCCTCCCTCTCTCCCTCCATTGGCACCCTGTCCCATTCTGCGGGTCTGTGTCCTGGGAAAGCTGCGACATCGGGGGTGGGGGGGGCATGTCTGCCGCTGTCCTTGCCTCCTGTTTGAATCTCTTTCACCACTTGCTCTCCAGCAGCACCTCCCACAGCCGCGACCACCGCCACCTCAAAGGGAAAGGACAGCAGAAGCCTGGGAGCACCACCACCTCCAATTTGCCCTCCGACCTGGGACTGGCAGATCTCGGAGGGTTCAGGGTGAGGCTGGGTCCCGTTTCCCAGCATTGTTACTCCTTCTCCTGCAAGAGAATAACTTGGGGGGAGAGGGGGGGTGGGGGGTGGTTCCACTTGGACATTCAGTTCCTATAAGGTGATGTACCTTAAAAGGTGGAAGAAGCTATTGGAAGGCACACAAAAAACTATAGCCTTGAAATCACTTTGTGAATATTCAAGTACGAACACTGGCAGAGTTTTAATGGAGGAGCTGAAGCATTTAAAATTGGCAGGTTAATGCCTCTGGTAAAATGGCAGATGGAGGAGTTTCCTTATGGGCATTCAGTGTCTATGGCAATATTCACCCCATAATTCAATAGGTATGTTTAGAATGCTGCACTCTACCAGTGAGGGTGTGGAGTGGGATTGCCAGAGACCTTTTAAGTTGTGAATGACACAATGATTTTAGGACATGTAAACCTGCTTTTACGACACCAACTTGTGTGTTGATGGCGCCTTTAACGTAGTAAAACATCCCCAGGCGTTTCACAGGAGTGTTATAAGACAAAACAAATAAATTTGACACCGAGTCACATAAGTAGAAATTAGCGCAGGTGACCAAAAGCTTGGTCAAAGAGGTAGGTTTTAAGGAGCATCTTAAAGGAGGAGAGAGAGGCGGAGGGAGGGAGTTCCAGAGCTTGGGGCCCAGGCAGCTGAATGGTTGAGCGATTATAATCAGGGATGCTCAAGAGGGCAGAATTTGAGAAACGCAGAGATCTCGGGGGGGGGGGTTGTGGGGCTGAAGGAGATTACAGAGATAGGGAGGGGCGGGACAGGGAGGGATTTGAAAATAAGGATGAGAATATGGAAATCGAGATGTTGCTTAACTGGAAGCCAATGTAGGTCAGCGAGCACAGGGGTGATGGGTGAATGGGAATTGGTGCGAATTAGGACACAGGCAGCCGAGTTTTGGATCACCTCTAGTTTACGTAGGGTAGAATGTGGGAGGCCAGCCAGGAGTGCGTTGGAATAGTCAAGTCTAGAGGTAACAAATGCACGGATGAGGAAAACGTTTTCTATCCTCTGGTTGACACCCTAAGCGACGCCCACATGCGCTTCTGTTGTTTATAATCTTCTTTTCTCTTTTTCCAGACGGTCGCCTGTTTACCTGGGGGCAGAACTCTCATGGCCAGTTGGGCCTTGGGAAAGGCTTTCCCTCCCAGCCCAGCCCCCAGTGCGTGAAGTCTCTGACCGGGATCCCGCTGGCTCAGATCGCTTCGGGGGGGACGCACAGCTTCACTCTGTCGCTCTCGGGCGCAGTGTTTGGCTGGGGGAGGAACAACTGCGGTCAGCTGGGCCTCAGCGATGATAAAGGTACACAATTAACAGAATGGTACGAGTTTCCCGGAAGCGATTGGCACGCAATTTAAATCCTGTCTGTCGTTGTTCGTACATTAGGATGATCTTTTCCAGAATGTCATCATTATTTATGGGCAACCTGCAAAAAGATCTAACACTGATACCTCAGCTTGACCTGCATTGTCCAGTGGAACTCAGTCATGCAGGTCAGAAGGTCGTGGGTTCAAGTCCCACTCAAGAGACTTGAACACAAACATCTAGGCTGACACTCCAGCACAGTACTGAGGGAATGCAGCAGTGTCGGAGTTGCCGTCTTTCGGATGAGACGTTAAAGCTGAGGCCCCGTCTGCTCTCTCAGGTGGACGTAAAAGATCCCACGTGTAATGTATTTGCTTCATGGGTTCTTTGCTTAAGAATTCATAGCGACACATTGCTATTAAGAACTAGTTGGTTTATTAGCAAAAGGTTTAACAATCACACTACACATTACCAGTTCATTCATCAGGCTCACAACCACCTGCCTCATCGTGGATCCCCTGAACCCAACTGGCTGCGGTTTTATTGAGTCTTGTGAACATCACGTGACTGGCTAAGCCACTCCCAACTCAACAGCTCATCAACTATTTTAGTTGTGCATTTTAAACAAATGCCCCCTGCAAGGGGGGTGGTCACACTCCAAAATAATTTTTTTTTTCCAATGCCCCTTTTTTCTTTTTTGCTTCTTTTGAGGGCACCAACACACAAATCATCAACAGCTCTACGAACCTGTGAGCATCCTCACAGCTGCATACGTTACACTGACTTTGATGAGCCATTTGGTTCAAGACAGGCAGTTTCGTGTTCATGCGAAAATGACGGGCAGGAAAAGACCAGTTAGTCCATCTGCCCCACATTCCCAATGCCTGCAGCATCATAAATAGACACTCCCTACCTCCTCACAGCCAGCTAATCTCTTGGACGGGGGAGAGGCAGAAAAACAGGACGAAACAAACAGAGACAGTAAAGGGGGAAAAAAAGTTCTGGGTAATTGCTTTTTCTTTATTCATTCATGGATGTGGCTAGCAACTCCGCATTTATTGCTCATTCCTAATTACTCTTCACTGAGTGGATTGCCAGGCCATTTTGGAGCGTCTGTTAAGAGTCAACTACGCACGTCATAGGCAGTCCCTCGAAATCGAGGAAGACTTGCTTCCACTCTAAAAGTGAGTTCTCCGGTGACCGAACAGTCCAATACGGGAATTACAGTCTCTGTCACAGGTGGGACAGACAGACGTTGAAGGAAAGGGTGGGTGGGGAGTCTGGTTTGCCGCATACTCCTTCCGCTGCCTGCGCTTGTTTTCGGCAACAAGACTCGTGGCGCTCAGCGCCCTCCCGGATGCTCTTCCTCCACTTAGGGTGGTCTTTGGCCAGGGACTCCCAGGTGTCGGTGGGGGTGTTAATCGCAACTACACGCATGTGGGTCTGGAGTCACATTTAGACCCAGACCAGGTAAGGATGGCAGATTACCTTCCCTAAAGTGAACCAGATAGCTTTTTAACAACAATCCAGTAGTTACATGGTCACCATTACTGACACTAGCTTGTTATTAACTGAGTTTAAATTCCCCAGCTGCCATGGTGGATTTGAACTCGTGTCTCTGGATCATTAGTACAGGCCTCTGGATTATTAGCCCAGTAACACTGTTCCCTCAGGTGATCACAGCCAGTCCAGCAGATCGTATAGACCATGCATTCTTTATCTGTTACCTCACTTAGCTTCGATATGATGTGATCTCTGCCCCAGGCAAGAACTGGACCAGCCCCCACTTCATGTTCTGATGCATTCTGCCCAAATTAGAATTTTTTAAATCCATTTTCGTACCATTTATAATGAAATTACCTCTGAGATAAAACCCCCTTTTCGCAAAGTTAACCTGCCGATTCTCTTCCTATTGCACCAAGGAACAAACCCATCACCAAAAAAGCCCAAGGGTAGATCGATTGTTGGGATCCGGGGGGCACTTTCATGCTGAGCGTAATGAACTTTGGCTGCTTGCTTGTGGGGATCAGGTTGGAAAGTGGAGTTGAGGTCGAAGTTCAGATATGACCTCATTGAATGGTGGAGCAGGCTCGAAGGGCTGTACGATCTTGTGCTCACCGATACGCAAGAGCTTGAGGGACAGCCTGTTTGAAGTTGGAGCGAGTGGGCGGTGTGGTTAATGCCCATCAGTTGGCGACTGTACCTGATGGTGATCTCCTCCCAGGGCATCGAGACACGGCTGGGCTCAACAGAACCAAAGGGTGTGCACGTTGGGCCCAGGGGGACTATCAAATAATGGAAAGTGAGGCACAGTAATAAGAACAGTCACAGCAGGTGGGTTATAAAGGCTGTACTAGTGACAATATCCCCACACTGTGCTTTTTAAAATTCATTCTGCGAACGTGGGCATCGCTGGTAAGACCAGCATTTATTGCCCATCCCTAATTGCCCTGAGAAGGTGGTGAGTAAGCTTCTTCAACAGTATTGGCACAACTGAGTGGGCCACTTCTGAGCGAGTCACATATATAGGCCAGACCGGGTAAAGACAGCAGATTCTCTTCTCTAATGAGCTGGTTGGGTTTTACTGACAGTCGGACAGCTTTGTGGGTATGGTTTACTGACACCAGCTTTTTATTGCACTGGCCTTGAGTGGGATTTGAATTTGGGTCCTCTGGATTACTAATCCAGTAACCTAACCACTATACTACCGTACCCTGGACGGTGCGAGGTTGGAAACTGCTGAGGGGGAATGCCTGCAAGGTGCAGTACTGGTGATCACTGTACAGATTGTACCTGTTTGATTTTGTAGACCGAGATGTCCCCAATCACGTGAAGTTCCTGAGGAGCCAGAAAATCGTTTACATTAGTTGTGGTGAAGAGCACACAGCAGCTCTAACAAAGGTAATAATATTTTACAATTGTGGCTGCAAATTCTGCCTCCGCCTTGCAGAAATCAACGGACGAGCTCCGCCTGCACTAAATTGCGGTGCTTTGCGCCTGTATTGTGCCCAAAACGGGGCGCAGCAAACACCAATTCCTACTCCCGCACTCACTGTGTTGCGGGAGAGCAGCTTTTAAATATTCCGATTAACGATAGCCTGCATATGTGTGTGTGTGCGCAATCTGTGTGTGTTTATGTATCTATATATAAGTTGTTCATTTTGGAAATTGTTCACTTCCACCGCACTTTGTGTCACCTTTACGCAGAATGGAGGTGTTTTTACTTTCGGAGCAGGTCTTTGTGGGCAGCTGGGTCACAACTTCATAAACAACGAGATCAATCCGCGCAGAGTCCAAGAGCTGATGGGGAGTGAAGTCTCCCAGATAAGCTGTGGCAGGTGAGTGAGCGTGGTGGAAAAGTGGCTCGGGTCGACACACTGCTGTGAGTTCTAATGGTTCACTTATCCTTACTGGAAAGGCCCCTGCACTTGTGTCTGCTATCCAGGCTCACTCGAGCTGACTGCACACCCTGGCCGCTCCTCTACTTCTCACTCTGTCTTGTGTCTCTCTCTTTAAAAAAAAAAATTGATGCTGGGTTGTGGGCAAGTCCAACATTTATTGCCCGTCCCTAATGGCCCTCGAGAAGGTGATGGTGAGCCACCTTCTTGAACCGCTGCAGTCCGTGTGGTGAAGGTGCTCCCACAGTGCTGTTAGGGAGGGAGTTCCAGGATTTTGACCCAACAATGATGAAGGAACAGCCGATATAGTTCCAATTCAGGATGGAGTGTGACTGGGAGAGGAACTTGCAGGCGCGGTGGTGTTCCCATGGGCCTGTAGCCCTTGTCCTTCTAGGTGGTAGAGGTCGCGGGTTCAGGAGGTGCTGCCGAAGAAGCGAGTTGCTGCAGTGTGTCTTGTAGATGGTGCCTTCCTCCATCTTATAAGTAATTTCCTACACTCCAACAGTGTCTACACTTCAAAAAGTACCTCATTGGCTGTAAAGCACTTTGGGACGTCCAGTGGTCGTGAAAGGCGCTATATAAATGCAAGTCTTTCTTTTCAGCGGTACATTAACTTGTCTTTCTCCCTCAGCCCCTGACCGAGCCATTGTGCATGGGGGATGGTGAGAGGCACCAGCAAATGGGGGGGGGGCGGGGGGTGTGGGGGAGGAGTGGTAACCTACAGGGTAACCTGCCGAAATGGCCTTCTTCCGTGCTGTAAACGTCTATGATTCTATCTAAATCCTTCATGATTTTAAACATTTCTATCCCTTGGCCTTCTCTGCTCCAATGCCACAGGCTGAGGTGATATTGCAGGAGGACATTCTGCTCCGTGTTTAATGTGTTTTAAACGGTCTGCAGTGCAATGATACTCGCTCTAAAAAAGAAACACACAGAGTTTGCAACAATATGAGTTGCGCTGTGCAATGTTGGGAGTATTCGCACAAGGTCATAAGAACATAAGAACATAGAAAATAGATGCAGAAGTAGGCCATTCGGCCCCTCGAGCCTGCTCCACCATTCAATAAGATCATGGCTGATCATGCAACTTCAGTACCCCTTTCCTGTCCTTGATCCCTTTAGCCTTAAGGGCCACATGTAACTCCCTTTTGAATATATCTAACGAACTGGGCTCAACAACTTTCTGTGGTAGAGAATTCCACAGGTTCACAATTCTCTGAGTGAAGAAGTTTCTCCTCATCTTGGTCCTAAATGGTTTACCCCTTATCCTTAGACTGTGACCCCTGGTTCTGGACTTCCCCAACATCGGGAACTGTCTTCCTGCATCTAAGCTGTCCAATTCCTTCAGAATTTTATATGTTTCTATGAGATCCCCTCTCATAGAAGTTAGATTTATAATGATTTTTTAACATCTGTATGAATAAATGAACACCCACTCACTTGGACAGGGAAACCGGACAATATCAGGCCAGAAGCCTATGTGCCAGTCTAGTGTCATCTCCTGGCATCCTGTAGCACTTGCACCTTGAATTTGTAGTTCGCTGTGCAGGTCGGCCATTGTCTGCGTCTCCACCTCACTTCTGACTCAAACCTTTTCTGCTCTTTGCTGGAGAGCCTGGCTTATGATGTTCCGCCCTCCCTCCACCAGGTTTTCACGGAGTGGGAAATGGGACCGGGATACCCCCACACCGCCACATCTTCGTTCATTTTTGCACTCCAAAGTGACGGATGATGTACAGGCACAGGGGCTTAACGGGTTAAAAGACGAGGACAGGTTGCAGTAACTTGGCTTGTATTACCGTGAGTTTAGAAGATGGAGGGGTGATCTGATCATGATGTTTAAAGGATTGGATAGAGTTCATACAGAGAAACTAGTTCCTCGAGCGAGAGAATTTGGAACAAGGGGACATAGTCTTAAAATTCGAGCTGGGCCATTTCGGAGTGAAATCAGGGAGTACTTCTTCACATGACGAGTGGTGGAACTGAAACTCGCTCCCTGAAAAGGCTGCGAATGCTGGGGATCAATTGACATTTTCAAGACAACAATAACAACGTGTATCTATATAGCGCCTTTAATGTAGTGAAACGTTCCAAGGCGCTTCACAGGGCTATTACGACATAAAAAGTTTGACACCGAACCGCATAAGTAGAAATTAGCGCAGGTGGCCAAAAGCTTGGTGAAAGAGATATGTTTCAAGGACCGTCTTGGAGCAGGAAAGAGAAGTAGAGAGGTGGAGAAGTTTAGGTAGAGAGGTGGAGAGGTTTAGGCAGGGAGTTCCAGAACTTGGGGCCCAGGCAACAGAAGGCACGGCCACCGATGGTTGAGCGATTATAATCAGGGATGCTCAAGAGGGCAAATTTAGAGGAGCGCAGACATCTCGGCGTGGGGTGGGGCTGGAGGAGATTACAGAGATAGGGAGGGGCAAGGGCATGGAGGGATTTGAAAACCAGGATGAGAATTTTCAAATGGAGGCGTTGCATAACCGGGAGCCAATGAAGGTTGGCGACCACAGGGGTGATGGGTGAGCGGGACTTGGTTTATGTTAGGACACGGGCAGCCGAGTTTTGGATCACCTCTAGTTTACGTAGAACGAGATTGCTCGATTTTTGTTTGATCAGGGTATCGAGGATTATGCAGCAGTGGCGGGTGAACGGAGTTAAGGCGCCGATCAGCCATGATCTAAGAGAATGCCGGAACAGGCTCGAAGGGCCGAATGGCCTACTCCTGTTCCTGTGCCCCTTTGCAATGTAATGACATTCGAATAATGGAAGTAAGTTATCCTGTATATTTTCCCTCAGTTATGTTCAATAAAGGAAGGAAAAAGCCACCCTACATGCAGCATTAAACCCATCCTCTTCCCCCGCCCCGCCCACCCCTCCACAGCTACACAATCTCCTGGGAGAGCTTCATGCCAAAACTTGGGGGAATCCCTCTGTGACCCCTGACCTCATAAGCGTCAAGCTCCAGGAGACCCGAATGACTGGTACCATTTTGCCCCGTTGAGATGTCCTCCATTCGCAGGCAGTCCTGCAGCTCCCTTTTGGTCACTTGCAGCGAATCCACACTCCCCACACGTGCTGCTAATTGAGTGCGGACGTCTGTTTGTACCTCTCTTATTTTCCTAAACCCGAAACCCGGCAGAGCAAGGCCACCTCAGTCAGTCGGAAAAGGGAGGGTCTGGCCTGCTGAGGGTTTCCTCGCAGAACAAGCCGAGACTTGGCGATGACTCATGACTGGCCCGAGGCATCAAGGGAAGGTTTCATCGGAGTCACTGCAGGAGAGACATCAACTTTTACTGGTGGCCATGATGCGCTCTGTTTATAAAACATTCTGCTCATTTCAATAAGACTTTGACCGACCTCGTTGACCGAGCTTGTTCTAATATCTCTTTACGTGGCTCAGGGTCAAGTTTTGTCTGATAACGTAGCTGTGAAACCTTTTTACTAGGTTAAAGGCGCTATATAAATGAAAATTGTTATTCTGTGGCCTGAGGAACTTCACTGGAATTGCTTCATAACACCACTTGCCATTGTGATGTTGTGGAAGTATGGGGGTGGGGGGAAAAATTGCCCCTTTTTATAGCACCGTTGGTGCCTCCGGGGGTGGGGGGGGGGGCGCACAAGACAGTGTCCGTGGGTCGCGAAGCTGGCGGATATCCGCTCTCGGGGGCGCTGATTAAAGGGAAGGGTCTCAGAGCCCTGGGCTGCCATCTTTTTTTGTCGGTCAACTCTCGGGTCGGCTCGATGATGGCGGCCCTAGCGTGGTCCGGGGCCGCCATTGCGCAACCCGGCTGTCCGCCTCAGGTGCCGAGCTGCTTCCCCAGTCGCCGCTGCCCCGTTGGCCCAGTGGAGGCCATCAGAGGCCGTGCAGCGTGCCCAGCGACCCTTCCCTTTAATCGAAGGGGCGGAGCGTTGAAGTGCGTCAGTGTCCGGGTAGCGCTTGAATCACCCAGTAGCACCCCGGGACACGCCACCAAAGGAAGTGGAGCACGCGAGATTGTGCTCCGATTCCTTTGAGGGGGGGTGGGTAAGCCCAATTCAGCATCGGGGGCGGGATTTCCGTGCCGGGCGCTAAAAGTCCCCGCCCCGGAAGGTTACCGCTCCCAATCAGGGAGCGAGGAAGTTTCATCCCCATGGTCTTTATTTCCATCAGTAATCCTTCACCAGTGTGATACGTAAGGGGGGGGGGGGGGGTGTGTGTATCAGAAGGATGGCTAGCTGATTTCTAACGTTAAAGCTAGCCCTACAACAACACACTCCTTCCCCCCTCCCCCCCCCCCCCTCCTTCCCCCCACCTTGAGAACTCTGTAGTTCCGCCAACTCTGGCTTCTTGTTCATACCTCAGGAAAAAAGGGTAAACGCTCTTTATCTAAATGCATGCAGCATTCGCAACAAAATAGATGAGTTGACGGCACAACTAGATACAAATGGGTACGATCTGATAGCCATTACAAAGACATGGTTGCAAGGTGACCAAGGCTGGGAACTAATTATTCTGGGGTATTTGACAATTCAGAAGGACAGACAGAAAGGAAAAGAAGGTGGGGTAACTCTGTTAATTAATAAAGGATGAGATCAGTGCGTTAGTGAGAAATTATATTGGCTCAGAAGATCAAGATGTTGAATCAGTTTGGGTGGAGATAAGAAATAATAAGGGGAAAAGTCACTGGTGGGTGTAGCCTATAGGCCCCCTAACAGTAGCTACACTGTTGGACGGAGTATAAATCAAGAAATAATGGAGGCTTGTAAAAAAGGAACGGCAGTAATCATGGGTGACTTTAACCTTCATATTGATTGAACAAATTAAATTGGTCAGGGTAGCCTTAAGGAAGAGTTCATAGAGTGTATCCGGGATAGTTTCCTGGAAAAGTACGTTGTGGAACCAATCAGGGAGCAGGCTATCTTCGATCTGGTACTGTGTAATGAGACAGGATTAATAAATGATCTCCCAGTAAAGGATCCTCTAGGAATGACATGGTTGAATTTCAAATTCAGTTGGAGGGTGAGAAAGTTGTATATCTAACCAGTGTCTGAAGCTTAAATAAAGGAGACTACAAAGGTATGAAGGCAGAGTTGGCTAAAGTGGACTGGGAAAATAGATTAAAGTTTGGGATGGCTGATGAGCAGATATTTAAGGAGATATTTCATAACTCGCAACAAAAATATATCCCAATGAGCAGGAAAGGCTGTTAGAGAAGGGATAACCATCCGTGGCTAACTAAGGAAATAAGGGATGGTATCAAATTGAAAACAAGGGCATACAATGTGGCCAAGACTAGTGGGGGGCCAGAGGATTGGGAAACTTTTAAAACCAGCAAAGAACGACTAAAAAAATAATAGAGGGAAGATAGATTATGAAAGTAAACTAGCACAAAATATAAATACTATCACTAAAGAAGTAGTACTCAGTAAAATAATGGGACTAAAAGCAGACAAGTCCCCTGGACCTGATGGCTTGCATCCTAGGGTCCTAAAAGAAATAGCTGCAGGGATAGTGGATACATTGGTTGTAATCTACCAAAATTCCCTGGATTCTGAGGAGGTCCCAGCGGATTGAAAAACCGCAAATGTAACACCCCTATTTACAAAAGGAGGCAGACAGAAAGCAGGAAACTATAGACCAGTTAGCCTAACATCTGTCATTGGGAAAATGCTGGACATTTGGAAAAGCATAATTCAATCAAGCAGAGTCAGCATGGTTTTATGAAAGGGAAATCATGTTTGACAAATTTGAGTTTTTTGAGGATGTAACGAGTAGGGTGGATAAAGGGGAACCAGTGGATGTGGTGTATTGGGATTTCCAGAAGGCATTAGATAAGGTGCCACTTAATAGGTTACTGCACAAGATAAAAGTTCACGGGGTTGGGAGTAATATATTAGAATGGATAGAGGATTGGCTAACTAACAGAAAACAGAGAGTCGGGATAAACAGTTCATTTTCCATTTGGCAAACAGTAACTAGTGGGGTGTCGCAGGGATTGGTGCTGGGGCCTCAACTATTTACAATCTATATTAATGACTTGGATGAAGGGACCGAGTGTAATGTAGCCAAGTTTGCTTATGATACAAAGATGGGTGGGAAAGCATATTGTGAGGAGGACACAAAAATTCTGCAACGGGATATAGACAGGTTAAGTGAGTGGGCAAAAATTTGGCAGATGGAGTATAATGTAGGACAATGTGAGGTTTCCACTTTGGGAGAAAAAATAGAAAAGCAGATTATAATTTAAATGCAGAAAAATTGCAAAGTGCTTCAGTACAGAGGGACCTGGGGATCCTTGTGCATGAAACGCAAACAGTTAGTATGAAGGTACAACAAGTGATCATGAAGGCAAACGGAATGTTGGCCTTTATTGCAAGGGGGATAGAGTATAAAAGCAGAGAAGTCCTGCTACAACTGTACAGGGTATTGGTGAGGCCACAACTAGAGTACTGCATACAGTTTTGGTCTCCGTATTTAACGAAGGATATACTTGCATTGGAGGCTGTTCAGAGAAGGTTCACGAGGTTGATTCCCGAGATGAGGGGGTTGACATATGAGGATCGGTTGAGTAGGTTGGGTCGATACACATTGCAGTTCAGAAGAGTGAGAGGTGATCTTATCAAAGCATATAAGATAATGAGGGGGCTCAACAGGGTGGATGCAGAGAGGATATTTCCACTCAAAGGGAAAACTAAAACTAGGGGGCGTAGTCTCAGAATAAGGAGCCGCCCATTTAAAACTGAGATGAGGAGGAATTTTTTCTCTGAGAGGGTTGTAAATCTGTGGAATTCTCTGCCCCAGAGAGCTGTGGAGGCTGAGTCATTGAATATATTAAAGCGGGAGATAGACAGATTTTTGAGAGATAAGGGAATAAGGGGTTATGGGGAGCGGGCAGGGAAGTGGAACTGAGTCCATGATCAGATCAGCCATGATCTTATTAAATGGCAGAGCAGGCTCGAGGGGTCAAATGGCCTACTCCTCCTATTTCTTGTGTTCTTCGCTCTACTATTGGTGGCCGTGCGTTCAGCCAGCTAGACTCTAAGCTCTGGAATTCCCTCCATAATCCTCTCTGCCGCTCCACCTCTCTATTGTTCTTAAAATCAATTTCTTTGATCAAGCTTTTGTCCATCAGGTCCGAATGTCTCCTTCTTTTGCACAGTGACAATTTTGGTATTATTAGTCACTGGTGAAGCACCTTTGTTTTCAAAGGTGCTATATAAATGCAAGTTGTTCTTCTTGTAGTATAGTGTCCTCAGCACTGGGCTGCTGGTTAGCAGAACACTGTACACATCTTTCAGTACACGCATGAGGCACTGTCCTTTAACCTGATACAAGAGCCACGTGCAGCCTATAGTATAACTCCTTGTTGTCGGCTGTTAATGCTCTAAAGCAGATACTGATACCTGAGGTACACCAATGATGTAAGGCCATTCAACGCAATGTAACAGAATGCATCTTTAAAAAAAAAACACTGGCAAACGAGGCAAAAGACGGACTTTGCACACATTCAACCAGGCGATCTGCATCTTCAAAGATAGTTTGGAATGCTTCAGGACAAGCTGCACAAACTAATGGCTTGACTTAATTAGCTCAGATGTTATTTGAGATGCAGCATATTAACTTTGTAAGGCACTTCTGCATTAACGTGTTCTTTCTTATTTCAGGCAGCACACACTTGCCTTTGTCCCTTCTTCTGGACTAATCTATGCATTTGGACGTGGCAACAGAGGGCAGTTGGGATCCGGACACACAGTCAACGCTCAGGTTCCATTTAAAGTGGCTGGAAACTGGGTAACTCACATGCACAAGTTATGTCCCAACGGTGAGTTTAAACCGGCAAGGCTGGCCCGGACTGGCCGTCGCGGCCCTTGCCTCTGCAGTTATGTTCGGTTTGAGCGTGATGCACCCCATGCCCAAAGAGCGAAGCGTTTCAGTTTTATCCTGGCCTAGATTTAGCATGGGAGAGTGGGGGGTGGGGGGAGGGGCATTTCTTCTTATGTCCCTTATTACTTCAAATTATATATCCGCTTACATCCTGATTTGGTACCAGTTGAAATCCTCAGTGATTGAGGCATTTGTCGAGTTGATGGAGGACTGAGGCGTACAGACCAGGAAAAGCCCGAGTTCGACCCCTTGTCCTTGGTGAGCGAGCTGACCTCAGTTGTGGAGCTGTTAATGCTGCCAGATGCCCCTGGACTAGAGAGTGGGGGCAAGGGGTCGGGGAGGGGAATTAATTCTACCTCAAATCGCTATGCAGGGACCCCTGCTGGGTGGGTGCGTGCACTTGCGGTTGTCGGGGTGAGAACAAGATTGGGCAAGGCCTGTTTGAATTGTCCCTGACTCGAACTCCGTTCCCTAGCCACCGACTCCATCCCTCTCCCCAACGTCTGTTTGAGGCTGAACCAGACTGTTTGCAACCTTGGTGTCATATATGAGCTTCCGACCACTTATCCGCGGCATAACTCCGACGGCCTATTTCCACCTCCGTAACATCGCTCGTCTCCGCCCCCTGCCTCAACCCATACTACTCCAATGCACTCCTGGCTGGCCTCCCACATTCTACCTGACGTAAACTAGAGGGGGCCGAAATTTCCGTCCGCCCGAAACGGGTCGCACCTCCTGCTTTTAACGTGTTCCGTCCTGCACAATGCATGGGGCGGACAATCCGGAGAAATTCAGGTCTTTGTATTTTGTTTCCTGTTGGAGCGGTGTTGGTGTCGGGAGAGGGGCGGAAGTGAGGGTGCGGCGGAGCGGCCGTCGCTCCAATCATCAGCGCCTCGTCGCCATGACGCGTCACACAATGTACCTCCCCTTCAGTTAAAGGGGAGGGCCTCTGTGAACTCTGCCGAGATTTCAGTTCGGTCCTCTGGGCCGCCAGGGAGGGTTTCGAGGGGGTGCCAGGCAACCTGTTGGCGGCCCAGCCAAACTTGTGGGCATTACTTGTCGGCCCGACCTGGCAGTCGGCTGACAAAAATTAATATGGCGGCCGCGGCAATGCGCCCTCCCCTTTAAGGGCGGATGGGCCGCCCAGGCACACACAGGTTCCCAACAGAAAACGCTGTCAGTGGCACCGACCGGCGATTGCGCTGCTCCCGCGGGGCAATATCCCGCGGGGGTTGCAGAGGAGGTGACCGCCGGTATGTAAGGGGTCGGCACATGCCCGATGCGGCGGGAGAACGGGCGGAGCGGAAACCCATTCCTGCCGCTTCCAGCCCAGGGGCAGCTTCGGAAGGGTCAGCCCATCTGCCCGCCCCCAGTAGCTATGGCCGCTTCGCTCCATTCCCGCCCTTTTAGATAGCGGAAATGGAACTTATGGAGGGGAGCAATTTCGGTCCCGAGGTGATCCAAAACTCGGCTGCCCGTGTCTTAACTTGCACCAAGTCCCACTCGCCCATCACCCCTGCGCTCGCTGACCTAGATTGGCTCCCGGTTCAGCAACGCCTCGATTTCAAAATTCTCATCCTTGTTTCCAGATCCCTCCATGGTCTCGCCCCTCCCTATCTCTGCAGGGGCCGAAATTGCCCTCTGCCCCAAACGGGACGCACCTGCCGTTGTTCATAAGTGTTCTGTGGTGCATGGCGCGGACAATCTGGGGAAATTCAGCTCTTTGGGTTTTTTTTGGAACGGGGCGGATGTGGGGGCGTCAACAGGGCAGAAGTGCGGGCGGGTCACTCCGAGTCATCACTCCGAGTTGACTAGAGTCAGATTTGCAAAGCGGGGGCTGCCCGCTGTATAACTTCACCAGCAGCAGTTGGAACCTTTCCAAACAGAGAGGCGAAAATGGTGGGAGACAAGTTGAAAATCTACCCCAAGGACTACAAAAAGGAGTGGGACTCGATTGTAGTTGTTTGTTACAGGCCAGTCAAAGTTAGTTCGTGCCAGTAACCTCTGCCAAAAGCAGAATAAAGTAGGACTCATTGTGTTTTGTGAACGGAAAGGGATTTAACATAAAGTAACCATGGTGTAGGCGTTCGTGTATTTTATTCTCGAATTCATTGTTGTTGGCACATGTACTCCTGTGAGACACAGTTGGTATAAGTGGCTATGATCGTTATCAGTTGTGTAACACCAAATGTGTTGTCCGGCTTCGGTCAGCAGTAGAGCTCCCACCTCCTGAGACAAAAGGTTACGGACTCAGGCACGTGACCGAAGCTGACCCTACAGTGCAGTGCCAAGGGAGCGCTGCAGTGTCTAAGGTGCCGTCTTTGAATGAGACGCTAAACCGAGACACCCCAAACTGCCAGCTCAAGTTGCACCTCAAAGTTGGCACTGCACCGTTGGAAGGATTCTTGGCCAATGTTCCTCCCTTAACCAACACTATCAAAGCAGAATAGCCGGGCGGTCCTCTCCTGCTTAGAGTATCTCGCTGTGTGAAAATTGGCTGTGGTTTTTTTAATTCGTTCATGGGATGTGGGCGTCACTGGGAAGGCTGGCATTTATTGCCCATCCTAAATTGCCCTTGAAGGTCGTGGTGGGCCGCTGCAGTCCGTGGTTTGAAGGTTCTCCGACAGTACTGTTAGGGAGGGACTTCCAGGATTTTGTCGTCGTGGTTTGGTACAACTGGGTGGCTCGCTGGGCCATTTCAGAGGGCAGTTAAGAGTCAACCACATTGCTGTGGGTCTGGAGTCACAAATAGGCCAGACCGGGTAAAGACGGCAGATTTCCTTCCCTAAAGGACATAAGTGAACCAGTTGGGTTTTTCCGACAATCATATTATGGTCATCATTATAGACACTAGCCTTTTTTTTTTTAAAGTGACTGCATATCGATAGTAATTTGTGTGTAGGGCTTTGAGGTCTTAGCAGATGTGTATGTATAAGTCTGTCAATTTGCGTTTGGGCCACATTCAGCCCCCATAATGATTCGTTTACAGATGGGTCTGATACAAAACAGGGAGATGATTGTCACAGTAACACCAAACACTGAGGATCTGGGCCTTGGTGCAGCCTGTGATCGACCTGGTGCTGCTGACCCCTCGACCAGCTGATGATGCCGTGATCCCAGCCAACTGCGACCTATGCACAGGAACCATTTCCCCAGATTAACCTCCTCCATTCAGTACAGATTAATCGGCGGTGATTTTACCGCTGGGGGGGTGGGAGGGGGGTAATTACCACCTCAAATTGCAAAATTCTGTTTTCCCCCCCCCCCCCCAAAGGTGAGAGAGGCATTACACACTCATCTTTGGGTGCCAACGGACCAGTAGCTAAGGAGGCCGACTGAATTTTATGGACTAGGATGCCGACATCCTAGCGCCTGAGAATGGAGGAAAAAAATGTTTGTGAAGATTTCAGTGACACACACCCACACTTCCCCACTGCTGCCATAAATAAATAGAAGCTAAAATAAATTAAACTTCAACAACTTACCTTGCTCTCCGGACGCTACCTCCCCGGGATCCCCGATGTACCGACACCTTCCCCGGTCGGGAAAAGAGCCTGCCGGTTAAAGCAGGTGATCCAAGTGAAGCTTGTCGCCGCGGAGCCAAGAGGATGTCACAGGCTCGATGACGTCACCACGTGGGCGGCGGTAGAACGTGCAGTTTTCGGTAAGTCCTTAGCTGCCCGTTAGCCGCTCCCCTCTCCGGCGTTAGCGGGTGGCGTTAAGAACCGAATTTCGACCCGAAAAACTGTGTTCCAAAGCAGCGCCATTTCAAATCTTATCAGTTCCTGGTGCGTTGCCGGTGCCCGGTGCCACCACGGCCAATGGGATAAGGAGCAATTCCACAAGTCGGCAGCGGAGTTTATGTTTGTACCACAGAGTTGTTGAGGCCAGTTGGTTAGCTATATTCAAAAGGGAGTTAGATATGGCTCTTACGGCTAAAAGGATAAAGGGGTATGGAGAGAAGGCAGGAGTAGGGTACTGAAGTTGCATGATCAGCCATGATCATATTGAATGGCGGTGCAGGCTCGAAGGGCCGAATGGCCTACTCCTGCACCAATTTTCTATGTTTCTACCCTAATGGTGTTTCAAACCAGAAACCACGCTCTGTATTGAGTCTTGCTTTGTTCTGTTGACAGACCAGTCCAAGTACTGTGTGCTGAAACACGTTTGCTGTGGAGGTGATCAAAGCTTCGCCCTATTCTTTCAGCACGAGGTGAGACCAAACCCAGTAAAGGCGTACACGGCAAATGCTTCAGAGGTGTTGCCACTCCGTGATGTAACGGCAGATGGGGACGTGATGAGGAGCTGTGGGATATGATTTTTTTTAAAAATATGGACATCACCAGCAAGACCCCTTCCTAGTCGTCCTTGACTAAGTGGCTTGCTTGGCCACTTCAAGGTGCATTTAAGAGTCAACCATATTAGAGTGATACTGGAGTCACATATAGGCCAGACCAGGTAAGGCTGGAAGGTTTCCTTCCCAAAGGGACATCAGTTAACCAGTTGGGTTTTCACGACGATCCGACAGCTTTGTGTCACTTTTACTGATCCCCGCTTTATATGAAAATGAAGTCAACGTCTGAAACTGTCAGGGTGGGAATTTGAACTCGGGTTCACTGGATTACTAGTCCAGTAACCTGTCATTATTGGTAACCAGCAACACGAGAACAGATTATCCAGTTATTTATCTCATTGCTGTTTGTGGGAGCTTGCTGTGCGCAAATTTGGCTGCTGTGTTTCCTACATTACAACAGTGACTACAATTTAAAAGTACTTTGTTAGCTGTGAAGTGTTTTGGGTTCCCTTCACATGTAAAAAGGCACTATATAAATGCAAGTTCTTTGTTTCTATGATGCAAGGTTGTGTGGGCAAGGGATTTGATTTAAGTTTTAATTCGAAAACAAAATTCTGACCTCATGATGAACCTGTCCCCTTTAAGAAATGCGTACAGCTCATTTTACGACATTAATTATCCCTCGGTGTCCTGGCAAATATTTATCCCTCAATCAACATAACAAAAAAACAGATTATCTGGTCATTACCACATTGTTGTTTGTGGGAGCTTGCTTGTGCGCAAATTGGCTGCCGCGTTTCCCACATTACAACAGTGGCTACACTCCAGAAGTACTTCATTGGCTGTAAAGCGCTTTGAGACTTCTGGTGGTCGTGAAAGGCGCTATATAAATGCAAGTCTTTTTTATTTTAATGCTAAGGTTTGGCATTGACTTCACTGATGTAATCACCATTGTGTGTGTGTGTGTGTGTGTGTGTGTGTGTGTGTAATACATGCTAATAATCAGTTTATGGGATTGGGAAAACTCTGAAGCTGAGAATTGTCTCTGCCAAAACACAAAATTCCTTTTGTTATGATTTAATCTCCCCTCCTGGCATCCAATAAACCATCAGAGTTAAGCAGCAGGAGATTTTTGTCACATTTTGAATGTAACACAAGGCATTCGTGCCAACTGTGGCTCAGTGGGCAGCACTCTCGCCTCTGAGTCAGAAGGTTGTGGGTTCAAGTTCCACTCTAGAGATTTGAGCACATAAATCTAGGCTGACCCTCCCAGTGCAATGCTGAGGGAGTGCTGTCTTAGGTGGATATAAAGGATCTCGTGGCCCTATTTCGAAGAAGAGCAGGGGAGTTCTCTCCGGGGTCCTAGCCAATATTTATCCCTCAGTCAACATGTAAAACAAATTATCTGGTCATTATCACATTGCTGTTTGTGGGAGCTTGCTGTGCGCAAATTGTCTGCCATATTTCCTTCATTACAACAATGACTACACTCCAAAAGTACTTCATTGGCTGTAAACCACTTTGGGATATCCTGAGGTCGTGTTAGGTGCTTTATAAATGCAAGCCTTTCTTTTATTATCCTTTCTCCTCAACTTTATGTGATTTATTTATCTTTCCAGAACTCACAAGTCCCCGATGACTTCCGCTGTGTGGATCCTTTAAGGCGTGTCAGGATAATTAATAACAGTATTAATAGGTGGATGCTAAGCCTTTCAGGGAAGGATGTACTTAAGTAAGTTTTGAACCAGCTCTGAATACTGCTGACAAACATCTTTATTGGATTGAATTTTGTTTCAGTTCATTAAGCAGTGAGTTACACCCCTCAGTTCCAAGGCCACTATATCATCCACCATGTGTTTTTATAGGTTCTGGTCGTGTGCCACAAATGCTAACTTGGACACGGGTAGCAGACTGTTATACAGAGATGAATTGATACTTTAATGTGGTCTTTTGCAGTTTAAAATGAGATGTTTATTCAGGCACAACGGATGATAAATTATATAATCTACATTGCTGAGCGTTTTTGCAGGATCGTTATGAACCTTTATCTCACCACATGCAGCTGTCATAGAATCATAGAAATTTACAGCATGGAAGGAGGCCTTTCGACCCATCGTGTCTGAGCCGGTCGATAAAGAGCTACCCAGCCTAATCCCACTTTCCAGCTCTTGGTCCGTAACCTTGTAGGTCACGGCACTTCAAGTGCACATCCAGGTACTTTTTAAAATGTGGTGAGGGTTTCTGCCTCTACCACCCTTTCAGGCAGTGAGTTCCAGACCCCCACCACCCTCTGGGTGAAGAGATTTCCCCTCAAATCCCCTCTAAACCTCCCTCCAATCATTTCAAATCAATGTCCCCTGGTTGTTGACCCCTCTGGTAAGGGAAATAGGTCTGTCCTATCCACTCTATCTAGGCTCGTAATAATTTTATACACCTCAATAAGGTGTTTTCCTGTCTGTAGTTTTCCTCTGGGAGAGATATGTAACTCTAATTATATTCAGCCCCTCGAGCCTGTTCCGCCCTTCAATTCGACCATAGCTAATCTGCACCTCACCTCCATTGACCCACTTTTGGCCCAAATCCCTTGATACCCTTACCCAGTACAAATCTATTAATCGCAGTCTTGAATATTTCAATTGACCCTCAGCATCCACGGCCTTTTGGTGGGGAGAGCGTTCCAGATCTCCAAAATCCTTAGCGTGAAGAAGTGCGTCGTGATTTCATGGCTGAATTTTAAGGTTGTGTCCGCTTGTTCTGTATTCCCACCAGAGGAATAATTTCTCTCTATTGACCCTGTCCAATCCCTTTATCATTTTAAAGACATGCCTACAGTTCCTATGTAGAAAGTAACTCAGGAATTGTTTACATTTACTTATTTTAAATTTGTGTTATTTCCCCCTCTTGAACCCTGGACTTTGCTCTGTTCTAACTTCCCTCGTTCTCCCTAATAGTCCTGCACTTTTTGTATTTCTTTAAATGTATTGATTTGATGCGAGGCCTCGGAGTTGCCTTTTAGTGTTGATGTACCCTTCAAATTCCCCATCTTTCCCTGGTCTGGGCACAGCTCGGACGAGGGACTTATTGTGGGAAGGCAGTGCCCAGAGCCAGCATCTGAGTTCTTGGGAGCCAAGAACATTGGGAGCCCCTCTGCACAACTCTCAACACCTCCCCCTCCCCCCCCCCCACTTCCCCCTTCCCCAGCGCCAGCCGCTCATCTTCCCCCTCCCTTGATCGATTAAAACGCAAATGTGTAGGAAAATGTAACAAGAGAAAGGCCTGTCGAATGTTTGCACACTGCACTGATAATACACCGAATCATATCACAAAATACTACATGTACCTGACCCAATGGTTGCATGAAGTCTTTCTGTGTCCTGGGCAGTTTTACTGGGAGCTCCATATCTGGATCTGCCTTACCAGCAGTCTGTCGCCAGGAGGAGCATTTTGGCCCCTCAAAAAAAAAACCTTCCAGGCCTATTTTTGTTTTTTGCTGCGGCCCTTTAAGAACTGCTGGCTCGGCGCTCACCGCCGGGTACGAATGGGCGGAGCCTACGCAGTGCGCGCCCCGCCCACTCATGGTTGGAAATTGCAAATGGGGGTACGCAACCGGTGTAGGACCCCGATTTGCGTGGGCAAGCGACCTCCCCGGCTGTTTAAGGCGGGAGAGTCGGGCGGCCACTTACAAAGCCCGCCTGAAAACCACGTCGGGCAAGCCTTGGGCGTTCGAGGGGCGGCCTTGAAAACGGGGCGGGCAGCAGTTCAAACATCGGCCCCATTTATCTCCGGGTTTGGGTTCGAGGTGGGTTCTTCACTCAGTCGGACGCGGAATTTCATTCATCAGAGATGAGCAGCAAGCTAGCGGCAAGATTTATTTGTGAGAAGAGGTATTTGAAGCACGATTTGGATATTTTATTTGTTTTAACTTGTTTTTTTCCCCCCCCCTCTCCTTTTACAGTGAATTAAACGTGATATTTTCTTCACCTGCGTGTTTGAATGGGAGTTTTCTTGACCACCAGTAAGTGCGGTAATTTATTTATCATATGTTTGTGCACAGTATTTTTTTTATTCGTTCGTGGGATGTGGGCATCACTGGCAAGGCCGAAATTTATTGCCCATCCCTAATTGCTCCTGAGAATACGTGGTGAGCCACCATCTTGAACCGCTGCAGTCCGTGTGGTGAAGGTGTTCCCACAGTGCTGTTAGGGAGGGAGTCCCAGGATTTTGACCCAGCGACGATGAAGGAACAACCGATATATTTCCAAGTCAGGATGGTGTGTGACTTGGAGGGGAACTTGCAGGTGATGGTGTTCCCATGCGCCCGCTGACCTTATCCTTCTACATGGTAGAGGTCGCGGGCTTGGGAGGTGCTGCCGAAGAAGCCTTGGCGAGTTGCTGCAGTGCATCTTGTAGATGGTACACACTGCAGCCAGGGGGCGCCGGTGGTGGAGGGAGTGAATGTTTAAGTTGGTGGATGGGGTGCCAGTCAAGCGGGCTGCTTTGTCCTGGATCGTGTCGAGCTTCTTGAGTGTTGTTGAAGCTGCACTCATCCAGGCAAGTGGAGAGTATTCCATCACACTCCTGAATTGTGCCTTGTAGATGGTGGAAAGGCTTTGGGGAGTCAGGAGGTGAGACACTCCCTGCAGAATACCCAGCCTCTGACCCGCTCTTGTTACTACAGTATTTATGTGGCTGGTCCAGTTAAGTTTCTTGTCAATGGTGACCCCCAGGATGTTGATGGTGGAGGATTCGGCGATAGTAATTGTAGTGTATGAATAAAGAGTCTGACCCGATACTGTGAGCTTAAAGTAAAGTGTGACCTTAGTCTTTTATTGCAGGTCTCCAGAGTGCCTCTCCAACCTGTGAGGCCTCCTTAAGTACAGGTGCTCCCAAGGGATTGTGGGTACCCTTGGGACTCCAGGGGATGAGCCCTCTGGTGGTTAAACAAGGTATTTACAGGTTTACATATATAACAGTAATGCCATTGACTATCATGGGGAGATGGTTAGACTCTCGCTTGTTGGAGATGGTCATTGCCTGGCACTTGTGTGGCGCGAATATTACTTGCCACTTATCAGCCCAAGCCTGAATGTCATCCAGATCTTGCTTCATGCGGGCATGGACTGCTTCATTATCTGAGGACTTGCGAAAGCCATTGAACACTGTGCAATCATCAGCGAACATCCCCTCTTCTGAGCTTATGAGTCTGTTCGCTTTCCAGTTGTCGTGAGATGGACGGCTTGGGCGACCAATGACGGGAGTGTAAGGGGCGGGGTGGGAGGTCGAGTGACGAAAACTCCAGGAATACCTCCAACCAGAGTGGGCAACACCAGAGTGGGCAACCTAGCCCGCTGTTCCCGATAGATGTCCACCACTTTACTAAACACTGGGGAAAAAAAACTGAACTGCCCAGGTCCAATTTTACAAAGTGGTTCCTCCACTACCGTAAAATTTAACTTAACAATTTTAGATACCAGGGCTGCGCTCGCCTTATGCAAAATAAAAATCATGGAACTCTCTACTGGTTGGAGTCAGATGTGACGCAAAGGAAGATGGTTGTGATGGTTGGAGGTCAATCATCCCAGCCCCAGGACATCGCTGCAGGAGTTCTTCAGGGCAGTGTTGTAGGCCCTAAACCTCTCCGCCTCTCTACCCCTCTCCCCTCCTTTAAGACGCTCCTTAAAACCTACCTCTTTGGCCAAGCTTCTAGTCACCTGTCCTAATTTCTCCTTATGTGGCTCGGTGATGATTTTGTGTGAAGCGTCTTGGGTCGTACTCCGTTAAAGGCACTATATAAATGCAAGTTGTTGAATGGATTCTGTGTCCTTGATGGACCCTCACCTAAGTTATGCCGCATCGTAGTCGTAGACTCTTACAGCACAGAAGGAGGCCATTCGGCCCACTGTGGGATGGGCTTGACCGATCAAGACATTCCTCCCCCCCCCCCTCCCTCCCCCTTCCCCACCCACCTCACCCCCCACAATCCCCCATTACCAGTAAATGACCAAATTTCTTGAATTCAATTTCCGAATTGGCCATAGTGCTGGTAAACTCACCACCTCTGAGTTACTGGCACCGCCCTGTCCACCTTAATACTAATCCATAAAGAGACGAGGCAGAGGATTATTTGGTGCTTTAACTCTATAAATTATGAGCACAAAAAGCACTGGATCCAGACAGCAAGTTACATTGCGAGGTCGTGTAAAATACAAGGCGGTGAGAGATGGAATAGAACGGACAGGTTTATCTATAATATATATATATTTTCTCCCTGCAGCAATGATGAACATTTTAAAACGAGTCCTCGAAACCCTGGCATTGATTTGAACGCTGCCAGCTTATTTTTTGAGAAGATGGTGAAGTCTCCGTATTCCAAATTACTACAGCAGGTAAAGCTTTATCAGTAGAGAATGGCGCCCATTTGTCTTGTGTTCCTTGTCTTTGAGCAAGTGAGCAAGTTGCCCTTTGACTTCCGAGACTTCTGGAATCCCCAACACACTGACGGTACGAAAGTCTCTTTAACTTTTCCCAGTGTGAGGGTTCTACTTGAAGTGAGTTGATCAGTCTCGACTTAGTCCCTAGCGGGCAAGAACACAAGATACAAACCTGTCACTAAATGAGGAATTTCACCCAGAGATTTAGGGGTCGATATTCAGTCCTGCCGTTTTTGAAACGGTGTCACCACCCGATTGCTGATTTTAGCAGCGGGCGTTAGGTCCGGCCTCAAAGTCCTAAATTCAGTTTTTACGGCCAAAGATGAGAGAGCGGCACTAAAAAGTGGTGTTCCACACTCATCCTCGGGCAGGAGCTCAGGAGACTGACTGAGTTTCCCAACAGGAGGCTGCACCCATGCTAGGAAAAAAAACGGAAGAAAAAAAAAACTAAAACTTCTCCCACCCCCTCCCCGCCCCCCCCATACACACACACACACACACACACACACACACACAAACACACACACTTCCCCACTCTTAAAACTAATGAAAAATTGCAGAAATAAATAAAGAGAAAAACTTACCTTCCTTTCTGGGCGATTCCGCCCGAGATCCGCTCTGTTAGGGTAACTTTTTCCTGGCTGTGCGGCCGCGTGTTCAGCCGTACAAAGCAAATATCGCGACAGAAGCGTCAAAGAGGGGTTGCACGCTGGATGATGTCACCGCGCGGGTGGCGTTCGCTGGTGCAGTGTTGCCTCTTTGCGCCTCTGCCAAAGAGCCCACTGAATCTAGGGCGAGGAGTCGACGGCGCTTACCGAGGGCGGTCGGCATTTGCCGCCCATTAGCCGCCTCCCGTTAGCCGCCTCGCGCGCGCGGTAACGGGCGGCATACAAACGCCACAACCCTTAGAGCGCGGGAAGTGTAAGAGTACACCGGATGGGTGCTCCGCGGTTGGAGTAAAGCAGTTTGCGGAGACGGCGTGAAAGGAACCTGCGGGTTCCCCCGCTCAGCGAGTTCCTGATCTCCGCCGTGGGCAGCTGCCAAGCGGAGGCTGAATGGTTCGGAAAGAGGAGAGGGGTGGGAGGGTGGGCCGTCTACGGGGCCAATGGTTCCACGAAGTCTTGCGATAGTTAATGGGACCTTTTGCTGTTTGGAAGCTGAGACAACCCCGCCTCTCTTTCAGCGGCATGCTTTCTTGGTTCCTATGGACTGGAGGGTAGCTCATGTAACCCCACATTTTAAAAAAGGAGGGAGAGAGAAAACAGGGAATTATAGACCGGTTAGCCTGACATCAGGAGTGGGGAAAATGCTGGAATCAATTATTAAAGATGTAATAGCAGCGCATTTGGAAAGCAGTGACAGGATCGGTCCAAGTCAACATGGATTTATGAAACGGAAATCATGCTTGACAAATCTTCTGGAATTTTTTGAGGATGTAACTAGTAGAGTGGACAAGGCAAAACCAGTGCATGTGGTGTATTTGGACTTTCAAAAGGCTTTTGACAAGGTCCCACACAAGAGATTAGCGTGCAAAATGAAAGCAAATGATATTGGGGGTAATGTATTGACGTGGATAGAGAACTGGTTGGCAGACAGGAAGCAAAGAGTAGGAATAAACAGGTCCTTTTCAGAATGGCAGGCAGGACTACCAGGGGTACCGAAAGGTTCAGTGCTGGGACCCCAGCTATTTACAATATACATTAATGATTTGGACAAAAGAATTGAATGTAATATCTTCACGTTTGCAGATGATACTAAGTTGGGTGGCAGTGTGAGCTGTGAGGAGGATGCTAAGAGGCTGCAGGGTGACTTGGACAGGTTAGGTGAGTGGGCAAATGAATGGCAGATGCAGTATAATGTAGATAAATGTGAGATTATCCACTTTGGTGGCAAAAACAGGAAGGCAGAATATTATCTGAATGGTGACAGATTAGGAAAAGGGGAGGTGCAACGAGACCTGGGTGTCATGGTACATCAGTCATTGAAAGTTGGCATGCAGGTACAGCAGGCGGTGAAGAAGGCAAATGGCATGTTGGCCTTCATAGCGAGAGGATTTGAGTATCGGAGTAGGGAGGTCTTACTGCAGTTGTACAGGGTCTTGGTGAGACCACACCTTGAGTATTGTGTACAGTTTTGGTCTCCTAATCTGAGGAAGGACATTCTTGCTATTGAGGGAGTGCAGCGAAGGTTCACCCGACTGATTCCCGGGATGTCAGGTCTGACATATGAAGAAAGAATGGATCGACTAGGCTTATATTCACTGGAATTTAGAAGAATGAGAAGGGATCTCATAGAAACATATAAAATTCTGACAAGATTGGACAGGTTAGATGCAGAAAGAATGTTATCGATGTTGGGGAAGTCCAGAACCAGGGGTCACAGTCTAAGGATAAGGGGTAAACCATTTAGGACCGAGCTGAGGAAAAACCTCTTCATTCAGAGAGTGGTGAACCTGTGGAATTCTCTACCACAGAAAGTTGTTGAGTCCAGTTCATTGGATATATTCAAAAGGGAGTTAGATGTGGTCCTTATGGCTAAAGGGATCAAGGGGTATGGAGAGAAAGCAGGAATGAGGTACTGAAGTTGCATGATCAGCCATGATCATATTGAATGGTGGAGCAGGCTCGAAGGGCCGAATGGCCTACTCCTGCACCTATTTTCTCTGTTTCTATGAATCAAAGCTGGGTCAACGGCCCCAGCATTGCAGGCCATGAATGGTCAGTGGAACAGCGAGTCACACAGTTAGGAGGGAGACCGGCTGTGAATGGGCCTTGGGCTGTTGTATGGGTGCTATTGATGCTCTTGTGCTGGCCAGTACCATTGCCACCGTGAAGCCACATTCACTGTGTGTTCTGATGGTCATTCTTCAGTCCGTGTCGGATGATCAGTGCTCGAACAGACTTCCCATATCAGGGCTACCCACTAATTACATTACTTTCCTCACGCAGAATTAGTGGAGTGAGCGTGTCTTTATGTTCAGTCTAATTTTACTTCTGAGAATTATCAGGAACAAATGTTCATCTAGTTACAAACAACAGGAGTGAAATAGCTTTAAAACAAGCAGTAATTGGTATCTAAAGCCACTGTTTCTCCATTGGGTAAAAGCATAAAATACATAGAGAGACACGCAGAGCAAATACAGAAATAATTAAAAACACACACACCTTTAGAAAGAAAGAACTTACATTGATATAGCACCCAATGGTCCCTCTAATTTTGTTCAAAATAAGAAAGTTTTTGTATTGCAGAATCGGTAAGCTGGGTGCGAGGGTTGCCTGAAGCTCAGAGTGACTGCCTGACCTCACAGCTTAAAGGGAACATTGATAACACCATTCATAACCTTAGGATATCCCAAAGCACTTTACAGCCAATAAAGTACTTTTAAAGTGTAGTCACTGTCCTAATACGGCAGCCAATTTGTGCACAGCAAGCTCCCACAAACAGCAATATGATAATGACCAGATAATGTCCTTTAGTGATGTTGATTGAGGGATAAATATTGGCCAGGACACCAGAGATAACTCCCCTGCTCTTCTTCGAAATAGTGCCATGGGATCTTTTACGTCCACCTGAGAGAGCAGACGGGGCCTCGGTTTAATGTCTCATCTGAAAGATGGCAAATCCGACAGTGCGGCCACTGCACTGGGGTGTTTTAATTATGTCATTTGCAGGATAAATATTGTCCAGGACACTGGCGAAAACTCCCTTTCTCTTCTCAGCTTTGGCTGAATGGGTAGCACACTCGCCTCTGAGTCAGAAGGTCATGGGTTCAAGTCCCACTCTTGAGTACAAAAAAACCCCAAGTTGACACACCAGTGCAGTGCTGACGGAGTGCTGCAGTGTCGGATGAGACATTAAACCAAGGCCCCGTCTCTCAAGTGGACGTAAAAGATCCAATGGCACTATTTTGAAGAAGAGCAGGGGAGTTATTTATTTATTCCTCAATCGACATAACAAAAAAAACGATTATCTGATCGTTATCACATTGCTGTTTGTAGGAGCTTGCTTGTGCGCAAATTGGTGCCGCGTTCCCCACATTACAACACTCCAAAAGTACTTCATTGGCTGTAAAGCACTTTTAGATGTCCAGTGATCGTGAAAGGCGCTATATAAATGCAAGCCTTTCTTTCTTCAAAATACTGCCACGGGATCTTTTACGTCCACCCGAGAGGGTTTAACGTCTCATCTGAAAGACGTCACCTCCGATAGTGCAGCACTCGCTCAGTAATGGCACAGACGTGTCGGCCTAGATTATGTGCCCAAGTCTCTGGAGTGGGACGTGAACCTGCGACCTTATGACTCGGAGGCGAGGGTGTACACAACAGTACCCACTGAGCCACGCCAATCAAAGGGGAAAGATAGCGCTAATACACCATATTGAATTGTTACGTGGGATTTCTTTCCTTTTTCAGGTCACAGCGACTTTAGAGAATCGTTTGATTTCCCAGTTACCGACTTCACCGCCTGACGTTGAGGCCATGAGGGCTTTTTTGATTTTGCCGGCGTTTCCCCTCTTCCAAGATTCCAAGAATTATTTGACCTTTGCACTTCCATTTGCCGCGGCCATACTCCATTTGGATGCAAACCCAAGCAAAGTGTTGGGTAGGTACGGAGCACAAATGGAGGCGATGAAGGAAAGGAACAGCGAGCACAATATGGTGCAAACTTATCAGGTGGTATTTTAACCGAGAAGTTGACGTTAACTCCCAAGAGTAAAGCTTGAATGATTTACCAGAACCTTGACGGCTGTTAGTTGGATCTTACACGTTCACCTCGGTGTAGAAGTCACTGCCGTGACTTGAATTGTCTTGCTATACCATTGTCTTCCGTTGGTAGGCGGAGGGTTGAGGGAAGTTGGGGAGCTGAGGGGAATGGCTTGAAATCGGACACGATGGGCCGAATGGCCTCCTTGGGTGTGGTCATTTTTCTGTGATTCTATTCCAACTGCAAACCTGAATGGTTGCCTTGTTCAGCTGGTCTGAGCTCTCTGGAAACAGTCACAGCCTTGTGTTGGGTTGAAATAGCCACTATTTTGAATTTAGAAGGTTAAGGGGTGATCAGATTGAAGTTTTCAGGCTATTAAGCAGAACAGATAGGGTGGAGAGAGAGAAACTTTCATGTATCTCACACTACTGTATATAACTGTATCTTACCATGCTACACATGACTGTAACTAGATATGACCTGTAACCACAAGCATACCTTACCACCAGGGGTGCACTTGCAGGAGACACTGCATACCTGTCCCACACAGGTATATAAAGGCAGGTCTCAGGCAAGTGTGGCACTCGAGAGCTGTGAAATAAAGGTGCAGGTCCAGAGTGACCTTGACTTCAACATGTGCCTCGAGTAAGTCTGTACTGCAGGGTCAGGACTTTACAGAAACTATTTCTGCTAGTTGGGTAGTCTAGAACTAGGGGGCATAGACTAAAAATTAGGATTAGGAAACATCTCTACACACAAAGGGTGGTAGAAGTTTGAAACTCTCTTCCGCAAACGGCAATTGATGCCAGGTCAGTTAATTTTAAGGAGATTGATAGCTTTTTGTTAACCAAAGATATTCAGGGATATGGGCCAAAGGCGGGTCTATGGAGTTACATTACAGATCAGCCATGATCTCATTGAATGGCGGAACAGACATGAGGGGCCGAATGGCCAACTGCTCCTATGTTCCTCAGTGTCTTGGGGGAAGAGTTATTTCCAGGGGTGGATACAGAATGAAGAGAGGCTGGACTAGGGGTTGTGGGTGGTGAGAGATACAAAGAAGCGGTCAGAGACGGCCTCGTCATGAGTCCATGGGAGCATGGGAGATGGCAAGGTCAAGGGGATGCGTATGGATAGGAGAGTTTGTATGGGGGGGCGGGGGCAAGAGATTTAGAGAGGATCGGGGGGCAGTGTATTCAGAGGAGGGAGGTCAAGTGAGGCTCAGAGGGAGACTGAAATCACAGAGGATGAGGAGTCACTCGGGGGTTAAAAGTCAGCCATGCTCTACAATGGGGTGGGTGATTCGCTCCACCAGAGCCCACTGCCCAGGCGGTGAAGGTGAGAATGACCTCCGATATCCTTCGGACAGATTCATGGATAAACAAATGCGCCTTTTCTGCTTTCAGATAACTGGTGGTGTCGGGTTGGTGCTGGGTATTTTTGCCGGCTGGTGGATCTGTATAAAGATGCGGTGGTTTACCTCCTGACCAGGATGAGGACCGCACTTCTGGCTCCCGTATTTAGCCACTACATCATCGATGCCCTTCAGGTTCTGGAAAAGCTGCACAAGGTACTTACCGGAAATAAAAGATCAGAAATTTACCATTCAGCGGTGCCACTCCAGGGACTTGAGCACATGAGATTCTATGTTGACACTCCAGTGCAGTACTGAGGTAGCGTTGCACTGTCGGAGGTGCCGTCTTTCGGATGAGACGTTAAACTGAGGTCCCATCTGCTCTCTGAGGTGGACGTAAAAGATCCCATGGCACTATTTCGAAGAGCGGGGGAGTTATTCCCAGTGTCCTGGGGCTAATATTTATCCCTCAATCAACATAACAAAAAAAGACAGATTATCTGGTCATTATCACATTGCAAATTGGCTGCCGCGTTTCCCACATTACAACAGTAACTACACTCCAAAAGTATTTAATTGACTGTAAAGCACTTTGAGAGGTCCGGTGGTCGTGAAAGGCGCTATATAAATGCAAGTCTTTTCTTTTCATTCTCTTTGCATTTCTGGAGGGGGGGGGGTGGGAGAGGAAGGGGGGGGAAGAGGAAGGGGGGGTGAGAATTGAAAGAGGAGCATACATGTCTTTATGGAAGAAGCTTATCTCCATCACATCTGTTGGGAGATGTCCTCCAGTCCGTTCCCAGAACCTCATTGGTTAACTAATGCAACCTTTTTAATCTGCTTATTTTCAGGTTACTACCTGCTCAGTTTTACACTGGACTAGCTGGCTCCCCTACCAGAGGAAATAGTTTCTCTGTCTCTACCCTATCGAATCCTTTGAACATTTTAAACACCTTGATCAAATCACCCCTCGACGTTCCACACTCAAGGAATACTAGTATCCATGGTTATGCAAACTGCCCTCAGAATTTTAACCTCTAATAACTGGTATTTAAACCCTTGTTTTCAAGTCCCTCCATGCCCTCGCTCCTCCCTATCTCTACAATCTCCTCCTGCCCTACATCCCGATCCCCCCCCCCCCCCCCCAGTTCGAGATATCTGCAATCCTCTAATCTGGCCTCTTGCCCGATTTTAATCGCTCCACCATCGGCGGCCGTGCCTTCAGCTGCCGAGGCTCTAAGCTCTAGAATTCCCTCCCTACACCTTTCCGCCTCTCCAAATGTCTTTGCTCCTTTAAGACGCTGCTTTAAAAGCTGCTTTAAAATCTACTACTTTGACCAAGCTTTTGGTCACCTGCCCTAATATCCCTTTACGTGGCTCGGTGCCAAATCTTGTTTGATAAACGCTCCTGTGAAGCACCTTGGGACGTTTTACTACGTGACAGGCGCTATATAAATGCAAGTTGAAGTTGTTAACCAGCAATATAGCGATCAGTTCTGAAATATTGTGTACTGAAGCCCACTTTGTTGTCCATTAAAATGGTTATAATTGCTGGCGGCAATTTCGTAACCTATCTGGACCAAGGGAAAACCAGCCAGCCTTAGGCCAGTGCCATTTTTGCACGGGTGAGTACCAGTGTGAGTTAGAAACTCAGCCGCTTCTCCGGAAAGGAAGCCCACGCCTCGCTTAAATCCCACCGGCTGACTTGCTGCCAGTTCCGGACGGGAAAGCGATGGGAAAAATCTCGCAGCCTGGCGCGATCAGCTGCCGGGCTGTCTTGCAATTGGAAGGAGGACTGAGTTTTCCTTGTGGGGCCCGGCGGAACACGCCTGCCTCTCCCAACTCCGCAAGGTAGGTTATAAGAAAAATAATGTAAAAGCTTAATGTTTTCTGAGCTTCCTTCTGGCCATGAGCCTCTTCCTGGCTGGGTTGACCTAGCAGTGTAACTCCCAGCCGCTTCCTGCTCAGGCCACCGAGTTAAAATTGCAGTCGGGTCTCAATGACATCACTGGGACCCGGCGTGCGTATGTTAAAAAGGACCTCGCAGGCTTTGAGCGGGTGCCCCTTGCCGCCTGCTTAGGAGAGCAGGTGAAGATGGCAACCAGTCAGCTCCAGGGTGGGTAAACAACCCAGGTGGTCTCAACTGCCCACCTGCCTGGTTGCATTGGAGGGGTAGGGTTGAAATTGTCCCCCATTGTATTTAAGTTTCGTGTGACTAAAACACACGATAAACACAGCACAACTCTTCGTTCCA
Organism: Pristiophorus japonicus; assembly: GCF_044704955.1. NCBI lineage: Eukaryota > Metazoa > Chordata > Chondrichthyes > Pristiophoridae > Pristiophorus > Pristiophorus japonicus. The sequence goes on from NC_091978.1 coordinate 360,331,589, forward strand.
TCGATACTGTACGACTAAACTAAGCTTTTACTCTACTCATCACACAGGTTAATGTCATTGCTAACCACGTTGACTATGACGTATTCTACATTCATGAACTCAGTAACTTGGTCAACATTGAAACAGATTATCTTTACTGGGCATCTCAACATGCCGGAGTAGTAAGTGATACTTTCACAGTTTTCCAGTTTTGAGAAGTTAAAACATGCTGTTCTGTTTCTTTTCTTTGCGGTTTCTCTGTAGCTAAGATGTCTGTTTTTATTTTACAGAAAATCCAACCAGCTATTGCAGAGGTAAGTAAACGCCATCTTTGATCGGATAACTGGGTACGTGTGAAAGACCTTCAGACCGTGTTCCTTTTTTTAAAGCAAGAAAGAACTTGCATTTATATAGCACCCTGGTTGCCTCCCCAGGATGTCCCAGTGCGCTTTGCAGTCAACGGATTGCACTCGCAGGGCAGCCGCTCTTGTGCAGGCCAGCTGGCGCACAGCAAGATCCCAAATACAGTGCACGCGACAAAGCACCAGATAATCCTTGTTCAGTGGCGTTGGATAAATGTTGGTCAGGACACACCGCGGAGAACTGCCCTGCTCTTCTTTGAATAGTGGCGTCATTCGCGTCCACCTGAGGGGGCAGATGGGGCCTCGGTTTAACGTCACTTCCGATAAAGACGGCACCTCAGCACAAAGCAGCCTCTCAGCACTGCACCAAGGTGTCAGCCTAGATCATGAGCCAAATAGGGTCTTGAACCCACGTCCTCTGACCCAGCGGGAAGAGTGCTGGCGCTGACTAAGGTTGTTTTTCTTTTAAGGAAGGATATACTTACATTGGAGGCTGTTCCGAGAGGGTTCACTCGGTTGATTCCGGAGATGAGGGGGTTGACTTATGAGGAAAAGTTGAGTAGGTTGGGCCTCTACTCGTTGGAGTTAAGAAGAATGAGAGGTGATCTTGTCGAAACATATAAGATAATGAGGGGGCTCGACAAGGTGGATGCAGAGAGGATATTTCCATTCATAGGGGAAACTAAAACTAGGGGACATAGTCTCAGAGTAACGGGCCGCCCATTTAAAACTGAGATGAGGAGGAATTTCTTCTCTCAGAGAGTTGTAAATCTATGGAATTCTCTGCCCCAGAGAATTGTGGAGGCTGGGTCATTGAATATATTTAAGGCAGAGATAGGTTTTTGAGCGATAAGAGGTTTTGGCGAGCGGGCAGGGAAGTGGAGCTGAGTCCATGATCAGATCAGCCATAATCTTATTAAATAGCGGAGCAGGCTCGAGGGGCCAGATGGCCTACTCCTGCTCCTATTTCTTATGTTCTTATCGAGACATTAGTCGAGCAAGGTTTTACCCATGTGCTATTTGTGTAGTTTGCTGCCTTGACTTACGATGTGTTGCCTGATCGGTTCCAGGTCCCTGTTGCTTTCTGCACCTACCCCTTCGTCTTGAACGCTCAGGCAAAGACAAAGATGTTACAGACAGATGCTGCCTTACAGATGCAGGTATGTTGCATTGGGATCAGTGGTAAAGAGTAACTGTGTTGTACAGGGAGACACAGCACAAGGTCTGCAATACCAATGTCACAGAACTAGAAGCCAAGCCAGGCCTTCAACTATCTTTTGCTGAATTGAAACTATAAATAGATTGGCTCACACTGAAATACCTCCTGTCGTATTGTCCCCTCTCATTATACCCTTGCACTAACCCTCCTCTCTATCCTCTGGCACCGTCACCTGGCACTATCCTGTCGCACTAGCTGGGAAAATAATGTCTTTCTTAGAAAGACTCTGCTCTGTCACCGTGTAATTTTTGTGGCGGTTCTTGTATAGCAAGTAACTCCCTTAGGCCTTGAAACAGCACAACATGAAGATTAATGTCTAAATGCTCAACCTATTTGTTCTCCATTTCAACGGAAGCTTTTGACTGATCCATTAAAATAGTGGACAAGAGAATTGCATGTGAGCGCCTTAAGCGTTTGGACGCGGCTCAGTGGGTAGCACGCTCGCCTCGGAGTCAGAAGGTCGTGGGTTCAAGTCCCACGTCAGGGACTTGAGCACAAAAATCTAGGCTGACACTCCCGGTGCAGTGCTGAGGGAATGCTGCACTGTCGGAGGTGCCATCTTTCAGGTGAGACGTTAAACCGAGGCCCTGCCTGCTTATCAGGTGGAGGTAAAAGATCCCACAGCTTGTCACCACATTCTCAAGGGCAGTTAGGGACGGGCAATAAATGTTGGCCTTGCCAGCGACGCGCACATCCCAGGAACGAATGTAAAAAAACAAAAATTCTGCTCTGTGATGTCATTTGCCTCTCCGTTCCTGGACTGCTGTTGCCTCCCTTTGCGCTCTGCCTACTGCCTCGCTCAATGTTGTCTCTTTAGACAGGAGCCGCTTCCTCAGCTTTAGTTTATATATTTATAAAGTCATGCGTGGTGTCATTCGTAAGCCCTACCTGACCTCCTGCAGATGGAGAGACAGGAGGAGCTGCGATTGTGCTCCTCGGAGCAGAGAAGGTTATGGAGGGGGTGAGGATTTAATAGAGGTGTCGAAAAATATGAAGGGTTTTGCTAGGCTGTTTCCACCGGCAACCAGAGGACACAGATTTAAGATAATTGGCAAAAGAACCAGAGAGGGAGATGAGGAGAATTTTTTTAACGCAGCGAGTTATGATCTGGAATGGGCTGCCTGAAAGGGTGGTGGAAGCAGATTCAATAGTAACTTTCAAAAGGGAATTGTATACATACTTAAAGGAAAAATTTGCAGGGATATGGGGAAAGAGCAGGGGAGTGGGACTAATTATAAGAAATATAAGGAATAGGAATAGGCCATTTAACTCTCGAGCCTGCTCCGCCATTCAATAAGATCACGGCTGATCTGATCTTGGCCTCAACTCCACTTCCCTGCTCGCTCCCCATAACCCATGACTCTCTTGTCAATCAAAAATCTGACTATCTCCACCTCAACTATATTCAATGACCCAGCCTCCACAGCTCTCTGGGGTAGAGAATTCCACAGATTCACAACCCTCTGAGAGAAGAAATTCCTCCTCATTTCCGTTTTAAATGGGTGGCCCCTTTTTCTGAAATTATGTCCCCCAGTTCTAGATTCCCCCACAAGGGAATACAACCTCTCTGCATCTATCATGTCAAGCTCCCTCAGAATCTTATACGTTTCAATAAGTTCCCCTCTCATTCTTCTAAACTCCAATGAGTATAGGCTCAACCTTTCTTCATAAGTCAACCCCCTCATCTCAGGAATCAGCCTCGTGAACCTTCTCTAAACTGCCTGCAATGCAAGTATATCCCTCCTTAAATACGGGGATCAAAACTGCAAGCAGTATTCCAGGTGTGGTCTCACCAATACCCTGTACAGTTGTAGCAGGATTTCTTTACTTTTATACTCCATCCCGCTTACAATAAAGGCCAACATTGTATTTGCCTTCCTTATTACTTGCTGTACCTGCACGCTAACTTTTTGTGTTTCATGCACAAAAACCCCCAGATCCTGCATTTTGTAATCTCTCCCCATTTAAATATTAATTTGCTTTTTATTTTTACAAAGTGGATAACCGTACATTTTTCCACTTTATAGTCCATCTGCCAAATTTTTGCCCACTTATTTAGCCTGTCTATATCCCTTTGCATATCCTTTGCATCCTCCACACAATTTGCTTTCCTGCCTACCTTTGTATCATCAGCAAATTTGGCTACAGTACACTTGGTCCCTTCATCCAAGTCATTAATATAGATTGTAAATAGTTGCCCCAGCACTGATCCCTGTGGCACCCCATTAATTACAGTTTGCCAACCTGAAAATGACCCATTTATCTTGACTCTCTGTTTTCTGTTAGTTAGCCAATCCTCTATCCATGCTAATATATTATCCCCAACCCCGTGAGCTCTTATCTTGTGCAGTAACCTTTTATGTGACACCTTATCGAATGCCTTCTGGAAATCCAAATACATGACATCTACTGGTTCCCCTTTATCCACCCTGATCGTTACATCCTCAAGAACTCCAGCAAATTTGTCAAATATGATTTCCCTTTCATAAAACCATGCTGACTCTGCTTGACTGTATTATGATTTTCTAAATGTCCTGCTACCTCTTCCTTTATAAAGGACAATGGGACAGCACTATTGAAGAGCCAGCACGATGGGCTGAATGGCCTCATTCAGTACCGTATAAGTCCAGCCCAGGGGCAGCACAGGCCAGCCCACACTGCGATATGTGTGCGCACTAGGTCTGTGTAGCAGAGCAGGTCTCCAGTCGTCTTGGGTAATCCTTGCCACTGGACCAAGACCTAGCTCTGTCAAGCCCGTGTCGTGGCTGGAGTGCAACGGTCACCACACGTTAAAAAAATCCACGCACAGGCATCTTTCACCCTTCAGGATGTAGTTCAAGACCTGGAATTTTAGGTTCTACATTGGAACACCTGTGAACTTATCATTTTTGGCATGGAAGCAAGTCATGGAGTAAAAATAAAACGTGGAAGGTGGCTCAACCGTGGCTAACAAGGGAAATTAAGGATAGTGTTAAATCCAAGGAAGAGGCATATAAATTGGCCAGAAAAAGCAGCAAACCTGAGGACTGGGAGAATTTTGTAATACAGCAGAGGAGGACAAAGGGTTTAATTAGGAGGGGGGAAATAGTGTACGAGAGGAAGCTTGCTGGGAACATAAAAACTGACTACAAAAGCTTCTATAGATATGTGAAGAGAAAAAGATTAGTGAAAACAAACGTAGGTCCCTTGCAGTCAGATTCAGGTGAATTTATAATGGGGAACAAAGAAATGGCGGACCAGTTAAACAAATACTTTGGTTCTGTTTTCACGAAGGAAGACACAAATAACCTTCCGGAAATACTAGGGGACCGAGGGTCTAGTGAGAAGGAGGAAATGAAGGCTATCTTTATAAAGCGGGAAATTTTGTTAAGGAAATTGATGGGATTGAAGTCCGATAAATCCTTGGGGCCTGATAGTCTGCATCCCAGAATATTAAGGAAGTGGCCATAGAAATAATGGATGCATTGGTGATCATTTTCCAACAGTCTATCGACTCTGGATCAGTTCCTATGGACTGGAGGGTAGCTAATGTAACCCCACTGTTTAAAAAAGGAGGGAGAGAGAAAACGGGTAATTACAGACCGGTTAGCCTGACATCAGTAGTGGGGAAAATGTTGGAATCAATTATTAAAGATGAAATAGCAGCGCATTTGGAAAGCAGGGACAGGATCAGTCCAAGTCAGCATGGATTTATGAAAGTGAAATCATGCTTGACAAATCTTCTGGAATTTTTTGAGGATGTAACTAATAAAGTGGACAAGGGAGAATCAGTGGATGTGGTGTATTTGGACTTTCAAAAGGCAGTTGACAAGGTCCCACACAAGAGATTGGTGTGCAAAATTAAAGCACGTGTTATTGGGGGTAATGTACTGACGTGGATAGAGAACTGGTTGGCAGACAGGAAGCAGAGAGTTGGGATAAACGGGTCCTTTTCAGAATGGCAGGCAGTGACTAATCGGGTACTGCAGGGCTCAGTGCTGGGACCCCAGCTCTTTACAATATACATTAATGATTTAGATGAAGGAATTGAGTGTAATATCTCCAAGTTTGCAGATGACACTAAACTGGGTGGCGATGTGAGCTGTGAGGAGGATGCTAAAAGGCTGCAGGGTGACTTGGACAGGTTAGGTGAGTGGGTAAATGCATGATAGATGCAGTATAATGTGGATAAATATGAGGTTATCTACTTTGGGGGCAAAAACACGAAGGCAGAATATTACCTGAATGACGGCAGATTAGGAAAGGGGGAGGTGCAACGAGACCTGGGTGTCATAGTTCATCAATCATTGAACGTTGGCATACAGGTACAGCAAGCGGTGAAGAAGGCAAATGGTACGTTGGCCTTCATAGCTAGGGGATTTGAGTATAGGAGCAGGGAGCTCTTACTGCAGTTGTACAGGGCCTTGGTGAGGCCTCACCTGGAATATTGTGTTGAGTTTTGATCTCCTAATCTGAGGAAAGACGTTCTTGCTATTGAGGGAGTGCAGCGAAGGTTCACCAGACTGATTCCCGGAATGGCGGGACTGACATGAGGAGAGACTGGATCAACTGGGCTTTTATACACTGGAGTTTCGAAGGATGAGAGGGGATCTCATAGAAGCTTAAAAGATTCTGATGGGACTGGACAGGTTAGATGCGGGAAGCATGTTCCCGATGATGGGGAAATCCAGAACCAGAGAACACAGTCTTAGGATAAGGGGTAGGCCATTCAGGACTGAGATGAGGAGAAACGTCTTCACTCAGAGAGTTGTTAACCTGTGGAATTCCCTACTGCAGAGAGTTGTTGATGCCAGTTCGTTGGATATATTCAAGAAGGAGTTAGATATGGCCCTTACGGCTAAAGGGATCAAGGGGTATGGAGAGAAAGCAGGAAAGGGGTACTGAGGGAATGATCAGCCATGATCTTATTGAATGGTGGTGCAGGCTCGAGGGGCTGAATGGCCTACTCCTGGACATATTTTCTATGTTTCTATCCTTGTTTCGAGGGATCGCCTATAATGATGATGATGATGAGTCTATGATGCACGCTAATAGCCGGGATAATCATTGCAGATGACAAATGAAACCTGAACAATGAACAATTGTGATGGATTCTCGTAAGCTTGAGGAGTGCATTTTTCACATAGGTTCTATTGCTGCATTGCCTGGCTGGGAGTGGGATGTAGAATACAGCAGAGAATGATGACAAAGTGCTGAAGAAGGATTTTCCCACGAAATGTTAACTTGTCTGTTCTCTACGTAACACACTGACTGACCGGAGTCTTTCCAGAGTTTCTATTTTTATTTTAGATTTCTGGCATCTGCAAGTTTTATTGGGGGGCGGGGGTGCTGCTTTTTGAATATGTGAAGTAATCTTCAGAATAAGAAAGAAAGAAAGATTTGCATTTATATAGCACCTTTCACGACCACCGGACGTCTCAAAGCACTTTACAGCCAATGAAGTACTTTTGGAGTGTAGTCACTGTTGTAATGTGGAACACGCGGCAGCCAATTTGCGCACAGCAAGCTCACACAAACAGCAATATGATAATGACCAGATAATCTGTTTTTTTGTTATGTTGATTGAGGGATAAATATTGGGCAGGACACTGGGGATAGCTGCCCTGCTCTTCGAAATAGTGCCATGGGATTTTTTACATTCACCTGAGAGACCAGGCGAGGCCTCAGTTTAACGTCTCATTGGAAAGACGGTAACTCCGACAGTGCAGCACTCCCTCAGCACTGCACTAGAGTGACAGGCTAGATGTTTGTGCTCAAGTCTCTAGAGTGGGACTTGAACCCACAACCTTCTGACTCAGAGGAGAGTGTGCTACCCACTACAGGTGGCGTAATCTTAAAATGAGAGCGTGGCCATTTAGGAGTGAAATCGGAGCACCTTTTCACGCAAAGGGTAGTGGAAATCTGGAAGCTCGTTCCCCTCCCCCCCCCCCCCCCCCCCCCGTCCCTCAAAATGCTGTGGATTCTGGAGGGCAATTGAAATTTACAAGACTGAGATCAATAGATTTTTGTTGAGAAAGGGTTTAATGAGATTATGGAGCAAAGGCAGGTAAATGGAGGTACAGCTCAGTCAGGATCTAACTGAATGGCAGAACAGGATCGAGAGGCTGAATGGCCTGCTCCAGTTTTTATGTTCCGATGTAAAGGTACCAGCAACAACAACAACTTGCATTTTTATAGCACCTTTAACGCAGGAAAACATACCAAGGCGCTTCACAGAAGCGTCATCAAAGAAAATTTGAGCCGGATAAGAGATATTAGGAGAAGGTGACTAAAAGCTAAGTCATAGAGGCAGGCTTTAAGGAGTGTTTCAATGGAGGACAGAGAGGTGGAGAGGTTTAGTGAGGGAATTCCAGAGCTTGGGGCTTAGATAGCTGATGGCAAGGCCGCCAATACTGGTGTGAAGGAAGTGGGGCGCGGTGGGGGGAGGATGTACAACAGGGAAAATTTGGAGAAAAAGAGTTCTTGGAGGGTTGTAGGGCTGGAGGAGGTTATAGAGATAGGTAGAGGGGCGAGGCCGTGGAGGGATTTGAACACGAGGATGGGAATTTTTAAATGGAGGTATTCGGTATCAGGAGCCAATGTAGATCAGAGAGCACAGGGGTGATGGGTGAACGGGACTTGGTGCGAGTTCAGGCACGGGCACCAGAGTTTAAACAGGGAATTCCAAGACGGCTACAGGCATGACCATTACTGGTGGGGCGAAGGGTGTAGGAGATGCGTAAGAGGGTAGAGTTGGAGGGCTAACGGCTAGAGCAGTGTAAAGGTTAATAAGAACATAAGAATTAGGAGTAGGATTAGGCCATACAGCCCCTCGAACCTGCTCCGCCATTCAATATGAGGAGAGTTTCGGTCGACGAGGCCTGTATTCACTAGAGTTTAGAAGAATGAGAGGGGATCTCATTGAAACGTGTAATTCTGACTGGGTTGGACAGACTGGATGCGGGGAGGATATTTTCCCTGGCTGGGAAGTCTAGAACAAGGGGGTCACAGTCTCAGGAAATTTAGGACCGAGATGAGGAGAAATTTTTTCACTCAGAGGGTGGTGAACATGTGGAATATTCTACCACAGAAGGCTGTGGAGGCCAAGTCACTGAATATATTTAAGAAGGAGATGGATAGATTTCTGGACGCAAAAGACATCAAGGGGTATGGGGAAAAAGCGGGAATATGGTGTTGAGATAGAGGATCAGCCATGGTCATATTGAATGGTGGTGCATATTGAATGGTGGTGCAGGCTCAAAGGGCCAAATGGCCTACTACTGCTCCTATTTTCTATGTTTCTATGTTTTTATGGTTGATGTTCTACCTCAACTCTACTTTCCAATGCTGTGATTCCCTTAGTATTCAAAAATTTATCGATCTCTGTCTTGAATATACTCAAAGACTGAGCCTCCCCAGCCCTCTGGGGAAGAGAATTCTAAAGATTCACCACCCTCTGAGTGAAGAAGTTTCTTCTCATCTCAGTCCTAAATGGCCGACCCCTTATCCTGAGACTGTGACCCCTGGTTCTAGACTCCCCAGCCAGGGGAAACATCCTCCCTGCATCTACCCTGTCAAGCCCTGTAAGAATTTAGTATGCTTCAATGAGGTCACCTCTCGTTCTTCTGAACTCTAAACTGAAGATGGTTAATGAAGAGGGATTGAAGCTGTCTCCTCTGTCGTACAGATCGCAGTGAACAGGACGAGTCTGGAGAACATCTTCATGCTGCTCACACTGGGGCCATTCCTGACCAGCAGCCCCTTCCTTGTCCTCCATGTCCAGCGGACGAACCTGGTCAGCGACGCCTTGCGGGAGCTGAGCATTCATTCAGATGTGGACTTGAAAAAGCCTCTGAAGGTAAGGGGATTGCTGCAGTCGGTGTGGTGAACGGACTCAGATTATCGCACCTTACATTCTAATTGACTAAATGTTCAGGGGGTGTCCGGGACGTGGTCCTTTGGGTCCAGGTGTCGGCCTCGGCACGGTTGGCTGCACTCGCGACTCCGAGACAGAAGGTCGTGGGTTCACGTCGGACAGTAGTGCAATTCCTGGTGATCCGGACTGAACGAACATTTGGCGAGGCAGGGACGGATACAATACTATAATGGCCCAGAAATCCCGATTTCTTCTTCCCGCGGGCCCCCGACTGGATTCTACAAATTGGAAGCGCACTTACCTGAAGCTGCTACGCCTACGCGAGTTCCCGGTCCTGAGGCCTCCACTGACTGCGCGTCGCAGCGCGTGCGCGTCGGGATGTGCGCAGGGCTGGAGCTGCAATCACATGGCTCTGGGCAGCCAATCAAGGTAAAGTATGTTCTCGTTCATAATAATGGGAACTCCGTAAGTTGGAGTTCCCATTATGAAGGAGAACCCCCCCCCCAAAAAAAACACACACAAAACATTAATAAAAGATAGAAAAACTACACTACATATTGAACATTAATTTTCCAATTTTTTTTTCACTTTTTTAATTATGCTTTAAAATAAATTTAACATAGTGGGCAGGGGTTTTTTAAAAAAGAATGTGTTTTTAAAAATTTTACTTTTTATATTTTAAGTGTGTTTTAAAACTCTTACGCTTATAAAAGTAGGCTATGTGTCTGTGGGTAAATCCCGCAGTCTTGTCCTTGCAACTGTCCTCGCTCCCGAGATGCTTTGGATCTGTCGAGCTCCAGCTTGACAGATCGGAAAAGCCGGTTTTCAGCGCATGCGCATTGTGCGCTGAAAACCGGCTTTTGCGATGCCTTCTCGGGTCCGTACACACTCCGTACGGACCTGGTGAGGCTGGGAATTCGGGGCCAATGTTTTATTTCAGCGTAAGGTGGACATGCAAAGCAGCAATTATGATCGGACCGACTTGACTCAGTGCAAGTTATTTTTGCCTAATGACACACAACAAAGAACAGGCCACAAACTGCGTTCCCGAGTCGCTGCCTCCATCCCTCTCCCCAGCATCTGTCTGAGGCTGAACCAGACTGTTCGCAACCTAGGTGTCATGTTTGACCCTGAAATGAGATTCCGGCAATAAATCCGCGGCATAACTAAAACTACCTCCGTAACATCGCCCCGTCTCCGCCCCTGCCTCAGCTCATCTGCTGCTGAAACCCTCATCCATGCCTTTGTTACCCACATTCTACCCTACAGAAACGTGAGGTCATCCAAAACTCGGCATCCCGTATCCTAACTCGCATCAAGTCCCACTCACCCATCACCCCTGTGCTTGTCGACCTACATTGGCTCCCAGTTAAGCAACACCTCAATTTCCAAATTCTCATCCTTGTTTGCAAATCCCTCCATGGTCTCGCCCCTCCCTATCTCTGTAATCGCCTTCAGTCTCACAACACCTCGAGATGTCTGCGCTCCTCAAATTCTGCCCTCTTGAGCATCCTTGATTATAATCGCTCAACCATTGGGGTGGCCGTGCCTTCTGTTGCCTGAGCCCCAAGCTCTAGAACTCCCTGCCTAAACCTCTCCGCCTCTCGACCTCTCTTTTCTCCTTCAAGACGCTCGTTAAAACCTACCTCTTTGACCAAGCTCTGCTGTAATTTCTCCTTATGTGGCTCGGTGCCAAATTTATTTGTTTGGTCTTAAACACTCCTGTGAAGCGCCTTGGGACATTTTATTACGTTAAAGGGGCTATATAAATACAAATTGTTCTTGTTGATTCCTCACGTCAGTTGACTTAAATAAGATATATTCTAACAGTTCCTCCAGCGCTTCTAACTCTCTGAAGCTGGCTCAAATCTTAGTCACTCTCTGTTTATAAATCTGACTGTCCTCACAGCCTTCCTGTTTTAAACCTCTCTCCTACCCATCTGTAGTCTGTGTCCCTGTTTTTGTTGCTCCTCTCTGTTCTCGGACAGTCAAGGTTAAAAGGACTTCCCAACACCTAAGGGCGTGAGGTAATTTTCGATTACCCAGACAAGCTAATGGATTGCTTATTGTTTCATCTCTGCGAGTGGGAAACAGCATCCATTTAGCATATCAACCACCTTTTTGTCCAGGTCCCTTTTCTTTAAACTTGTGACAAAACAGTTTATCTTTTTTTTTAAAAAGACTTCACGTTAAAAGTTCTTTCTGTGTTAAAAGAGAAAGACTTGGATTTATATAGCGCCTTTCACGACCACCGGACGTCTCAAATCGCTTTACAGCCAATGAAGTACTTGTAGAGTGTAGTTACTGTTGTAATGTAGGAAATGCGGCAGGCAATTTGCGCACAGCAAGCTCCCACAAACAGCAATGTGATAAAGACCAGATAATTTGTTTTTTTTGTTATGTTGATTGAGGGATAAATATTGGCCAGGATACCGGGGATAACTCCCCTGCTCATTTTCGAAGCAGCGTGATGGGATCTTTCACATCCACCTGAGAGGGCAGACCGGGCCTTGGTTTTACATCTCATCCGAAAGACGGCACCTCCGACAGTGCGGCGTTCCCTCAGTACTGCATTGGGAGTGTGTCAGCCTAGATTTATGTGCTCGAGTACGTGGAGTGGGACTTGAACCCACAATCTTCTGACTCGGAGGCGAATGTGTTGCCCACTGAGCCACGGCTGGGGGAGGGTCAGGGGGAGGGAAAGCGGCCTAGATCTGATTGTGCTGATTTGTTGCTGGTGCAGGTGGTGTTCCTGGGTGAGGAAGCAGTGGATGATGGAGGTGTGACAAAGGAATTCTTCCTGCTGCTGCTGAAGGAACTGCTGGATCCCAAGTATGGAATGTTCACGTATTATGAGCAGTCCAGGCTTTTGTGGTTTTCGGAAAAGGTGAGTGCCTTTATTGCTTTTAGCCATCTCTGAAACTCTCCCGAAGATTCTGAGCGTCCCTTGGCCACTATGAATATGCGGACATAGGAGTGGGAGCGGGCCATTCAGCCCCTCAAGTCTGTAACCATTCATGGCTGATCTGAATCTTAACTCCCGTCTACCCACCTCGGTTCTGTAACCCTTAATACTCTTGTCCACCAAAAATCTACCAATCTCAGTTTTAAAGTTTTCAGTTGAGCCCCAGCCTCAGTCGCTTTTTGGGGCGAGAAAAGGAAAAAAATAAGAATGACTGACTTGCATTTATATAGCGCCTTTCATGACCACCCAGATGTCTCAAAGCACTTTACAGCCAATGAAGTACTTTTGGAGTGAAGTCCATACTTTTTATTATATACCTGTATAACCACGCCAGTTATTGTTTGTTATAATTACTTCTTCATTAAGGAGGGAGAAGTGTAATGTGTAATAGCTCCACTCCGTGGACTACTGTGGCATTGCAGCCATTGCTGTTTACAACAATAAAGAGGGTGCAAGTCACGTGACAGGCTTCCTGAAGTTATCAGCCATCTTACAGCCTGTGTGTTTGTGATGTCGGACTGCAAACATAACGGTCACTATCATAATGAGAGCTACAGATCCCAGCTGCAGAATGGGACAGGGTCAATGGAGGGAGAGAGAGGGAGAGCGTGTGTGTAAGAGAGAGAGAGGTGTAGAGAGAATTAAAAAGCAGACAGCTCAGTGGGAGAACACATCGCCAGCTGTGGTACTGAAGTGTACAGATCGGGAGGCTCGTGGCTTTGATTCTTTCTTTGTGCGAAGTTTATTGATCTCCAGCAGGGTAGTCATTAGGAGATTGCAGCTGGTCCCGGTGCCCGAGTTGAAGGAGGGGTAAGTAGAGCTCATGCTCCTGATCACTCTCCCCACTGCACAAAAGTGCCTCCCATTGCAGCCTCCGAACCAGTCAGTTCATAAAAAAAATCCAGATCCACCCAAACCCCAAACCATCCACTGTTGTGTAAAATCAAAGCACATGGTATTGGGGGTAATATACTGACGAGGATAGAGAACTGGTTGGCAGACAGGAAGCAGAGAGTTGGGATAAACGGGTCCTTTTTATAATGGCAGGCAGTGACTAGTGGAGTGCCGCAGGGCTCAATGCTGGGACCCCAGCTCATTACAATATACATTAATGATTTAGATGAAGGAATTGAGTGTAATATTTCCAAGTTTGCAGATGACACTAAACTGGGTGGCGGTGTGAACTGTGACCGGGACGCTAGGAGGCTGCAGGGTGACTTGGACAGGTTAGGTGAGTGGGCAAATGCATGGCAGATGCAGTATAATGTGGATAAATGTGAGATTATCCACTTTAAGGGCAAAAACACGAAGACAGAATATTATCTGAATGGTGGCATACTAGGAAAGGGGGAGGTGCAACGAGACCTGGGTGTCATGGTTCATCAGTCATTGAAAGTTGGCATACAGGTACAGCAGGCGGTGAAGAAGGCAAATCGTATGTTGGCCTTCATAGCTAGGGGATTTGAGTATAGGAGCAGGGAGGTCTTACTGCAGTTGTACAGGGCCTTGGTGAGGCCTCACCTGGAATATTGTGTTCAGTTTTGGTCTGCTAGTCTGAGGAAGGACATTCTTGTTATTGAGGGAGTGCAGCGAAGGTTCGCCAGACTGATTCCTGGGATGGCAGAACTGACATATGAGGGGAGACTGGATCAACTGGGCTTTTATATATTGGAGTTTAGAAGAATGAGAGGCGACCTCATAGAAACATACAAGATTCTGACAGGACTGGACAGGTTAGATGCGAATAGAATGTTCCCGATGTTGGGGAAGTCCAGAACCAGGGGACACAGTCTTAGGATAAGGGGTAGGCCATTTAGGACTGAGATGAGGAGAAACTTCTTCACTCAGAGAGTTGTTAACCTGTGGAATTCCTTGCCGCAGAGAGTTGTTGATGCCAGTTCATTGGATATATTCAAGAGGGAGTTAGATATGGCCCTTACGGCTAAAGGGATCAAGGGGTATGGAGAGAAAGCAGGAAAGAGATACTGAGGGAATGATCAGCCATGATCTTATTGAATGGTGGTGCAGGCTCGAAGGGCCGAATGGCCTACTCCTGCACCTATTTTCTATGTTTCTATGATACAGATTTCCAAAACTCAGCCCGGGTCCTACTTCCTAAACTCTTGCTTTGGAGAGCTGGGCATAAAGGGGAGTCACTGTGACTGTGGGCGACAGTGAAAAGCGGGCGATATCAGCAAAAAAACCTTGCATTTATATAGCATCTTGCACGACCTCAAGACGTCCCAAAGCGCTTTACAGCCAATGAAGTACTTTTGTAATGAGAGAGTTACAGATCCCACCTGCAGATGGAACGGAAGCCAATGTGACAAAATTAATTAAAAAAAATGTTTTTAAATAAGCAAAGCTGCAGTTAGATCGTTTAAAGGGATTAATGCTTTGTGACACCGATGGCCATCAACAGGCCATGCCTGACATTCCATTCCGTGTGAACCGGTGTCCTACAGGTCTGTGAAGGAAGATCTGGAGTCAGCTTGGCCTGTCCAGTGGAGTTGAGTGTCGGGTTGCTTTACCTGCTCCCGGATACCAGGAACATTGAAGGGATGTACAGCACAGTCCTTGCTGCGTCTCTGTGTGGAACTACGGGATAGAATTTGCCGGGTGTTACCCAGTTCCCGTGGACACAAACTTCCGGTTTAGCGCTCCATCATCATCATCATAGGCAGTCCCTCGGAATCGAGGAAGACTTGCTTCCACTCTAAAAATGAGTCCTTAGGTGGCTGAACAGTCCGATACGAGAACCACAGTCCCTGTCACAGGTGGGACAGACAGTCGTTGAAGGAAAGGGTGGGTGGGACGGGCTTGCCGCAGGAGATCGCAGCGTTAAGGTTTACCGCCAGTGCTAACTAGCAAGGCAAGTTCGCGGGCGTCGTTAATTCCGCCCGGTTGGAAAGCCGTTAGCATCCAGTTATCGTCCGCCGGAGACGCTAATGGGAGGCGCAAAGGACCAATTTCTTCCCCTAAGAGTTTAGTGTCATGGTGGGGCAGTGGGGGGGAATGGGGGGGTAGCAGGAGTAAGAGACGGTGAATGATCTGGCAGGAACGTGGGCCTGGTTATCAGTGCGTTGTTTAGAGGTTGCGTAACTGTATTGCTGATGCCATTACTCTTGCCCCGTTAGCGATGTGTAGAACAATGTAGACGACACAAAACTAGGTGGGATTGTGAGCTGTGAGGAGGATGCAAAGACGCTGCAAGGTGATTTAGATAGTGGGCAAGTGAGTGGGCAAGCACATGGCAAATGCAGTAAAACATAAGGACAAAGTATTATTTAAATGGTGATGGCTTGGGAAGTGTCGATGTACAGAGGGACCTGGGTGTCCTTGTACACCGGTCATTGAAAGCAAACATGCCGGTGCAGCAAGCAGTTAGGAAGGCAAATGGTATGTTGGCCATCATTGCAAGAGGATTTGAGTACAGGAGCAAGGATGTCGTACTACAGTTATAAGGGGCCTTGATGAGACCACACCTGGAGTATTGTGTGCTGTTTTGGTCTCCTTATCTAAGAAAGGATATACTTGCCATAGAGGGAGTGCAGCGAAGGTTCACCAGACTGATTCCTGGGATGGCAGGACTGTCGTATGAGGAGAGATTGGGTCGACTAGGCCTGTATTCACTAGAATTTAGACAAATGAGAGGGGATCTCATTGAAACTTATAAAATTCTGACTGGGTTGGATAGACTGGATGTGGGGAGGATGTTTCCCCTGGCTGAGAAGTCTAGAACAAGGGGTCACGGTCTCAGGATACGGGGTAGGAAATTTAGGACCGAGATGAGGAGAAATGTTTTCACTCAGAGGGTGGTGAACCTGTGGAATTCTCTACCACAGAAGGCTGTGGAGGCCAAGTCACTGAATATATTTAAGAGGGAGACAGATAGATTTCTAGACACAAAAAGCATCAAGGGGTATGAGGAAAAAGCAGGAATATGGTGTTGAGATAGAGAATCAGCCATGATCATATTGAATGGCGGTGCAGGCTCGAAGGGCCGAATGGCCTACTACTGCTCCTATTTTCTATGTTTCTATGAACTGCAGCGTGTTTGAACTAAAAGCATTTTGCCTGATGTGTTCTTCCTCTCCTTTCCCACACCCCAGACCTTTGTGGAATTGAACTGGTTCCACCTGATTGGGATCCTGTGTGGCCTGGCCATCTACAACTTCACAGTGGTAGATCTGCAATTTCCGCTCATACTCTACAAAAAACTGCTGAACGTGAAGCCCTCTCTGGAGGACCTGAAGCAGCTCTCACCCACGGAGGGCAGGTGAGTGTCTCACGCAAGGTGTTGTCTGACGTCTTGCGTCCCTATCCCTTAGTGGCAGTTTTCCTTCAGTTTCGATACTGGAAGCTCGGCCGACCTCTTTCCAAACCGCGAAGGACATTGGGGTAGAGTTTCCGCTTTGAGCCCAATTGCCGATCCGGGCACAAATTGCGTGCGTTTCGACAAGTGTTTTTTATTTACATAAGAAATAGGAACAGGAGTAGGCCATACGGCCCCTCGAGCCTGCTCCGCCATTCAATAAGATCATGGCTGATCTGATCTTGGCCTCAGCTCCACTTCCCTGCCCGCTCCCCATTACCCCTTATCCCCTTATTGGTTAAGAAACTGTCTATTTCTGTCTTAAATGTATTCAATGTCCCAGCTTCCACAGCTCTCTTGAGGCAGTGAATTCCAAGATTTACAACCCTCTGAGAGAAGAAATTTCTCCTCGTCTTTGTTTTAAATGGACGGCCCTTATTCTAAGATCGTGCCCTCTAGTTCTAGTCTCTCCCATCAGTGGAAACATCTCTCTGTATCCACCTTGTCAAGCCCCCTCATAATCTTACACATTTCGATATGATCACCTCTCATTCTTCTGAATTCCAATGAGTAGAGGCCCAACCTACTCAACCTTTCCTCATAAGTCAACCCTCTCATCCCCGGAATCAACCTAGTGAACCTTCTCTGAATTGCCTCCAAAGCAAGTATATCCTTTCATAAATATGGAAACCTATACTGCACGCAGTATTCCAGGTGTGGCCTCACCAATACCTTGTATAGCTGTAGCAAGACTTCCCTGCTTTTATACTCCATCCCCTTTGTAATAAAGGCCAAGATACCATTGGCCTTCCTGATCATTTGCTGTACCTGCATACTATTCTTTTGTGCACAAGTACCCCCAGGTCCCGCTGTACTGCAGCACTTTGCAATCTTTCTCCATTTAAATAATAACTTGCTCTTTGATTTTTTTCTGCCAAAGTGCATGACCTCACACTTTCCAACATTGTACTCCATCTGCCAAATTTTTGCCCACTCACTTAGCCTGTCGATGTCCTTTTGCAGATTTTCCCTCCTCACACATTCCCTTTCCTCCCATCTTTGTATCATCAGCAAACTTGGCTACATTACACTCAGTCCCTTCTTCCAAGTCGTTAATACAGATTGTAAATAGTTGGGGTCCCGGAAAGCGGCAACAACAACATGGCGGACACACAGACCGAGCGAGCTTACCAGAAGCAGCCCACCATCTTCCAGAACAAGAAGTGGGCACTGGTGGGCGAGGGCAGTAAGGAGAAGCTTCCCCGTTACTATCGCAACATGGGCCTGGGCCACAAGACTCTGCGAGAGGCCATCGATGGAACCTACATTGACAAGAAGTGTCCGTTCACCGGGAACGTGTCGATCCGAGGACTGACCCTGTCAGGTGTTGTGACCAAGATGAAGATGCAGCGGACCGTCGTGATCCGCAGGGACTACCTGCACTACATCAGGAAATACAACCGCTTTGAGAAGCGACACAAGAACGTATCTGTGCACCTGTCCCCCTGCTTCAGGGATGTGCAGAATGGAGACAGTGTGACTATGGGGGAGTGTCGGCCCCTCAGCAAGACCGTGCGCTTCAATGTCCTCAAAGTCACCAAGGCTGCCGGAGCCAAGAAACAGTTCCCGAAATTCTAAGTGTGATTGTAAGGTGAATTAACCACAGTAAACCCAGCACTGATCCCTGCGGCATCCCACTGGTTACTGGTTGCCAACCAGACAATGAACCATTTATCCCGACTCTCCCTCTTCTCTGTTAGTTAGCCAATCCTCTATCCATGCTAATATATTACCCCCAACCCCGTGAACTTTTATCTTGTGCAGTAACCTTTTATGTGGAACCTTGTCGGGTTCCCACTCAAACTCATTTGCATATCGCCAAACACAAAATCTGCCCTGAACCAGCACAATTGGGCAACGTTTTAAAACGTAACTTGAAAAGAAAAATTGCTTTCAAACATATTCTTTGATTATATTTAAGATAATAACTTGGTGCAGTTTGATTAATACAGCTGAAAATGGGTTTATCACTAAAAAAAATAAACATTTTAATCACAGTGTCAATCCACTACCTGTGAGTGACCCGATTTTTAATCGCACAGAATCATTTGCAGTTATATTGGTGTACAGTAGTCAGTTTTTAATTGAATTAAATAAAAACTCGCTGCCCCGTGTCCTAACTCGCACCAAGTCCCGTTCACCCATCACCCCTGTGCTCGCTGACCTACATTGGCTTCCAGTTAAGCAGCGCCTCGATTTCAAAAGCTTTTAAAATGTGTCTTTGCGTCCAAAACATCCAGCTTAATTTTTGGAGCCTCCTCGAAGGCCCGCAAACGAGCGCAATTAGTGGAAACTCAAATGGTGAGTGATTCGATCGGGGTGGGCGGGGCCAGCTTCTAGTGCCATGTTTTTTTAAACTAGTGCGGAAACTCCAGGGGGAGGCCATGATTCGCGAGCACGGAATCCAATTTATGCAGATGAAGTATTTTTTTAAACTTTATAAGGAGGAGAATGTTCGCTCAGGTACCAGACCCAAATGGACATCTAAAACATATTAATACTGTCAACGCGTCCTTATCACTGTCCTTTGGGAATAATTAGAGGTGCGAACAGTGCCTGAGGATTGGAACGGAGCAAACAAATCATCCATCTTTTTCCTTCCATTTAACTGGCATGTGTGCGATTGTGTGCATTTGTTGCCTCTCGACTTGACTACTCCAACGCACCCCTGGCTGGCCTCCCACATTCTACCCTACTTAAACTAGAGGTGATGCAAA
This sequence comes from Pristiophorus japonicus, assembly GCF_044704955.1. Classification (NCBI taxonomy): domain Eukaryota; kingdom Metazoa; phylum Chordata; class Chondrichthyes; family Pristiophoridae; genus Pristiophorus; species Pristiophorus japonicus. The sequence continues at coordinate 360,351,061 of NC_091978.1, forward strand.
ACTCGGCTGCCCGGGTCCTAACTCACACCGAGTCCCGCTCATCCATCACCCCTGTGCTCGCTGACCTATATTGGCTTCTGGTTAAGCAACGCCTCGCTTTCAAAATTCTCATCCTTGTTTACAAATCCCTCCATTGCCTCGCCCCTCCCTATCTCTGTAATCTCCTCCAGCCCCACAACCCCCTCGAGATGTCTGCGCTCCTCTAATTCTGCCCTTTTGAGCATCCCCGATTCTAATCACTCAGCCATTGGTGGCCGTGCCTTCTGTTGCCTGGGCCCCAAGCTCTGGAACTCCCTGCCTAAACCTCTCTGCCTCTCCATCTCTTTTTCCTCCTTCAAGACGCTCCTTAAAACCCCCCACTTTGATCCAGCTTTTGGCCACCTGCGCTAAATTCTACTTGTGCGGCTTGGTGTCAAATTGTTATCGCATAACACTCCTATGAAGCGCCTTGGGACGTTTCACCACGTTAAAGGCGCTATATAAATACAAGTTGTTGTTCTTGTTGATTGGAATAAAATGCAGGGTTTATATGTCAACGAAGTAATGACTTTAGCAAATCACTTTAGCTTACTCAAACAGCCTGCTGATCAGGAAGCTTTCCTTTTCTTTAAGGAGCCTGCAGGAACTGCTGGATTACCCCGACGACAATATTGAAGAAACTTTCTGTCTCAATTTTGCGGTAAGGGCTGTTTTTGCCTAAACTCATTTACTTTAGGAAGGTTGTCTTGGTGCAATTGCTTCATTTCGCCCAGCCCATCACCCTCCAAAGCAGGCGTTGTCGATTTTAATTAACCAGTAGGCTTGCCAACTCTGGTTGTTCGCATTCCTGGCGGTCTCATCGTATGACCTCTCACCTCCAACCGCCCTGCTCCCACACTCCTGCCATTGGTCAGCCAACATGGCCGTCCTCACAAGGTACTGCCTTCCCAGACCAATTGGAAAGCAAACAGACTCTTTGTAAGCCGATTGGATGCTCCTTGACTGTCGGTCCATTGCCAGTACTTTTATAACTAATAAACAAAGAATGAAAATGGAGGGTAAATAAGACTTTTTAAAAATGTCCCTGTGATTTTTCTCTTGGGTTTCCCCACAGCAGTATCCAGGAGATTAATCTTCAATTCTTGGAGAGTTCCTGAAGGGTTGACAACCCCTATTAACCAGCAATCAGCAGACCCAATTGGACATTGGCCCAGACAGCCAAAACATTAGCATATCTAGAGTTTAGAAGAATGAGAGGTGATCTCATTGAAACATACATAATTCTTACAGGGTAGATGCAGGGAGGATGTTTCCCCTGGCTGGGGAGTCTAGAACCAGGGGTCACAGTCTCAGAATAAGGGGTCGGCCATTAGGACTGAGATGAGGAGAAACTTCTTCACTCAGAGGGTGGTGAATCTTTGGAATTCTCTATCCCAGAAGGCTGTGGAGTTCCAGTCTTTGAGCATATTCAAGACAGAGATTGATAGATTTTTGGATATTAAGGGAATCAAGGGATATGGAGACAGTGTAGGAAAGTGGAGTTGAGGTAGAAGATCAGCCATGATCTTATTGAATGGTGGAGCAGGCTCGAAGGGCCGAATGGCCTACTCCTGCTCCTAATTCTTAAGCTTTTATCAGTCGGAGGAGGTAATGTTCAAATGGTACAGGGCTCTGGTCAGACCGCACCTTGAATATGGATCACTTCTGGTTACAAAGAATATAGAGAGAGGCATTCAAACGCTGGGAGCAGTGGAGTCAGGAGCCATGAGACTGATCCCAGTGTCCGAGGTTGCAGTTATGAGGAAAGACTGGAGAAATGTGGCCTTTGTTAGCCTAGAGAGCGGGTGTCTGAGGGGTGAACTGTTTGAGGTCTACAGAGGAGTGTTAGAGGTCTACAGAGGAGTGGAAAAACTTGGAGTCAGAATAACATAAGAACATAAGAATTAGGAACAGGAGTAGGCCATCTAGCCCCTCGAGCCTGCTCCGCCATTCAACAAGATCATGGCTGATCTGGCTGTGGACTCAGCTCCACTTACCCGCCCGCTCCCCGTAACCCTTAATTCCCTTATTGGTTAAAAATGTTACTTTAAATTGTGGGAGTATAACTAGGGGACACAGGATCAAATGAGAGAAGAGTATCGATGTCAGGAAGTTCTTCACAAAGAGTGATCAGCTTGTGGGGCATAGTTCCAGTGGAGGAGTGAAGGCAAAAACCATGGAATCATTTGAGGAACATTTGGAGGCGACAATGGGAAGGGAGAGGGGCAATAGCATCACTCGGGACAGATGCAATAAGGATGGCTTTCCTCATCCACACATCTCTCGTGAAATGAGGTTGATCACAAATACTATCCGCACAGCCTCTTGTGAGGCCGAGAACAAACCCGAGAATCAGTGTGTGTGATCTCCCCCACCCACCCCCCCCTCCTCACCCCTCCCCCCCTCCCCCCACCAATTTTCATTTCCTAACTCTTTGCCCTGTTGAAATGAACAGATTCTTCGTGAAAACTATGGAGTGACTGAGCTCCAGGAGCTGGTCCCTGGAGGCAAGAGCCTACCTGTGAAGAAGGACAACAGGTGAGTCAGCATTGTTGAGTAGGTTGGGCCACTACTCATTGTACTTCAGAAGAATGAGAGGTGACCTTATCGAAACGCATAAGATTATGAGGGGGCTTGACAAGGTGGATGCAGAGAGGATGTTTCCACTGATAGGGGAGACTAGAACTAGGGGGCATAATCTTAGACTAAGGGGCCACCCATTTAAAACTGAGATGAGGAGAAATTTCTTCTCTCGGAGGGTTGTAAATCTGTGGAATTCGCTGCCTCAGAGAGCTGTGGAAGCCGGGACATTGAATAAATTTAAGACAGAAATAGACAGTTTTTTAACCAATAAGGGGATATGGGGTTATGGGGAGCAGGCGGGGAAGTGGACCTGAGTCCATGCTCGGATCAGCCATGATCATATTAAATGGCGGAACAGGCTCGAGGGGCCTTATGGCCTACTCCTGCTCCTATTTCCTATTTCTTATTGTCACCTGGCTCTTCAGTGAGTAGGTCTGGGTGAGTCTATATTTCCCGAACAAAGAACTACAGAGCTAGTTTATTTCTGATGGAGGATGCGACATTCGTCTACAACTGACAAAAATCTGAAATTGGAACTTATTTCTATTTGGTATAGCAAAGTGCATTTTGTATTTTGCCCAGTAAAAGTGATAGCACAATTTTTGCTGACTAAGACTCAACAGGCAGGAACGCTTTCCTTTAGGAAAGAGAAGGCTGAGTGGCGGCAACCTGTTAGAGGTCTTTAAAATTGGGTTGGGGTTTGATGGGATTGTTCTTGGAGGAGCCAAAAACTAGAGGCCATAACTATAAGATAGGCTGCGATAAATCCAATAAAGAATTCAGGAGAAACTTTTTTACTCCGAGACTGGTGAGAATGTGGAACTGGCTACCACAGGGAGGGGTTGTGGGGATTAGCATAGAAGCATTTAAGGGGAAGCTTGATAAGTATTTTGGGGAGAAAGGAATAGAAGGATATGCTGATAGGGTGAGATGACAAGGGGTGGGTGGGAGGAGGCTCGTGTGGAGCATAAACACCGGCACGGATCAGTTGGGCCGAATGTTCTGTTTCTGCGCTGTGCATTCTATGGAAGAAGATTCTCCGGACTCGTGGCAAAGAGGGACGCAGTCACCTAGACTCTGCTGGCATTCCAATGGCGGGGGTCACCGTACAGCACAACCTGCCCCTGAGCCAGCTCCCTGGACAGATGGACGTAATCGGTCACAGATGCATTTAAGGGGAAGCTCGATAAGTATATTGGGGAGAAAGGCTAAGAAGGATCTGTTGATCGGGAGGATGTGTGGAGCATAGACCTGTTGGGCCGAATGGCCTGTTTCTGTGCTGTAACATCCTATGTAACTCTTCCCCCTAATCCCAATTAACGTGAGTAGCACATTTACAGTTCAGAGAGCATGGCACTGTCTCATGTTGACTGAGTATAGAGCCAGATTTTACTTTATGTTCTTGTTGCTTGGCAATGACATTGTCTTTTGAGCTGTCTCTGCCACAAGGGGCGCTGTGCTTGGAGGCAGATCACAGCCTTGGTATTTGAGGACGATGCTGTGTCTTGTGTTTTAATTGTTGCTTTACCTTAAATTTAAAAATGACGTCTTGGATGAACTGAATTGTCCATATGTATAAAAAGAGAGAACTTGCATTTATATAGCGTTATATCGCATTCTCAGGACGTCTCAGAGCGCTTCACAGACAATGAATTAATTTTGAAGTGCAGGCACCCTTGCAAACACGGCAGCCAATTTACACAGAAAGAGCCCACAAACAGCAAATGAGATGAATGTCCAGATAACATGTTCTTTGTGAGTGTTGGTTGAGGAGGATATCAGCAGAACTCTTTGCTCTTTGAGGAGTTAGATGTAGTCCTTACTACTAGGGGAATCAAGGGGTATGGCGAGAAAGCAGGAATGGGGTACTGAAGTTGCATGTTCAGCCATGAACTCATTGAATGGCGGTGCAGGCTCGAAGGGCCGAATGGCCTACTCCTGCACCTATTTTCTATGTTTCTAATAGGGCCATAGGATCTTTTACATTCACCTGAACTACCAGATCTGGCAGTTGGAGCCTCAGCTTAATGTCTCACTCAAAGAAAGGCACCTCTTGAGGTGTCAGCCATGGCTCAGTGGGTAACACTCCCGCCTCCGAGTCAGATAGTTGTGTGTTCAAGTCCCACTCGAGAGACTTAAGCGCATAATCCAGGCTGGCTCTTCAGTGCAGTACTAAGGGAGTGCTGCACTGCCATAGGTGCCATCTTTCAGATGAGACATTAAACCGAAGCCCCATCTGCTCTCTCAGGTGGATATGGCACTATTTGAAGAAGAGCAGGGGATCACTTCAACTAACATCACTAAAAAAAAGATTATCTGATCATTAGCTCATTGCTGTTTGTGGGAGCTTGCTGTGTGAAACTTGGCTGCTGTGTTACCCTAGATTACATGAGTGGTTACACTTCAAAGGTACTTCATGCCTGTAAAGCGCTTTGCGACGTCCTGAGGCCGAGAAAGGCGCCATATGAATGTAAGTTCTTTCCTTCTCTGACACTGCAGCACTCCCTCAGTGGTGCAGTGAAGTGACGGCCTACATTACGTGCTCAAATTCTGGAGTGGGGCTACAACTGTCTAACTCCGATGTGAGAGTGCTACCTACTGAGCCAAGGCATCACGTCGAGCTTATCTTCTGAGGCCAGAGTAGATATGTTGACCTCCTAATGTGTTTCTTTAACTTGGAACAGAGGAGGCTGAGGGGAGACCTTATTGAGGTGAATAAATTTATGAGGGGCCTAGATAGAGTAGATAGGAAGGGCCCATTTCCCTGAGCAGAGGGGTCAACAACCAGGGGGCATAGATTTAAAATAATTGGTAGAAGGTTTAGAGGGGGTTTGAGGGAAAATTTCTTCACCCAGAGGATGGTGGGGGTCTGGAACTCACTGCCTGAAAGGGTGGTAGAGGCAGAAACCCTCACCACATTTAAAAAGTACTTGGATATGCACCTGAAGTGCCATAACCTACAGGGCAATGGACCAAGAGCTGGAACGTGGGATTAGGCTGGATAGCTCTCTGTCGGCCGGCCCGGACACAATGGGTCGAAATGGCCTCCTTCTGTGCTGTAAACTTCTATGGTTCTATGATAATCGATGCTGGATGAGTCTACTTGTTGCTAATAAATGAGCTTTTGATTATAACGATTCAGACTGGCTTAGTTGGGTGACAGGCAGGTAATTTATACTTGGTGCTTGCTGTCAGACTTCCCAAATTGGGGAGTGCAGTGTTGAGACGTGAAAGAAAAAGAAAGACTTGGATTTATATAGCGCCTTTCACGACCACCAGACGTCTCAAAGCGCTTTACAGCCAATGAAGTACTTTTTGAAGTGTAGTCACTGTTGTAATGTGAGAAATGCTGCAGCCATTTGCGCACAGCAAGCTCCCACAAACAGCAATGTGATAATGACCAGATCACCTATTTTTGTTATGTTGATTGGGGGATAAATATTGGCCCCAGGTCACCGGGGATAACTCCCCTGATCTTCTTCGAAATAGTGCCCATGGGATCTTTTATGTCCATGCGAGAAAGCAGACAGGGCCTCGGTTTAACGTCTCATCCGAAAGACGGTACTTCCAACAGTGCAGCGCTCCCTCAGCACTGCACTGGAGTATCAGCCTAGATTTATGTGTGCAAGTCCCTGGAGAGGGACTTGAACCCACAACCTTCTGACTCAGAGGCGAGAGTGCTGCCCACTGAGCCACAGCTGCAACGGTTGAGGATTTAAAGGTTGACCCTGTTAAACACTGAAAATGCTCACTTGCCATGTCGCACTTGTAACCTCCTCGGTGACTGTCATTCCGCAGGAAGGAATTTGTGCAAGCCTACGTGGATTACATCTTCAACACCTCTGTCCACGAGCTCTTCTCGGCTTTCTCCAGCGGCTTCCTGAAGGTCTGTGGAGGGAAGGTACTTCAGCTCTTCCAGCCCAGTGAGCTGATGGCCATGGTGGTCGGAAATACCAGCTACAACTGGAAGGAGTTGGAGATGGTAAGAGCCCTCACAGGGCAATCTGCTCAGAGGGTATCTTTCTAATCCTACAGATCTCGTGGCCCTTAAAGAAAGACTTGGGTTTATATAGCGCCTTTCACGACCACCGGACGTCTCAAAGCGCTTTACAACCAATGAAGTACTTTTGGAGTGTAGTCACTGTTGTAATGTGGGAAACGCGGCAGCCAGTTTGCGCACAGCAAGCTCCCACAAACAGCAATGTGATAATGACCAGATCATCTGTTTATTTGTTATGTTGATTGAGGGATAAATATTGACCAGGATACCCGGGATCACTCCCCTTGCTCTTCTTCGAAATAGTGCCTTGCGATCTTTTACATCCACTTGAGAGAGCAGACAGGACCTCGGTTTAACATCACATCTGAAAGACGGCACCTCCGACAGTGCAGCACTCCCTCAGCACTGCGCTGGAGTGTCAGCCTAGATTTTTTATTTGTGCTCACAACCCACAACCTTATGACTCAGAGGCAAGACTGCTATCCATTGAGCCACAGCTGACACTTAGCCAATAATATCAACACAATAATAGCAATCATTACTCTGGTCTGTTAACATGGAAACAAAGTTTGTTTGTTGTCTTCAAATGTGGCAATAATGGTGAATTCCTAAACATCCTGTGGCCTTGATCAATGCTGGAGCCTGCTAGTAATATCCTACCGCTCACACTTCCTGCAGTGATGAGCGTCCCAGGATTTCTACACACCAAATGAACACAAGTACCATATTGTGTACAGTTTTGGTCTCCTAATCTGAGGAAGGACATTATTGCTATTCAGAGAGTGCAGTGAAGGTTCACCAGACTGATTTCCGGGATGGCAGGACTGACATATGAAGAAAGACCGGATCGACTAGGCTTATATTCCCTGGAATTTAGAAGAATGAAAGGAGATCTCATAGAAACATATAAAATTCTGACGGGATTGGACAGGTTAGATGCAGGAAGAATGTTCCTGATGTTGGGGAAGTCCAGTCTAAGGATAAGGGGTAAGCCATTTAGCTCTGAGAGGAGGAGAAACTTCTTCACTCAGAGATTTATGAACCTGTGGAATTCTCTATCACAGAAAGTTGTTGAGGCCAGTTCGTTAAGATATATTCAAAAGGGAGTTAGATGTGGCCCTTACGGCTAAAGGGATCAAGGGGTATGGAGAGAAATCAGGAATGGGGTACTGAAGTTGCATAATCAGCCCATGATCATATTGAATGGTGGTGCAGGCTCGAAGGGCTGAATGGCCTACTCCTGCACCTATTTTCTATGTTTCTATGAGAGCGGTGATGGATGGATGGGACT